>NW_028274807.1:78430580-78734426 GCF_037043125.1 Eumetopias jubatus | reverse complement strand
GTCGTGATCCCAGCGTCCTGGGACTGAGCCCCACATCAGGCTCCCTACTCGGCGGGAAGCCTGCTTCTCCCTCTCCCACTCTTCTGCTTGTGTTCCTGCTCTTGCTGTCTCTCTCTCTCTCTGTCAAATAAATAAATAAATAAATAAATAAATAAATAAATAAATGATCTTTAAAAAATAAATGTAACCTTCTAACCTACCCCCACCTACCTGTGTTGGGGTGGATGGGTCCTGGGGCTGCTTTGACCAATAACATTCAGTGAAAGTGATGCTCTGCCATTCCAGGTAGTGCCCCAACTTGCCTGGCAGCTTCTGCTTCCTGACTATTGAGAAGTCAGCCATTGTGTAAGTACAACTACCTAAGACCACCACGTTGTGAGAAGCTCAAATTTCATGGAAAGGCCCTAACAGATTAGATGACACATGATCATGGAGGCACCAAGCATGCAAGTGAAGAAAACATCTTGGAAGTAGATTCCCCCAGCCCAGGTGCCCCTACTAATACCATGGTGATCAGATACAGACCACCCAAACAAACCCTTCCAGAATTTCTGACCCACAGAATCACTAGATGTAATCAAATGATTGTTTTTATCCATTGAGTTTCGGGTAGTTTGTTATGCACCAATTCATTTTATCTTCACAACTACCTCATGAGATATGAATTATTAGTCCCAATTTATATGTGAGGGTAATCAAAGATCAGAGAAGCCAAATTATATGCCCAATGTCACACAGCTGATACATGATGGAACCAGAGTTCAAACTCATGTCTGTCTGACTCCAAAGCCCAGGTACCTGCCATGCCTACCAGCGTTGGCATTCTGCATGCTCAAAGCCAGCAAAGGTAAGAACAATGGGTCAAGCAGAAGACTCCTGATAAAGTCAGACTCCAGTCATAGTGGGATTATATTCAAGGAGTGAGTTTTGAGTATCCAGCTTCCATAGAGTGGAGCAACTAATGTTACAGCAGACGTTGGGTCCTTGGCAATTCTCCTGACAATATTTCCTTTTCATCAACGCTATATGTTTATTCTCTTCCGAGGCACAGTGTTTTTCAAAATGCTTTCTTTATAAACAGCTTTATTGAGGTATAAAACACATACCATAAAATTCACCCATTATAAATTCATAGTTAAGTGGTGTCTAGTAAATGTACACAGTTGTGCAACCATCACAACAATCCATTTTAGAACGTTTCCAAATGTTCTAAATGAGGGAGTATTTCCTAAAAAGCCCTTCATGCCAGATTGTGGTCAATCCCCACTCCCACAGCTAGTCCCTAGCAACCACTGATCTGCTTTTTGTCTCTAGAAACTTGCTTTTTCTAAAAGTGTCATATAAGTGGAAGCATGTGATATGCAGTTTGTTGTGTCTTGCTTTTTTTGTTTAGTGTGTAACTGCGGAAAAGTATTCCATTGTATGGATGTACCACATCTTCTTACATATTCAGCAGTTGACAGACATATGGGTTGGTTCCAATTTTGTGTCTATTCAGTGTTTGATTGTTTAAGAGGACTCATAGGACCCAAAATGCCAATGCTTAAAACCTATGGCTTATTGCAGGAAAAGGATACAAGAATAAAACAACATTATTAAAATAAAGACTTCAAGCACTCCCTAGAGTCAAGAAGGTTGCCCAATGTTGGAGAAAAATTGGGACATCTAAAGTGAGTATTTTGGGCCCAGTCTCCATTCCCCTGACCTCCCAGGCAGAATCTAAAAAGTCTCCTGTTTGGTGTCTAGGTGGCAGGATGTGGAAATAACTAAAGACCACTCCAATGAGGAAAAGCAAAGGCTGTTATTTAGAGCTTGCTTTAGCAAGGGAGTCAGCTACCATCACACTTTTGGCAGAGACTCAAAGGCAGGCAAGAGAGTCTGAAAGCTTTAGAGTGAGCGAAGGGGAGGCTTCAAGTATGCCCCAAATTGGAGATTTTTTGCATGTGGAGCTGAAGGAACACTAACTAGAACAGGGGCATCCTATGTGATCATTTAGGGGAGCATATTTGGCTTTCTCTGATTTGTTCCAAAGCAGAAGTAGGAGGATTAGGGTGGCTGGCAGTTATTCGGCAGGTCCTGACTGTTTAGGGTCAATTTTGCAGAAGCTGTGGTTTGGCTTCCCGGACTGGTTTTGCAGAGGTTGTGGGTCAGGGTTCTGTTTTCATTTATATTGTCTGGCCTCTGACCGTTGACAGTATTCAGTCTCTCAAGGGGCATTTCTTCTTCTAGAATCTCCTCCATCTAACTTGAGCACATGGGTTCCTAGGCAAATCTTCTGTGGTGCAATAGAAGTGAATGGCATTTGGTGTCAAAAGACCCAGCTCTACTCCTTGGAAAAAAATCACTTCACTTCTCTGAGATTCAGGTTCTTTGCACATAGAATGAGCATAATGATAGTAATGCTTGCCCTTATACCACATTGTGTTTATAATAGATTGCACTAAGTTTCCTAATTTTTTTATCTGCTCCCATAACCATGCCTTTTGCCATGTGACCGCCCGCAAAAGGGAAGAGGCTATTTCCCTACACCATGACTCTGAGTGCAGCCATATAATATGCTTGGGCCAATAAAATAAAATAGAAATGACAGCACAACAGTTCTGAGCTTAGCTCTCAAGAGGCCTTTGTGTTTGTACTTGCTTTCTGGTGGGCTTCCTCCATTATCACCAGTAGATCATGCTTAGGCCAGCTCATTGGTCCCAGAAGGTGGAGCAGAGCCAACTTGTCCCAGATGAGTCATCCTACATCACTTGACTCCCAGTTAACTCCTATACCCATGAGCAAACCCAGCTAAGATGAGCAAATGAGTCCCACCCAAATGAGTCCCACTCTGTAAGAATAATTGTGTTTTTTAAGCCGCTAAGATTTGGAGTGGTTTCTTAGGTAGCAAAAGCTAATATAATATAGAGTTGTTACGTCAATCAAATAAAACAATGAGTGTGGAAGTTTTTTAGAAACTGCAACCTACTCTCCAAAATGAATTATCCTTATTTTTTGTTCCCATATGACCTTATTTTCAGCTACTTGTGAATTAATTTCAAGAAAGTATTAGCTGGCAAAGGTTTAAGATGTGTTCTTGTATGAAGTATTCATCTGTATATTTATTTCTTAATACTTTTGAACACCAGCTATGTGTTCTGTAGAATACAGAAAGGCTTTTGAAATTCAAAGAAATATCTCTCTAGCAGAGAACTTTCGGGCATGAAATAGATTTGGGGTGAGTAGGGAAAGATATGGACTTCAAAGTAGTAGGTCAGACACTGGCCTGCTGCATTCTATGGACACCTAGTCTATATCTTGCTCTCCTTCAGAAACTAAGAAAGAGCCAGAACCCTCTCCCTGGGTGATGGGAAGCAGAGAATTCCTTGGAGAGCAAAACAGGAGTAGAACTTCTTCCATCTGGGAAGGACTAAGGGAGGAGGGCCTCACTGCACTTATAGCTCCGGGTCCAGAGAAATTACTGGAGAACCTTCACTCCTTGTCATTTACATCATCTGAAATCAAAACATTTCTTCAAAGCCCATCTCCAATTCTACCTCCACCAAGCAGCTTTCTCTCCTGATGCCCTATGGGTAATATCCTTTTCCTTTACTTCGTTATCTCTCTTGTAGTCTGTGTATGCCCCCCTGCTTTCACGAAGACAGGAACCTAGTCAATTAGCAGGATCTGACCTGGGAATGGCTTGTGGCAGCTGAATGTGGCTTAAGGCGGGAAAGCACAGCAAATGGCAAAGGTTGGGATGAAGGAAGTAGAACATGGAGCAGCACTTTGGGCTGCATCAGGGTCTTAGAAATAATTTATCTCTGGCTGGGAATTTGAGGATCACACCTGTTTGGAGGCACTTACCTTCTGTCCTGAGTCTCAGGTTCAGTAAGTGGCCAGGGCCCAGCCAGGCAGAACCCTCAATGATGTGTTCCTTAGTTGCTCAATTCAGATCTGGATTTTCTTGGAACCAACTCTCCTTTTATTTTATTTTTATTTTATTTCTTATAAAGATTTCATTTATTTATTTGAGAGAGAAAGAGCAAGAGTACAAGCAGAGAGAGGGGCAGAGGGACAAGCAGACTTCCCCGCTGAGTGGGGAGCCTGACACGGGGCCCAATCCCAGGATTCCAAGATCATGACCCGAGCCAAAGTCAGACACTCAACTGACTGAGCATTCCAGGGACCTCCGACTCTCCTTTTGGATGACTAGTGCTTAAGCAATGACACAATTGAGAACATTGGCTTTACTTGACAATTCATTTTAATTACTGAATTTTTAAATAGGGATATCTACAGATCCTCAGAGTCTCAGAAGGCATTATAAATACAGTGGTTTGTGGTTGTGATCATTATTATTAAAGAATTAACCCATGTATGATGCTTTTGATAGAGAAAAAATATTCAGATATATCCACTTTCACTTAATTATGCACATGATCTTTATCAACAGTAAAAGAGGAGCTGACAGATCTTTAAAATGCCTGAAAGAAATATTTTGACATGAGTTGGTTTCTCTTACGGTAAAACAATAGTTTGCCTTCTGCTCCCGAATAATTATGTATGTGTGCCTCTCATCCAGAGCCTCTTTTTCCCCGAAGGGCAGGCACTATGTCATTTCTACCTGCATCTCCTCTATGGCTAGTACAGTGCCTGGTGCATGATGAGAACTCAGAATGTATATTTGCGGTCTTGAAGTGTTATCACCAGCTGCTTTTACATATGTGATTCATTTACTCCTTGCAACAATTTTGCAAAACATTACCCCCTAGTTTCCACAGAGGAAGGGATTAAACCTCAGAGAGGATGATTTGCTCAAGATGGTACCATTAGTAAATGGCAAGATTAGGATTCAGTTCTGGCCTACTTTCTATGGAGTCCTTCTCTTTAGATAGAGAAACAAGACACAAAAATGATCAAACACAGGAATTTAATCGCTATCCTGCCGTTGTGGATTTCACTCTTTTCTCTCCTTTTCACGCCATTGACTTATCATATTATGCTCTTCAATTACAGCTGTCAGCTTCCTCCTACAATTGCTCTGTATTCTGGGCTGTAATTGCTCCTCACAGAACCTGAGCCCACATGCTTACAATTTCCCTATCAGCTAAGCAGCCCCCACTACTTCCAAGGGACCATGGCTAATACAGCCCACAGAGGTATATGCACTTGTGATTACTGCCATTTTCTACTTTAGTTATCCCAGGAGAAGCACTATTTTAGAGTGCCTTTTAAGTAATGTGTAGTGACAATATTCTGATGTGAGTAGGTGGCCAAGAATCATTATCCCCCGTATTATTATTTGAGAAATGGTACCTTCAAAGTAGGAGCTGACGTGTTCACTCGCATGATTGAGGGAGACACAAAGGTGAGTCCTTCTGGTATTGAGGTTCATTCTGTGTCCTTAATGCTGAGGGCACAGGGCTCTTTCCTAGATAATAAATTAAACGTCCATTTAAGAAAGGTCAAAAGCTTTAGCTAATAAACTACTGGCTTGCATTGTCCAAGAAAGATGTAGTTCAGGAAAAGAATTCCTCCAATTTCTTCTGTATAGATATCCCCAAAGTGCATTTCAAAAAAACTCAAACAGGTCATAGAACCCGTGAATTAACAAGCCCTTGCACAGCTGAAAGAACTGGGGTCTAAAGAGCAAATAGCATTTGGTCAAGTCACTCAGCAAGTGGTAGATAAGTGCCAGATTTTAAGACTTCTAGACAAGGGCCTTCTTCACTTTGGTTAAGCTGATGGTTGAAAGCGAGGACTGGTGCCACAGTCTCCTGGGAGCTTCTGACAGGGGAAGCTATAGAAACACCAGGTCCCATGTATAGCAGCTCCTGCCATCAGTAACATCTTACTTCTAGGACACCCCAGTCCAGAACTCGGTCAAGAAATTCTGGCCAAGGGGCACCTGGGTGGCTCAGTCATTAAACGTCTGCCTTCGGCTCAGGTCATGGTCCCAGGGTCCTGGGATCGAGCCCCACATTGGGCTCCCTGCTCGGCGGGAAACCTGCTTCTCCCTCCCCCACTCCCCCTGCTTGTGTTCCCTCTCTCGCTGTGTCTTTCTCTGTCAAATAAATAAATAAAATCTTAAAAAAAAAAAAAAGGAAACTCTGGCCAAGCAAGAGAAACATTGCTGAAGAGATAAAAAATATAAGAATAATATAAACGAACAAATAAACAAATAAATAAAACACTAAAAGGGCTACTGAATGGACTTGAGATCCAGCCCCTTTTCCACCTCAGGAATGAGAAAGGCTGGTCAAGAAGCTGGTTTTAGGGACTTGAGAAACTTCCTGGAGAGATGAAGAGATCAAGTATAAAGATATTCCCAACCAACTTGAAGCCCAGGGAACCTGGTCCCTGTCACAAAAGAAGGGACCCCTTTTCCTGGGCATTAACTAAAAGTAGAGAACTGAGGAAAAGCTGAGACAGGGTTCTAAGGGGTCACCATGAGGCGGGGACATTACAGAGTGAGCAGCTCCCTGAGCGACCTGCCTAGCATCTAGCAGAGACAAGGCCCAACTGACAAGCAGCAGCTAAACAACACCAATGGAACAGCAACATGACTAAACTTTACTGAGCACTTATCATATGCCAGACACTTCTAATTATTCTGCATACATTATCTCATTTGATCCTCACAGCAGCTTTATAACAAGAATTAGGAAATGTGGTGGGGCCACTTTCAAAAGCCCTGAGAAAGGACTATTATAAATTAAAACCATTTCATAAGAGTCAGGGCTATTTTAAGATCCCCACAACCTCTCTATATATGCATAAATATTGTTTTTTAGGGGTGCCTGGGTGGCTCAGTTGGTTGGGCATCTGCTTTTGGATCGGGCCATGATCTTGGGGTCCTGGGATTGGGCTCCGTGTCGGGCTCCCTGCTCAGCGGGGAGCCTACTTCTCCCTCTCCTGCTTACCTAAAGTAAGTGAAATAATAAAATATTAGAAATAAGGGCAAAAATTAGTGAAATAGAGAATGCACAAATAATGGAGAAAATCAACGAAAGCAAAAGCTAACTCTGTAAACATTAGGTCCTGAGTTGCAAGCAGACATCTTCATCTAGAAGCCCGGAGATGAGAGCAGCTCATAAAGGAGGTCTGCCTAGTGGAATGTATACTGGCTGTAGAGGCCCACAGCAATGACCTGCCACTCAGTGTGTCACCATCTTGATTGGCTTTTGTGACCAACATTTCAGTAAAACTAATAACTTCTATCTAACTTCACCAAGAAAAACAAGGGAGAAGATCAAATGATCCATGTGAAGAAGGAAAGAGGGGACATTATTCCAGATTCTACGGTTATTTAAAGGATAATAAGAGTTATTATGAACAACTTTATTCCAAAAAATCCAATGTCTGATATGAAACAAAAGAAGGCTTTGAAAAAAGATGTCAAAACTGACTTGAGGAAATAGAAATTCTAAACAGTCCCAAATCTACTTAAAAAAAAAAATTAGATCTCTTATTAAAAATATTCAACAAAGAAAAATCCCAGCCCAGATAGCTTCTCTGGTGAATTCTTTCAAACATCAAAGGAAGAAATAATAACAATCCTACACGATGTCTTTCAGAAAATAAGGAAAGCAATAATATATTATTCTGCCACTAGACAACAAAATTAAAAGAACTACTAGCATCACTGTTTGGATCCTGCCTTCCTACAAAAGTCCTACAACATCTGTAAATCCAAGAGAAATGAAAACATGTTCTCATAAAAATGCTTGTATGCAAATCTTTATAGAATCTTTATTTATACTAGATACAAACTGGTAACGATCTAGATATACACCAGTCAAAGAAGGGATAAACAAATGTGGTACATATATATGGTAAAATACTACTTAAATGAAAAGGAACAATTGCAGAGAGATGTAACAACACAGATAAATGTAAAAAATATGACACTGAATAAAAAGAGCCAGACATAAAAGAGTGTAGATGTATGACATTCCATTCCTGGAAAAGTTTGGAATAGGTAAACCTGATCTATGAGCAGATCAGTGGTTACCTGACGTCAGTTGTGGGGATAATTGCCTCCGAAGAAGGATGAAGGAACTGATTTGCTTGTGGAAATAGTCTATATCTTGGGCACCTGGTTGGCTCAGTCGGTTAAGCGTCTGCCTTCGGCTCCGGTCGTGATCACAGGATCCTGGGATCAAGTCCTGCATCGGGCTCCCTGCTTGGCAGGGAGCCTGCTTCTCCCTCTCCCTCTGCAGCTCCCCCCTGCTTGTGTTCTTTCACTCTCTCTCTGTCAAATAAACAAATAAAATCTTTAAAAAAATTAAAAAAAAGAAATAGTCTCTATCTTGATAGAGATGATGTTTCATATGTATATACAATTGTCAAAAACTCATCAAACTATATAGTTAAAATGGCCACATTTCAGTACATGTAAATTATATCACAATAGAATTGGATTAAAAAAATAAGACAGAGAAATGGGTGGAAGTAAAGAAATTAGGGAGAATGGTATCTAAGTCATCCCTAAAGTTTCAACTGAAGCAACTTGGTGGATGGTGGTTTCCCTCACTATTCTGGCAGGCCATGCTGGAACAGAACCAGGTTGAGATGAGGGAAGAATACTGGTAAAGCAGGACTGAAATGCTAAATTAAAGGTGCCTATGGCAGTGGTGCATGGTAAAACATTTCTCAGGAGGAAAGGAAATGGATGGGGATTTGTAGCATTTCCTGATTTTCATGCTATAGGTGCTTCCATCATATCTGATTTCAAGCTACCAATGGTTTAACAAGCAGCTCCAAAAAATTCTGGAAACTTAGCAACAGGCTCTGGCGATCCAGAAGGAGCTTGCTCCAGCATACCACTGCCTGTGAATCATCACAACAAATATGTGGAGTAAGAAGCTGTATAAATGGAGGGGTTTGCTGGGGGAGGGGGAATGTAGTCATTAATGAATAGAGGGTAATAAAATCCAGGTATGTGGATGCAATTAGGGAAAGAATATTGAGGGAAAGATGCCTAGAACTGTACCTTAGGCATGTTGGTTTTAAAGCTCAACTAGAAGAGAATGAGCAAGTAGAAAAAAGTGAGAAGGAGCTGAGACTCAGGATGACAAACAGGGCAGCATGGTGTCAAAGGAGCTAAAGGACAGAGCCAAGAGGTGGTTAGCAGTGTCAAATTCACCTAAGTTACTTAAAACAAAGACTAACATTTTATGGTATGGAGTTGATGGTGACCTTTAAGAACACAGTTTCAGTGGAGCTTGGAAGTAGAATGGACTGCAGAGAGATGCTTTCCTCTAGAAGCCCAGAGGTGGAATAGCTCATCAAGGAGGTCCGCTTAATGGAACATATACAGGTCTTTCTCAACTTGCAGTGGGATTACATCCTGACAAACTCATCATTTAGTTGAAAATGTTGTAAGTTGAAAATGCATTTAATATATCTAACTTAGCAAACATCATAGCTTAGCCTTGCCTACCTTAAATGTGCTCAGAACACAGCTGGGCAGAATCATCTAACATAAAGAACATTTTATAATAAAATGGTGAATATCTCATGTAATTTATTGAATACAGTACTGAAAGACAGAATGTCTGTACGGGTACAGAATGGTTGTCAGCATATCAGCTGTTTACCATCGTGATCCCGTGGCTGACTGGAAGCTGTGGGTTCACTACCCCTGTCCGGTATTAGAAGAGAGTATCATGCATATCACTAGACTGGGAAAAGATCAAAATTCAAAGTTTGAAGTAGAGTTTCTATTGAACGTGTACAGCTTTTGCACCATTGTAAAGTGGAACCATTCTATGTCCAGGACTGTGTGTACTGGCTACAGAAGCCCATAGCTATAATCTGCCGTGTTGGTGTGTCACCATCCTGATCGACTGCTATGGCCAATATTAACCACCCTAACCAGAAACACAAGGTGTCCTGAAACTGAAGCTAACATACCCAGGCCTAAAGTTTTATAGTCAAGCATGTCCCTAGAATCCAGAAGATCGTTGCACCTACTCATAGAAGAACTCCACCTTGGACTTGATTTCTCTGCTCCAGTTCCCAACTATCTGCACCACCACCCTATCCTGAAGGAACCTTCCCTTCTCCTGCATGATCCATGAGCTCTAAGCCTGGCCCATGTAGTCCTTTTTAAAAGAGGCAGTTCTAAGTTTTCCACACTAGCTCTCATCAGTACCTAGCATTTCTAAACAGGGATTCAGTAGATACTTATTGGGTGAATTGATGAACCAGCCCTCTCTTCATCCATACTGACTTCCACATAGACAGGATCACCTGGGTCCTAAAATCGAAGGTCTATTCCTACACAAGTGCCACTGCAGATTTGCCCTGCCAAACCACATTATCCTCCTCAGAACATCTCCCCAAAACATGGATTCTTTTCCTTGCTAAGACCCTATTCCCAAAGCACTATGATTACCCCAATACCTTGAAGAGCCACAGGTCACTGGAAAGGACCTAAGTTGTCCTAAATGAGATGTTTGTACCCATTCATGGTGACTTGAAACTATAGGAGAAATATGACATTTATTCTTGGAGTTCTAGTTTTGCTCAAAGCTGCTTTAGTGGGAAAGATTAAACACACACACACACACACACACACACACACACACACACACATACACACCCCTAAATAAGTATAAAAAATAAACACTATGATATACTATGAAATATAACAATCATAGATAAAGCATAAAGATAAAGCATGAGATTTCAAAGAAATTATGTTCGTACCATGTTCCTGTACTCTAAATTTTTAGGTCTCTTTCAACTCCTCCCTTCTACTCTACTCATATATCCACCCCTTTGTGGGGTATCCATATTCATTCTCCTTCACCATCAGGGAGACTTGGATGAATAAGTTTGACAGAATGCTGGCGGCATATGCTGACAGGTGCCAAGGGTGGCATATGCTGACAGGTGCCAAGAACAAGGACACGACTTCCAGTACCAGATGCTCTGGCTTTTCTGAGCACCACCTGTCCCTAAGGAACCTGGAGGACTGCTGCTGGGCTCTTCCCAGAGGAGGAAGTTGTCAACACTGTGGTTTCACACTTTCATTTGCCATCCTTCATCCTTCATATCATCCTATCCATCTTCCACTTCTTCTGACTGCTCCCCGCCTACAAACAGCCCACAGTCCACTGCATACCCAAAAACCCAGACCCGGAAGCCAGAGAGGGAGCACAAGCACAGAGACAAGGAACTTCCAGGTTTTTGCTGACTCCAGTACCAGCCTCACTCACTGCCTGAGTCACCGGGAGAGAATGGATATATGAGGAACCTTGACAGCATGCTCATGCTTCTATGCAACTCAGATCTTAACAAGGGCTTCTCAGAGCAGTGGCTGGAACACCAGATTTATATAGAGTCTTATATATATAGACTCTAGGCTATATATAGTTCTTTGGTTTTGTTTGTTGTTTGTTTTTTAAAATATTTTATTTATTTATTTGAGAGAGAGAGAGAGAGAGAGAGAGAGAGAGAGCACGCGCATCCATGCACGAGAGAGCATGAGTTGAAGGGAGCAGCAGAGGGAGAGGGAGAAGCAGGCTCCCCACTGAGCAGAGAGCCCAACACGGGGCTCAATCCCAGGACCCTGAGATCATGACCTGAGGAGCCAAAGGCAGATGCTTAACTGACTGAGCGACCCAGGCGTGCCCATACTTCTTTGTTTTAAGCATCACATGTTACGTCTATGAAAAGATGTAAGTAATAGACCCAGGAATTGAACAGTGCAAAACCTCTGTAGCTATAGGTGCTGGTTCTGGCTCCAACTTTCTAAAACCCTTGCTAGCCAGACCAACACCCAGGTCTCTTACCAGTTGAAAGGAATTTGGACTGAAAGGACCATGAAAGTTTAGGAGAAATGTCTTCCCTGCATTCTAGGAAGTTGACTCTGGTGGTCAAGTGGAGGGTAGGTGAGAGAGATTAGAAGTTGGAGGAACAACTAGGATTTTATTATAATGAGTCAGTGGTTCTCTGTGGGGGTAGTACTGCTTTTAATGCATGTTTTGAAATTTTGAGGGCTCTTATAGCTTGCTACTCGTGTTCAGTGAACAAAAAGATAAGAATGATAGGCATCTTGCATTGTACAGGACAGATACAAACAACCAAGAATTGTCCTGAATTCCACATAAAAATTGAACATCCCTTTTTATAATAGTCAGAGCCTGACATTTAACTCTGTTGTATGTATATACACACTAATGATATTTGAACCCTAATCCAATACACCTATACTAGTATGCATTTGTAATTATGGCACTCAAAGCATGCAAACATTTTACTACTTGATTATGTACTCTAGTTTACTGAAATATATTATCATTTTGTTATAAATTACCTTCCTTTACCTCTCCATGTATTAAATGCAGGACATTATGTTGCTGTTTGTGAAATGATATGTGTTGATAGATTATATTATGCATGATTTTCATTTCCAAATACTAGACAGGGTGTAAAAATATTTTATTTTATTTATTTTTTAGAAAAAGAAGCTTTAGATCTAATGGTTTTGAAAATGACTGATTTAGGTGATAAGTATTGAGAGCCTCAGCAGAGGACCGTGGAGTAGAAAAGGAAGTCACTGTGGATGTAGAATCCACAGAATTTGGAAAGTGATTAGATTCAGTGGGTTAAAATTAAGCTCTGTTTCAACTTGCCCTTCTGCAGGCTACATAAACCCGGAGCCATCATCTTTCTTGGCTCGCTTCACAAACCTTTCATTACCTTGTTTGGTATCTCCAGAAGTATTTCTTTGAGTTTCCACGTGGTGTTCGGTAATAGATTCTCACATGGAGCTTAACTGTATTGAAATGAGGAGCCAAGACTCCCAATCACAAACAAATATGCATGCACTAGTCCACAGATCTGACATCTACATGGATACACAGATATAACAGACATTATCAGTAGCTTGAAAATATCCCCTTACTTTCTATAGATACTGAGCAACTTGCACCTGCCAACCCTTGCATTTCTTACACAGCCTGCTTTGGCCACTGAAAGAAGATGGAAAGGCTGGAGTTAATGAATCTCCCCATCTGCCAAACAGGCGTCAACCAATAACTGACTGGGGTTGTTGTATAAATACCCTTCTCTTATAGTAGGTGGATATAGTCAAAGAGCGCAGGCCTGGGAGACAGAGCTGGGTTCCAAGCCCAACCTGTACCAACTCACCATCTGACTTTAGGCATGTTTCTCTCTCTCTCTTTCTCTGTCAGCTTCAATTTTCTTACCCTTAAAATAAAGGATTTTGACTGTATTAGCATTTTCCAGAATGTGTTCATTGGAAGAATGCTGAATTTGGGGAATGTTAATAGTTGTCATTGGGAAAAGATGAGAGAAGAAAGTAAGTTCCCTGTCTGTAAACTGTGGTCATCTCTAACTACTTCTCAGGACTGTGATGAAGTAGAAGTGGAGGGCCTCTCCCAGTGCCTGATATCTAG
This sequence comes from Eumetopias jubatus, assembly GCF_037043125.1. Lineage (NCBI taxonomy): Eukaryota > Metazoa > Chordata > Mammalia > Carnivora > Otariidae > Eumetopias > Eumetopias jubatus. The sequence continues at coordinate 78,721,011 of NW_028274807.1, read as the reverse complement.
TAGGTTTGCAGTAAATGGTGACTGATTTTTAAATCCAAAGAAGTTAGCTCATACTCCAGGCTGAATACATCATCATTAGGCAAGGGTTCTTAACCTGAAGTCCATGCAATCTCTGAAATTGTAATAAAAGTTGGGTACCCTGTGCTCCTGTGCCTTTTTTCTGGGGTGGATTTCCTAGATTTAATTAGGTTCTTAATTAAATTAGATTAGCCTTGTCTTAAGCCATTTGTTCTTATCAGTTGTTTTAAAACATAACAGCAAACCATTATTTTCTGGTTTTAATGATCAATCAACAAACACTTAGTAAGCATCTCATCTCCGTTTTCGGAGACCACTCCAAGTCTTTGTGCAGTGGTCAACTGGGGGAATTCACTGAGAATTTCTGAGACATGAATGCAAAATGTGTAAGTGACGTGCAAATGTAAGAATTCAGTTGATATAAGAACAAAAACTGATGGATTAAAAAAATTCTGGGTTTCACAAGGAACTGTATTTTTATTTGGACAGAAATAAAGGTTTTTTAAATTATTTATTTATTTATAATGCTGGCCGGTTTGATGGACACATGCTATATGTTAAAATGGGGTGGGATAATCCCTAAATGGATCAGAACAACTGGGCTATCATTGAATATGGTTCCCTTTACCCTTCTCTCCCAGAGCAGTAGACAGACTATGGGTCTTGGGTTCAAATGCTTTGCCCCACTGTCAGAACATTAATTGGATCAATGTGTCCTGGTGTTTATTTGGAAAAGATGTTCACTGTATCTGCCTGTGATATCTCAACAGTCTACACATCCCTTTCCCATTTGCAAGGCCTCAACAACAATTCTCCAGGATGTTGGGAGACCTACTGTTATCTCAAACCAGGTGTAGCAGAGCTCTTTCCACATGAGTCAACTTCAAGGAGAAGGGAACAACCACTGGAGATGTTTCCAGCTCTGGTTTTCTCAGTCTTTCTCTCTTTGGGAAGCCTAATCTTTGGTTGTAATTGCCAACTGTTGTGACCACATTTGAGAGTGTGTGCAAGGCTCTGTGCGGGGGAAATATAGGGAGGCAGGAAGGAAAGGGGACAAATTGGCAGAAATGTTTTCAAAAGATGCCTGTTTTCCCAATTACTTAAGCTCAACTGGTTTTGTCAACATCAAGAGAGGCATAATTTTCTTGTTTTTAAAAAACAAATTATGCCTGGGTAGAAAATAAGTGCATTACCATGAGAAAAAGGAAAATATATTGTCAAGATAATTGCTATGGGAGGTAGAGTCCAGTTTCAGGAAACTCTTTTGCACTTCTTATAGGTAGAGAATAGTCTTTTATCAGAACAAACTAACAAATATCATTGGTACAATGGCCTCTGCTATACTTTACCAGTTAAAATTCCTAGTTCAGTAGGTCTTCATATTTTTTTGTGAATATTGGACTCCTTTTAATACCTTTTTAAAAATTGAGGACCTTGAAATGCTAGTCATTTTATGTTTAGTAACCGTGAAAGGGAGAAAATATAAAATAGTATTCCAGTTATCTCTTGCTGCTTACCAAGCAATCTGGTGGTTTAAGTCTTCAAATTTGGTGGTTTAAAACAACACCCTTGGTTTTTCAGCTCATAAATCAACATTTGGACAGGGGTTGGCAAGGACAGCTCATCCCTCCTCCACATAGAGGAGCACAGGTAGCTTGAAGATGGGGAGGCCAGAATCATTAGTGGTCTCAGGCATGCCCATGTCTAGATGTTGGTACCCACTGTAGGACCTCAGCTGGGGCTGTCACCCACTAAATCTATACATGGCTTCTCTATGTGGGCTCTTTGTTTTCTCATGGCATTGCAATTGAGTTCTAAGAGAAAATGTACCAAGAGAACCAGGTATTACCTGTGTTGCCTTTTAACTATGGCTCAGAAGTCACATAGCTCCGTTTCTGCTCCAGTGACAAGCCCACCCAGAATTAATGGGTACAGTGTCAATGTTGCATAGTAAGAAGAACATGTGGGATCAGAGTTATTGTTGTGGCCATTTTGGAAAATATGATCTTCCACAAATAGCAAAAAAAGCTCACATTAGGTAACGCTTTTAAATGAACGTATGAATGAGCCCATCACCCCTGGTGATACCTCCATGTCTAGGGATTACTAAATGTCAGTGAGCATCTCTGCTCTAGAACAAATGAAGGTAAAACACACTCCAACAGAGTCAAAGCAACTGGTCATGGCTTGAGGCCCTGACCATGCCATGCTTCTGCCCCCAGGAGATGGACCTTCTTGGCTTCTATTGAGCATAACTTCCAGACCACTCCATATTCTGATCTTCTCCAATCCTTCTCCTACATGTAGTTTATCCCTCATTTAGCCAACAGCACTTTTTTTTTTCTGCAAACACATGCCTCTTCACAAAGCACACCACCTCACAAACCAACTCTAGCTCCATATGCCAGTAGAAAATAACAAAACATAAGCAGCTATCATGTTTGAGCAATAAATGCCAAACACCGAGCTGAGTGCTTTACAGGCATTAACTACATTAACCATCACTGGGATAATAAGACAGTTTGTGACATTATCCTATTTTAAAAACTAAAAGAACAAAAACCCCTGAGGTTTATAATTAACTTATCCAAAATCTCAGCTAGTAAGTTATGGACAGAGTCTCACAGAGACCTTGCTTTTAATCATTATGATCTATGGGTTCCTGTATAGGATAAACCAATCTATTTAATGTGACATTCATGAGTTAAACCCTATTTTTTAGTGTCACATTGTTAGAGTTTTCCTTCACCCCCATAGAACATATATAACAGTCATCTAGTGTTTCTTATTATACACACACACTTTGTTCTTTGTTTGTTTGATTAATGTATCTTTCTGCTTTCCAACTAGCAAAATAGAAATTCCCTGCTTAAATGCCATCTCCTCTAGTTAACCTTTCCCGACTTCTTCAGATAGTTAAATATTCCTTCCTCTTATTTTCTATGACACTCAGTACGTTCCTCTATGAAAGTTCCTCTGACATCATTGATCTTATTTGTGTAACTGTCTGTTCCACCAGATAATGAGGCCGGGGATGTGCTATTTATTTGTAAAGGCTCAAAGAGTAACACAGTGCTTGGTACCAAGTAGTCATATATTCTGTTTGGTGGAATGTCTGTTTTCCTGCCATGATGGAGTAACAGATACCACCCTAGCTCTTTTGTAGTAAACAACTATAAACCTAGACAAATGATATAAAATAAGTGTTTTCTGATGTGAACCAAAGGCAGGGCAGGACTGTGATCACTGAGAGATGAGAAACAAACAAGGTCATCCCCATGATTAGTGTTGCTCTCTTTTAGAGGCATGTTTCAGACAGTAGTGCAGAGAAGGGGAGCCCCCCTGCCCCCGACCACAGCTGCCTCACAGAGCTGAAAAGCAAGAGATCAGAACTCAGAGCCACTAAGGCAGCTAGAATTTCTGGGACAGGGTAAGTGAAGTGAGAGAAGGGAACTAAGTACAAAAAGAGCTCTAAAAATCTGCTTGGGGACCCCCTTGGCCTTTTAGCTGAATACTAACCTGTGTATGTGCAGAGAAAAATGGCATGAAACTGGACTGAAAACATCTACCAGAGGAAACAACTATGGTGAGCTGGGATCTAAACAAATACCAAAGTTTTCACAGGGCTGGGGGATAGCATTTTAGCCAGCAGAATAGAGAGTCTTTGCATGAACATTCCAGAAATTAAATAAAACCCACAGGAAGACAGCACCTTAGGAACGGAATTAGTCTAAACTTAAGGTAATAGTCATTCTAGACTGGCCCATTAAAAATTTCTAAACAAACCTTAAAAGAACTATGTTGATCCATGAGCAATGTAAATGTCTGCTGGAATAAAACACTAAACTCTCTTATGAAAGAAGATAAAATCCTTAAAAATGTAGTACGCATAACGTCAAACATACAATCAAATTTGCTAGACTTGTAAATGAGCATAAATACATGATCTATAATCAAAAGAAAAAAAATCAGAAACAGAGAAACAAGAAATGAGAAAGATGAAATTTGCAAACAAGAACTTTAAGACTGATATTATAATTCTATTAAATAATTTAAAAGAAAACATTAACACGATGAATAGGGAATCTTAAGAAAGAAAGAAAAACTTAACATAGAAATTAAAATTCTAGAACTAAAAAATACAATATTTGAAATGAAAAGATCATGGGATTTAACACCAGATTAAATAATGTGTGAGAAAGATTGATGAACTTGAAGGCAGAACAACAGAGATTATGTAAATGGCAGCACAGAGAGATAAAATGCTGGAAGAAAATGAACAGAATCTCAGAGACAATAGTCTTGTGCTACAATACCAAGGAGTCTAGTGTATGCATAACTTGAGTACCAGGAGGAGACAACAGCGAGACAATATTTACAGAAATAATGATTGAAAAAAATTTAATGACATGGAAAAGATAAGCTCACAGATGTAAGAAGCTCAGTATATTTCAAGCAGGATAAACATATACACAAATACCCCCACTCCACACTGTATTGTAATCACATTGTTGTAGGCCAAGATGTGTTAAACAAACGATTAAAAAGAATCTTAAAAGCAGCTGAGGTGGGAGAGGGGTGAAGAGAGGAAGACATTACAGGGAAACAAAAGAATAACTATAAAAATGACCACTTGTTTCTCAATTCACAACAGAGAAGACTGGAACAACATCCTTAATGTACTGAGGAAAAACCTATTCACCTAGAAATCCGTATCCAAAGCAAATATTTTAAAAAGGAAGGCAAAATGAAAACCAGTGAAAGCTGAGAGAATGTATCACTAGCACTCTTGCACTAGGAGAACTGTTAAGGAAAGCTCTCCAGGCCAGAGGCAAACGATACTAGATAAAATGTGTCTGTACACCAATTAGCTGTGTATATAAATTATACCTCATTATGAAACAAGTCTTGCTTCTCAGGCTGCTCTTCAGATTTCAGTACTTAGTCAACTCTCCTTAAAGAGAGCTGTATTTTTCAACAAGAGGGTCCTTAGCTGGCTGGCAAGACCAAGGCCCTATCTGCCTTCTCTACAGGTCTTCCTCAAACTCTATTCCTTTCAAAAAGATAAGACAATAACAAATGCTGGTGAAGATGTGGAGAAAAGGGAGCCCTTGTGCACTGTTGCTGGGAATGTAAACTGATACAGCCACTATGAAAAACAATATGGAGCTTCCTCGAGAAATTAAAAGTAGAGCTACCATATGATCCAGTCATCCGACTTCTGGGTATATTTCCAAAGGAGGCAAAATCATTATCTTGAAGAGATATCTGCACCCCATGCTCGATGCATTTTTTGTAACAGTGAAGGTATGGACACTACCTAAGTGTCTGTCAACAGATGAATGAGTAAAGAAAATGCGACATCCACACAATGGAATGTTATTCAGCCTTAAGAAAGGAGGGTATTTGGGATAACATGGATGAAAGTGGAGGATGTTATGCTAAGTGGAATAAGCCAGACAGAACAAGTTAACTCAGTGATAGGGGAATTCTTTCCCAGTGTATATGTATATCGAATCATGACATCGTACACTTTAAATATCTTACAATTGTATTTGTCAATTACACTTCAAAAAAGGTGAAATAAATTCTGCTCCTTTCTCCCTACAAAAACCTCTCACCCCAGGAGAATTAACAGGGTGCACGCTCAAAGGCTGGTGGTGAATTCAGCAGTTGGAGGAATTTTTATTTAAAACAGAAGTGTTTTCTGTTGGGTCTCAGGATTGGGTCTGCTGAAGATCTAGAAAGCTATGACCCAAATCTGCCCTTTAGCTGGGAGTTTCTCAGTAAATCAGTTCCTTTCCCACCGTCCTCACAAAAGATTAGAGGTTTGAAAGCCAGAGCAAATGTGTCTCTGCAAGGCTTTTCAGCGTTTCACCTAGTCTGTGCCTTGCCAAGGGCAATACGCCATTGCCTGAACTTTCGACCCCACCAGCCCAAACGCACCGTGTAGGGTACAGGGTTTTAAATTATTGTTGATAAGGGGCGCCTGGGTGGCTCAGTCAGTTAAGTGTCTGCCTTTGGCTCAGGTCATGATCTTGGGGTCCTGGGATCGAGCCCTGCGTCGGGCTCTCTACTCAGCAGGGAGTCTGCTTCTCCCTCTCACTCTCCCTGTCTCTCAAGGAAATAAATAAAATCTTAAAAAAATATATTGTTGATAAAGTGACTCCAACAAGAGCTTTTTATCTTTACAGTGAAGATGCTACTTTTGTAGAATGGGGGTTACTGTGTTTGGTGTGTGTGGATTAAGGAGGGAGGCACTCAGAATGAGATTTATTTTGCAAATAGTATTATCAGTGTTTGAAATATTAGAGTGAACCTAGGAAGGAATCCACCTTACCTTTTCTTTACAAGTCTTTACGGTCTTGTCAGAAATATTATTTCATATTTTTTAGTTGACCAGGAACTCCCCCACTCATGTTTGCAGGTAAGCTTTACAACATTATCCCATGAGAAAAACAAGATTAGGATTATTTTTCTCATTTTACAGGTGTGGAAACTAAGCTCAAAGTTTTGCCCAACAGAGCTAGAACTAAACCCTGGGGCTTCGGGGCACCCAGTTCATTATTGTTGCCATGACACTGGTCGGCACACGTCGCTTGGGTTGCTCTGTGGCGTGCCTCTCTCTGTGAACTAACACCCTGGGCTTGCCTCCAGACTGGCACAGCCCTAGCACAATACTAACCCCCTTTCCTCGCCAAGCCCCAACTACCAGCTTCCTTCCAGTTCTAGGTCACAGTGCTGGACTCTGGAGGAGCCTGATGATCCCATATAGCTTTTCCCAGGTAAGGAATGCAAATGTGGAATCGTGATGTCTTTTTTTTTTTTTTTAATTTTTATTTCTTGATTTTTTAATTTCAGTATAGTTAACACACAGTGTTATATTAGTGTCAGGGGTAGAATTGAAATCATTATTTCTTAATCATAGCTCAGCTGCCTTCTTGGGTGCTTCATCTGATTCTGGGCCACCCTAAGTTATGTGTTGCCCCTAAATTTGGTGCCTTCTCACTGGGCCATCATAACGCAACCCTCCTCTCCTGACCCCTAAAGCTTGACCACCCTCTCATTGGTTTCTCATGTCTCTGAATAGCACAGAATAGGATGGTTCCTTTAAAAGAGTGACAGTCAAGGTACAAACAGCAGATCAGTTCAATTCCACACATTTTCTGTGTGTTTTCAGCCTCTCTTGTCTGCCACATCCTCTAAATAGCCCATCTCTGATCTCAACATGGGATTCATTCAGGTCGTGTTCCTTTGGATGCTTTGCAAACAGAGTGAAGTTGAGAGGCTGCAGTGCCCCGATTCCACCAATTCATAAATCTGGAAAGATATGAAATGATCCCAGGTTCTGGGAAGGCAAATGGCTTACTGAAGATCACCCAGCAAGCTAGTGGCAGGATTAAGGCCAAGATTCTTTCCATTGCTCCCATAGTGTCTCTTCTTTCCCCGGTAAGTTTCGGAGTCAAGGAGCAATGATTCTGTTGGGAGAGTCTCAGTTAAGGTTCAAATTCAGAGGAAAGAATGACCCGCCCTCTGGTTGAACAGGCTCTATTTCTCAAGGGAAGACCCTACATGTAGGTATTCCTGAAGTTTCATTCTTTTGAGGATGTTTAAGTACATGTTGCTCATCAACCGCCCTTTGTTTTCCCTTGGAAATATTTTTGCTGGGTTCCTTTTTCTTTGCTTTGAGATATGGTTCTCCTGTATGCAGTTAAACCCTAAAGAGTTTGTTGATGGAATTTCTAAATATTGTTTTCCAAGTATTTTCCACTTCTGAGCTCTCCTCCGATACGAGTTCAAAATGAGAGAACTCAGTCTTGGGAGCCTCATTGGATTTCTTTAAAAGAGAAAATCAGCACAACCTTTGATGAGCATGTTGCAAGGTTTAATTCCCCCCTTAGAACGTCGGTGAAAGGCACTGTAATGACTACACATCAATCCTGCAGCATTTCTTATAAAGAAATTTCAAGAGGGTCCACCTGCTTCTGGAAGGAAGTGGCACTTTCCTATGGGGCCAAACACACCTCTTAGCATTTCATGAATCTTTTCTGAAGGGAAGAGAGAGACAGCTCATCTCGGCAGCAGATCTGTTGCAGGCAGTAAGAGGCCAGTGGGGACTTGAGTGCTGCCCATTACAGTTATTATTACTGTTGTCATTATTATGATTATGTTTTAGGTTCACTTAATGGTAACAACAGGGTCAGGCCCCAAAAAGAGACTCAAAAAAGATCTAATCTCTGCCCAGAAGCCTCATTTGGGAGCCAGATGTTTTTCTAGTAACCCATTCTCACAGTCCTCTGGTGCCTCTTTTGGGTATGCGTCTGTTCTCACCAGCCTGGCCACACACATGTCCATAAGCTGTGCACACAGAGGAAGTGTCTCACTCACATACACTTTACTGCTGCTCTTGATAAACCAGAGCCTCTTTTCAAGATAACATGACAGATTTACTGACATAACTGTGAACACTCAAACAGGATTTAGAGAACCTAACAAATGCCTGGTGTTGGAAGCAACCTCAGAGAGCCAACAACATAGTGCTCCAATCTGCCCTTCAATCACCCACCCCTCTTGCCTGTTCCTGAATACTCCTGATGTTAGAGAACTCAGCACCTAATAAAGCAGTCCATTCCATTCTTAAACAGTTCTGCCGGAAAGTTCTTTCTTTCACTAGTGCCCTAGACGTCTGCTCAGTCACTCTCTTTCTCCTTCCAGCAAGCAGTATTCTCTAATCCATGCAGATGTCTTCCTGTCTTTGCTCGTGGCTCTGCCCTTTCTGGAGTACTCCCTAGCATTGGCGGGGCTCTCTTATTGTCTCTGTCCTTTCTATGGTTGGCCTTCAGGTCCCTGAAGTTCTTGCTCCAGTAAATGGGCTGATGCTTAGTAAGTCTCCCCAAAACTTAGTGGCTTAAAACAAAAACAAATCATTATTTGTTATGATTCTGAGCATTGGTTGGGAAGTTGTTCTGCTGGTTTCTCCTGGGCCCCAATGTGCATTTAGCTGGAAAGTTGGGCTGGGTAGAAAGGGACAAGGTGACCTTACTCTCATGTCCAGCAATGAATGCTGACAGTTGCCTGGGACCCCTTGGCTTTCCTTCACATGCGCAACCTTTCTTCACTGGACTTTCCAAGGGGGTGAAAAGGGAGCTTCCAGGGTCTCTTAAGGCCTAACTTTGAAAATAGCTCATGGTTTCTGCCTCATTTCTATTGGCCCCAACAAATCACAAAGCCAACCAGCTTCAGGTTGGGGAAATAGACTCCATCTCTTGATGGGGTGTAGCTGGTTCTTCTTTCTAGCAACACTCTGTCTGCTTGATTGCAGAGGAGGTACATAGAGACAGTAGAAGGTACAGATGGGCACGAGGGTGTCCCCTCCTCTCTTGCCACTGTTTCTGCATTTTATCAAGACCAGGATCTCTGAGTGTATGGTTACATATAACCTTCTTTCTCTAGAGACTTTTGATGATTTTGGTAGAGAATTATACATAGAGAGGAAGAAAGTATAATTATAGCAGATGGGAATATGGCATTAAATCTAAAAAAGAAAAATAAAGGGACTTAAAGATGTGAAGATCCTCTGTGGCCACTTTTGAGCTTTCAGCCTAGATCCTCTACCTTCAGATTTGACCACTTCCTCCTCTCTCATATCAGGTGTCTTATTGTTCAAAGGTCTTCATCCAAATTTCCATCTCAACCCCACTTCCTTCTAGGAAAAGCTACCTCTTCATGAAGGAAGATTTTTTCCCCCCAAGGGCCTTTGCCCTTTCCTGATGTAAAATGACTTAAGCCTTAATTATGTGGTCCTAGCACTCCAAGCCCTCATAATGTCAGTCATCAGTCAAATTTCATAGACAGGCAGGCACAGGATGGGTGCTGGATCCCCAGGGGAAGCTGAACGTGGAGTTGCCTTTTGAGGGTTCCCTTTCTCTACTCCCTTGTGAATGTGAGGCTGAAAGTTCCTCTTAACAGTATCCTATTAAGATAGGATTAACCTCCCAAGGACAAACATCAGTTGTGCATGTGAGTGTGCATGTGTGTATCTGTGCAGGCATGTGTGAGTTTGTTTGTGAGGGTCCTGGGGACGGTTCAGGTAAAATGGGTTTTACCCAACTAAAAATAGAATCAATTACTCATTTTAAAATGGAGTCAATGATCTCACTGATATAAGGAGTTTGAGAAACAAGACAGAGAATCATAGGTGAAGGGAGGAAAAAATGAAACAAAATGAAACCAGAGAGGGAGACAAACCATAAGAGACTCTTAATCTCAGGAAACAAACTGAGGGTTGCTGGAGTGGTGGGGGGTGGGAGGGATGGGGGGGTTGGGTGATGGACATTGGGGAGGGTGTGTGCTATGGTGAGCGCTGTGAATTGTGTAAGACTGATGAATCACAGACCTGTATCTCTGAAACAAATAACACATTTTATGTTAAAAAAAAAAAGAAGAAGAAGAAGAAGAAGAAGAAGATAGTAGGAAGGGAAAAATGAAGAGGGGGACATCGGAGGGGGAAATGAACCATGAGAGGCTATGGACTCTGAGAAACAAACTGAGGGTTTCAGAGGGGAAGGGGGTGGGGGGATGGGTTAGCCCGGTGATGGGTATTAAGGAGGGCACGTATTGCATGGCGCCCTGGGTGTTATATGCAAACAATGAATCATGGAACACTACGTAAAAAACTAATAACGTAATGTATGGTGACTAACATAACATAATAAAATAAAATTAATAATAAAAAAATCGAGTCAATGGAACCCCATTATTAAATGAGAAGTATTTTATTTCTCTTCTGCTCAGTCTTGATCCCTGCCAGAATCATGTCAGTCTTGTGCCCCAGACTGTCAGTTCAGTGGTTTCCACCCCTAACCCCAACCAAACGCACACATATAACTCTGAAAAGAATATGCACTTGTCAGTGGTGATTTGCCCCTGAGGATACACAGACAAGGTCTAATTCATCTTTTATGAGAGGCTTTCCTGTATTTCAAGATAATTACCATGTCTTTCACAAACCTATTCTCCTAGATAAACATTTAAGCTGGCTTAATAAAATGTTACCTGGGGGTGCCTGGATGGTTGAGTTGGTTAAGCATCTGACTCTTGGTTTGGCCTCAGGTTGTGATCTCAGGGTTGTGAGATCGAGCCCCGAGTTGGGCTCTGAGCTCAGCCCAGAGTCTGCTTGAGATTCTCTCTCCCTCTCCCTCTGCCCCTCCTGCTCGTGCACACTCTCTCTCTCTGAAATAAGTAAATCTGAAAAAAAAATTAAATTTTACCTAACAAGTGTCACTTGACCAATGCAAAAAAGATAGGGAAAACATTCATACACCTATTATTTTTATTCTAGATATTTCAGTTTGCACCCAACAGAAATCCAAATGGTTGGACAAAGAATATGGATAACTATGGGATAGTGAACATAAAGTGTTAAGTCATTAATCTGCTTCTATTTCTTTTCTTTTGTGTCTAGTACATAGTCAAAAAAGACAAGGAGTAAAGAAGACTGTGGAAACAGGTCCTATTTTAATCTAATAATTATTTTCTTAGCTAGACAAGTCCTACAAAACCACATGATAAATATTTAACACCCACTAACATTTAGTAATAATCTACTATATTTCAGTCACCGTTTATCAGACATCTAGAAAACCCTTGGTAAAAAAGCCTATTGGGTGAATCCTAGGTATTGCTTAATTCTTACAACTTCGTAAAGTAGAAATTATCCCCATTTCCTAGATGAGGACATTAGAATTTGGGAAGGTGAAGTGAATGGGCCAAATTGTTACAATTAAAAAGTGCAGAATCCAGGTCTTTCCTTCTTCTTGCTGAATTCAGTACATCCCTATCCTGGGTAGTGGTTGTGGGGGACGTGTGGGTTAGAGGCGGTACAAGTGTGTTTTTTCCTTGGTGTCTTACCTTCTACATCTGAGGAGGAAGAGTCCAGGCTCAGTTCAGGAAGGGGAGGAACACTGGGCTGGTCCTGGAAAAATAGTGGGCAGAGGAGGCATAGGAGGGGACAATGACGGGGAGGAACTTAACAGCCAAGATAAGGAGCGAGGAATGTGCAGGGGTACATGGCCTATACAGAGTAGACCGGTCCAGCTGGATACGGGAAGACTCATTTTGGGAGTGTTGGAGGTTGGTATGGAATTCTGTGTTAGTTTGATTATAGTCTTTGAAATAGTTTGACTGTGGAGAGTTTTGAATAACAAATTAAGAAGGCTTGTTACTATGGATTGGTCAAGGCCAAAAGAACTGATTGGTCCTGTTCCCAGAGATATAGATAAGTCTGTTCAGGGAAAATTCCATCTTCATGATGTTTGGCCAGTTCTGGGCTGGCGTTTCCTCACCTTTGGAATGGTGAACTATATAATTCAGATTTAGGTTTGAGACTAAGAACCAGGGTAACTCTTTTGGTCCGCTCATTTGTCATTAGAATTGGTGAAAAAATAAGAGTTCTTCACATGACACCTGGCATGTACTTAACTTGGGAGTCCTTAGAAATGTTTAACAACAGAATTCAAAGATTCAGGATCCTGTAGCCCAGACATTTAATTCTTAATCTTTCCTTCATTCCAAGTCCAACAAGAGGAAGCCAATGAATTTATTCAACAAATTCATATATAACAAATTTGTATACAACAAATATGTAAAAAGAAGCTACATGTGCTAGGCAGTGGGCCAGTGCTCAAAAAATCAGGGGCGAGCAAACCAGACATAATTCCTGTCTTCAAATACTTTACCGTCTCTGTTCTGAACTAATCATCCTATGATGCTGTTATGCAGTATTGCAGTGTTTGAGGGTGATGGGATATTACCGAATTTAAGATGTCCAGCAAAGGAAAAGGATCTTTGACTACAGGGTGACCTTCCTGACTCTGGAGGTGCTTCCTGCACTGAGTAGGAACTGGACTTAAATTTCTAAAATACCTTCCCAACATGGGAATATAAAAACCTGTTTATAAGTATGGGCATCTGAGCATGGGATGGGGCCTTTTACTGGGATTAGACTCAAAAGGAGTAAAAAATGGAAGCAGGGATATATTTTTCTTCCCTCCTCTGGAGGAAAAGCAATGTAGGGTGGAGCAAATAGGCCAACTCCTCTCGGGAGAGCTGAGGAATGTAAAGAATTATCAGAATTCTTTCACAAAAAAATCACCCTCCAGGTTTAGCCTGACTCCGAAGTCAAGAAAGCATGAGATTGCTTTCCTTTCGCCCCAGGCTTGGCACTTGAACTGACTCAGGCAAGGAGAAAAGTTAGATCAGTTCTTAATCTTAAGGAGTTTGCCATCAGCAGGTTGGTACAAAGATGCATTTGAGGTAATCAGCTTATTTCGTCGTGGCTTAGGCTTGTACTGGCAACATGCAGGTACACCAGTCCCTCCTCAAAATCTCATGAGATTATTTATGTAAACTCTCTGAGTCTCAGTTTCCCCATCTATTTCATGATAATGATGATACTGTTTGGGGGGCACCATAAGGACTAAATGATACCACTTAGGTAATTTGCCAAACACAGTGCCTGTCACCTGGCTAGAACCCAATACTTGCCTCATACCATCACATCGAGGAGAACTGAAATGCTTTTTATTATTTAAAGATTTTATGTATTTATTTGAGAGAGAGCAAGAGGAGAGAGAGCACGAGTGGGGTCAGGGGCAGGGGAGAAGCAGGCTCTCCACTGAGCAGGGAGCCTGATGCGGGGCTTGATCCTGGGACTCCAGGACCATGACTGAGCCGAAGGCAGACACTTAACCAACTGAGCCATCCGGGCGCCCCTGAAATATTTTTTTTAAAAATTACACATTTTGTGAGAGAAGTTTGACAAGAAAGATAGGAAACTATTAGTTATTAACATTTTCTCCAATCAGTTTCTAAGTTCCTTAAGGTATTCATCCCAAAATTGGTGGGAAGAAGCTCAAAGGAGACAGCACATAGGAAAGTCTTTGCAAATTCTTAAGTACCCCCCCACATATGAAGGACCATTAGGCCTGAGGGGGCCTGCTCACTGGCTCTGCAGCAAAGGTGCTGGTGTCCTGAGGCCGGCATCACTGTGTGGAAAAGGCCTTCATTTTCAGCCCTACGTGCCTGTTAATGATGACCACAAGTGAAGCAGTAGTGAGAAGGTTTTCCACCATCGTGCCTTTTTCTAACACCAATTTATGAAACCTATGGCTGTTCTGCTTCTGGGAGCTTGGGTCCCAGAGGCTCGTCATAGACAAGGTCACTCCAGTGAACCTCTGCTCATCTCCAGCTGGCGAGACTCTGACTTCCCAAGAGGAGATAAGTGACTGATAAGCCCACGGAGAGGGGACGGAGACACTTCTCATTGACAACTTGGGGCTGACGACAGAGTGCTGGTCAGAAGGGCAGGATGCAAGCGGCCTTGTTGCCCCTTTAGCTGCTGCCACTCTAATTGCTCCCTGGTACTGCCATGGGGCAGGGTGATGATGATCTATCTCACCAAAGACCATTCTGAAGCTATTTTTAGGGGTGCTTCTGGGAGGAGCAGAGGCAAATCCTGCCAGAGCTTTCTGATACCACCAACTCCGTCAAGTGTGCCTTCTTGACTAAAGCCCTCAAGTTGCAGGTCAGCCTCCACTTAAATGTAAACCTGCAAGAGAAACTGCTTCTAAGTGGACTCATTTCAGCTTTTCCTTTCAATCAATAAATAAATACATGAATACATAAATAAAATAAAATAAAATAAAATGAAATAAAAATTAAAAAAATTTAAAAGACACCCCCCCATATATATATATTTATTATTTTCTAACTATTATGCTTCCAGGGCGCCAAGTAATTCTCAAACTTCAACATGCATCAAAATCACCTGAAAAATCTATAAATGTGCAGGAACCCCTCCCTCCACCATCACCACCATCGCACCTCACAGACCCAACGGGCTCAGGGACCTATGTTTTAACCAGTGCCTCAGGTGATTCCTATGTAGATGATTCTTGCATCACACTTTGAGATACCCTATTCTGGGGGTTAAAAATTCAATACAGAAACTATTTCATAGAGTGTTAAGACCAAAAGAGACTTCAAGGATATCTAGAACAACCTTTCATTTTACAAACAAGACAGTATCATATAGTGGGTAAAAGCACAGACTCTAGCAAACAGTCAGAGTTCAAATCCTCGCTTGGCCTCTTACAAGCTGATTTTGGGCAAGTTACTTAAATTCTCTCTGTTTCAGTTTTTCCATCTATGAAATGGAGATCATATGAAATAGGATGATCTCTACACCACAAAAAGTTTTGCAAGGCTTAAATAAATTAGTAGGGAAACCATTGAGAAAGTGCCTAGCACCTAGTAAGCATTTGAAAAATATTATTTGCATCAATCAGGATTCCAAAAAGCAGAACTGCTTCATGTGGTAAAAAAATAAGAAATATATTACAAGGATTGAACCGTACACAATTGTGGGAGCTGATTGTGTTGGCTATTTAAGTCTATAATTTCTACATTTGGCGTTGGTCCTGAAGTCAGCAGGGTTAGAAATATAGAAGGAAATAGACATAAAGTAGAGATACCAAGAACAGAGTAGAACCTGTAATAATTATCTGGAACAGTCTCTGTCCCTCACCTCCTTCAATCTCAATGACGCTACTGACGTACAAGATGAGCTGGCTCCCCACACCACAAAGTGCCCTTGGCCGACTTAGCCCAGGACTCAGAGAAGTTGAAGAAGGAGATCTTGCAGAAGCTGGAGGAGATGAAGGCCCAACTGTAACCCATAACAATTAAGTAAGATTTTAGACTGGTGACAACAGTGCCTGCCCTCACCGACTTTCAGAGTGCAAAAATATAAAATGACTCTCCTTCATGTCCCTCTTCTCACATGACCTTAATTTGCAACACTGACTTGTGACCAACTCTAACTTGAAACCATATAGAGAAGAGAATTCTAGGATTTGCAGTTCCAGGTTAGCTGAACTGATACAGTACAAGACCACCATATTAGCAGTTTCTCTTACTACTCATCACAAAACCGCCACAGAGATGGAAAGTAATTTATTCAAAGTCACACAGAAAATTTGAAGGAGAAGATTTACAAGGGCCTGGACATATTCTTTCCTATAGATGCTATTCAAGCCCCTTCGTTATCACAATGATCTTAAGAAGCTGTGCATGTGAATGGCCTCTGGACCTACAGACAGAAGACCTGAGGTCTTGAGGGTGATGAACCTATTTCAATAATACATTAACTGCAGGTCTGCTAGGTGTCAGGTATGCCCCCCCTGGGAGAGGAGTCCTTACCCTCAAACCGCTCACAGAGAAGACAAGTGCATCAGTTAGTACAATAAAGGCTAGAGAGACATAGCCTTCCAGAGAGAGACAATGGCAATGTTTGGCTAGAGCTTGATGAAAAATGGTTATCAAGGTAATGTTGGGGCCTTTGGCCTAAGAGGCAAAATTCATCACATCTAACTCTTACCTCTCCGCTCTTATCCCTTGGTACTCTGCCCTGGTGAAGCAGGATATATGGTTTTTCTGAAACTGAGGGGTTTCCCAGGTTGCAGGACTTCTAGAGCTGAAACTGGAAATGGTGTGGCAAACTGGGTTAAGTTGGTCACCTCAAGGCCCAACAAAATAGAGGGACTTAATGAAGAGAAACCGCAAGTCAGTAAGCAGAACCAGCTAAATACAGTATACTACTCTTTTGGCTATTATGGTGGACTTAAAAAAAAAAGGTACCAACCCTGCAGTTCTCAGCCCAACAAGTCCAAGAACCACTCATAAGCAATAAACAAACCAATTAAAGAAGGCGTGTGGACTCTCTGGTCACCCTCAACCTTCCTCAAAGGTTTCTGAACTTCTTTTCCACTCAGATTCCCAAATTCTCTTACCTCTTGTTTGTTCTCCTCGGAGGTATCAAAGACCGTTGGACCTGGTTTATGTTGGGTCTCTGTGGCTTTTACTTTGGGTCTTTCACTGACTTTGGTTTCACTGTTGCCTTCGTGATTCTTTCCAATTAAGAACTATGAGAGGACACTCACACTCAAAGCACCCAGCACCACCAAGACGGAAAGACCTTGAGTAGAAAAGAAGGTACTGGAGTTCATGTTTGGTTGCCAGTGCTGAGAGGAGATGGTCACTTAAGAAATTCTCCAGCTCTTTGGATGGAAAGTTTGAAATAAGCAGGGGTGCCTATCAAGACCTTTAGTTTTCACCACACAAACATCATATCAGATGAATCACCTTCCGGATCTACCAACCAGGGTCTTTGTTTGGCTTGCACAACTAAAATTAGCAGCCCATTCATAATCCATAATGGCTGGGGAATTATCTCATACACATGGGACAAAGGAGAGGGATCCGAAGAGGGGCCTCTTCCCTAAGTCTCATCCATGAGATTCTTCTTGTTAAAGAGGCGCTCTCAAGCGTCCAATTTACCGCAATTATAGCAATCAAAAAAGCATTCATCCTCCTTCCGCACCTGACAAGCCAGCTCATGCATTCTCCCCAACAGTGGTGGGGAGGATGTTAATGCAGCTCCCATCCCCCTGGTTCCAGCTATAGCCATCGGTACCACTCCCACTCCCACCCTCGCAGCCGGAGTTGGTTCACAGGCCAAGGGGCTTAGTCATGTTGACACCACATGGTAGACCTGTAGCTGCCCAGACCCACATGGGCTCACTGATTCTCCAGGGAAAGAGGGCAATTAGTTTTTGATACTGGCTTATATATCTGTACCCCCCAAAGGCTGGATGGAAGAGAAGTGATTATAGACAACCTCTTCCATTTTGTAAGTTTCTAAGGCTGATTAAGGAGTTCCTGCTGTGAAAACAGGTGCAGGTGTAGCACCATGGAGAAGCTAGGGCTTGTCTGATTGCTTCATTGTGCTAGCCTTCATGGCATTTGAATGCGCGCTTTGTGAGTACACAGTCTCCCCAGATTGCAGGGAACGGCTGCTGCTGGTGGCGGGTGGGGGTCTGTTGATTAAAGTCCCATTAACAAAGCACAAATAACTCTCAACTTCCTCTTCTCACCTGCTTCTTTGTTTTCATCTAAAGGCTCTTGGGAGATCTGAAAATGTTATTTAATTATTCCAACCCCCATGCTGCTGCTACTACGACTCCTTCCAGAGCATGCCTTCTCCAGCAGGACATTTTTTTTTTTTTTTTAAGATTTTGTTTATTTATTTGACAGAGACATAGCGAGAGCAGGAACACAAGCGGGGGAGTGGGAGAGGGAGAAGCAGGCTTCCCCAAGCAGGGCTTGATCCCTGGACCCCGGGATCATGACCCGAGCCCAAGGCAGATGCTTAACGTCTAAGCCACCCAGGCACCCCCCCGGCTGCCCAGCCAGGCATCTTTAACATTCTTGTGAACTGCTCTAGGCTTACCAATGGATGTAATAAGTCTGTAGCCACTCCAGTCAAGCTGGTATTGACTCATCTAGAGGCACTACCTCTGTGTTCCTCCCCTGAAGCCCTGACTGCCCCACCTGTGACATGCTTCTGTTTGCCTTCAAGGCCACTGAGCACAGTCCTTAGGTTATTTATTACTCACCACGTTTCCCTCCGTTCCTGCCAAGAGTGTTTGGAAAACAATATGCAGATCTTTGTTTATTGTTTTAAGGATGATCACTGAGCCCAATGGAACATTCTCGTAACATTTTCTCAGCCTCCACATCTTTAAATGGGGATAATGGGGTAATGAGACTTCCAAAGCATTATTATGAGTTCCCAATGAGATAGCATTTGCAGAATACCAAGTGTTCAGCTGAGTGTGTGCTCAATTAAGGTGTATTATTATTTCATGATTGTTTCTGTCATGTCAATTGTCGAGTTATTTTTAATAACATTCCAGAGAATGTCTTGCTATCTCCCAATCTGACAATATGTTCTCCTAGAGCTGGACACTTCTGGATTTTCTATTTGTCCACACAATTTACCAGGCATCTAGAATACAGAAAGAGATAGGAGCATCAGACTGGAGTCTTGACGTTGCCAATTAAACCACATTCCTCTCTCTGGTTGTCTTTCAATTGTCCTTTGTCTCCTCTGTGCCATTCCTCTTCCTTTCCTCCTTAAATACCTGTCCTCTCTTACCTCGGCCCCACCTATTGCAATTCCCCTCCTCCTCCAGGCTTAAATCAGATGCCCACCTTCCGTGAATCCCTCCGCTGGTTGCCCCAGGCTATACCAGCCTCTTCTCCCAGATTGCTAATCCCTTCATGGTAGCACCACAAAGCCTAGCAAGCTATTGCTTTTTAAAAGCCTCACATTAATATAGAAAAAATGCAATCTTCCTTATCTTTTTGCAACTCTCTTTCCCCTACTGTGCTTTCTACATTTATGTAGCGCTTGAGGGCAGAGGTTGGCAATCAATGGTCCTGTGGCCAAATCTGCCCTTCTTTCTCTTTCTGTCTGGCCTAGAGCTAAGACTTTTTTTTTAAATGGTTGAAAACATCAAAAGAAGAATAATATTTCATGACATATGAAAATTACATGAGGTTTAAATTCCAGCATCTACAAACAAAGCTTTATCAGAACACAGCCATACCCATTTTTTTTTTTATGTACTGTCTACAATTGCCTTCACACTACAATGGTGGGCTCGAGTGGCTGCAAGAGACTATATGACACACAAAGTTTGAATTATTTACTATCTGACCCTTTACAGAAAAGGGTTGCTGACCCTTGCTTTAAAGTGCAAAAAACCTTCACTTGTGCACATTCATTTGGTTCCCAAATTACGCCTATGGTAACATCTCCATTTTCAGAAGCTCAGAAAAGTGGAGGCATGCATCCAAGCCCGCACACTTTAGAGGTGGCAGAGCTGATGGTGTCCAACCCACTGTTCTGACCATGCCTACACCTGCACTGCTCTTCAAGTTAGACATCATGGAGGTAACTCCTTTGCCTGTAATCCGTTCTCTTTCACATTTCTCACTTAGCATCTCCGAGGAGCTCCCTTAGGAAATCTGGGTGTGTGGAAATGTGAGCTTGCATCAGTGGCTCCCCAGACTCCCTGAAATGGTGTGCAATTGTTAGCAAATGAAACTCATCGGTAACCGGTAAATGGCCTCTGTTCTTGGGTGGTGCTGGAGCTGGGTGAGCTATATCCTACCAACCGTAACTCCTTCCTCGGTTGACGCTGGTAATGTTTAATTAGAGGGAGGCAACATGTTGCTGGTGACCCCTGATTGCCAGCCAAATGTACAAATGAGCAGCAGCTTTGGGGGGACAGTTGGAGATCCTGGCCCCCATCCAAGCCATTCTCAGGCAGCTGACTGCCTGCCCAACCCCCTTCCCAAATCTCCTGCTGTCCTCTCTCTTCTCTTGAACTCCTGTGGTGGGTGCTCACTGGCTGTCTTTAGTGTCTCCCTCACTGGTCCTTGGTTTGGGGCCATACTCTTTCTTTAGGGATCTGTCTTATGCTTTCCCAGGAGTTGGGTGATTTAGGGTGAGTTACTTGCCCTCACCAAACTCATCTGTTGAATGGGGATAATACCTTTATATTCAGCATCGTTGATATGATCACACGTGATAATTTATATAAAGTACACTTAGCACAGTGCCTGGTTTACTGGCCAGACTCGGTAAGTGATAGCACAGTAGTGTTACTGTGTCTTTATTTGGAGTCTCAACAAAGGTGAGTGCAAGCCTTTTCTTAGGAGTCTGTTTCTTCTCCCAGGAGCTTTCTGATGTGGGTATAACCCTCCCTCTATCCTTGCCCTCCAGTTCTCAAGTTCCCCCAAATTTTCTCATAGCTCACTTGTCAGGAACACCAGGAATGTCTGTTGATATGACTCCTGCCCTGGAGAGGGGGTGGTGGTTCTGAATCAGAGCTGAAACCTCCCATTGGGAATGCCAGGTTCCACAGGATGCCCTCCCTGGCCACAGGGGCCACTGACCAGGACTTGCTCCCTCCCACAGACCAGGATTCCCAGGTTCTCATTGGGAAGTTCTTTCCTGAGGCTTTATGGAGTGCCCATGAGTGGAGTCAAAATGACCCACTACCTCTGTGGAGACTCCCATTTGGGTAATGGGTAATGTGTTAGTTGGAATTCTCCCCCCAAAAAACCCAATAAGATGATATATATATATATATATATATATATATATATATAGAGAGAGAGAGAGAGAGAGAGAGAGAGAGAGAGAGAAAGAAATAGATTTATTATAAAGAATTGGCTCACACAGTTATGGAGGCTGCTGAGTCCAAATTCTACAGTGTGGACCAGCAGGTTCAAGACCCAGGAGAGCTGATAGTGCAGATGAACTCAGAAGGTAGTTTGATAGAAAATTCCCTCTTGCTCCAGGAGACTGGTCTTTCTGTGCTACACAGACTTTCAAGTGATTGGGTGAGACCCACCCACATTATGGAGAGCAATCTCCTTACTCAAAGTTCACTGATTAATTGTTCAACTCTTCCAAAAACACCTGCCAAGTTGACATAAAATTAACCACCTCAGATAGTGTGCATACATACTCTTTCCATTGTCTTTCTTGGACAATTCCTATTTTGTTTGTCTTTCTAAACAAGTGTGTTTTAGGAGGTAAAGCAGTTGGAGAGCCACACGATGTTATTTCTCCGTTCAGACCCTCCTGGGGGGTAAAACTGTCTCAACTGCAGAAAGCATTTTTCCGTCCGCACTCTCATTGGCATGGCCAATAGTCAACTGGTCTAATGCACTCATTTTTCAGAAAGGTAAACTGAGGCTTGGATAAAAGAGGAAGTTTGGCCAAGGTTATCTCACACAGTACATTTTTGGTGATCCAGGACAGCTGAGATAGGTATACTGGAGCCCAGCCCAGGGTTTTCCCCCTGCTTATCTAAGGTTTGTACAGTCGGCATGGAATGAAGCCACAATTTGAGCAGCTACTTTGAGTGGGGTTGGGATTCTTTCAGTCAAGGGTCTGTAAGGAAAAATTGGGAAAGCCTTTCATATTTAATGGTTAGCTCACCCACCTAGGTTATTTCTGACTCTCCTTGTCTTTGACCAGGCTATTTGACGGCTCTGTACAGATAGAAATGAAGCTGTAGAATGTGGGTAGTAATGCAAATAATTCCTGTCCACAGAAATGCAAATTTAGTCTAATGGAATGCAATTGATTATTGTGAGCACTTTTGCATCTTTTTATAAAGTCATTTCAGCTTTCCATGTTTGACTAAAACTATGTGACCCTGTGAGTTTGTTTTTGGATTCACTGCAACATCTACTGGTTTCCTCATTAATTAATGAACTAAATAAAATCTTTGGCATATATTCATTTTCTATCTGTATGCGAATCATGATTACATCCTCTTTTAAGATGTATCCTTTAATAAGTCAGTGTAAACCATGCATACACCTTGTTTTCTCACACTGCACGGTGTTCCCACACCTCACTTAAAGAATAAATTGAAGTTCCTGTGAGCTTCAGAGCATTCTGGGGAATAATAACTCACTTTGCAAAATACTTTAGGGTTTACAAAGCACCTTCATTTTTATCATCTCCTTTAACTCGTTCAGTCTGCCTCGGAAAGCAGATATCATTCCTATTTCACAAAGAGGGAAAATGAAGGCCAGAGAAAACAACATGCTTTATAAAACCAAGATCTTACAGCTATTCAAGGCAGAGCCAGGATGTCAGTATAAGTCTTCTCTTAGTCCTGCTCTCATCCTCTTCATTAGGCCACATCTTCTTTCTTGATGAGAAATACCATGGACCCCACCTGGCAGCAGGATCCCCGCATGGGAGAGGTGCTGTTTCAGAAGAAAAGGGCCAAGAATTTGGATATAATGAAGTTCTGAGAAGACACACGTCCATCTCCAGGGATGTTATTCAGCTCCCTTTTTCATTTTTCCCCTTGAGAACAAAAGCTAGTTTTACATTTTAATGGATTTAATTACTGCATAGAGATCTGAACAGATAGAAAAGGAACAAGCAGTGAGGACACAGTGATGGTCTATTGAGCAGCATTTGAATTAATTTGAAGTTTTCATCCCTGTGATTAGTGTGGTTATTAGTGTTAATACTTGAAGTTCATGTTAACAGGGTGTTATTGTGAATTTGAAGGATCAAAACAGGCCTGATTTCCTAGTATTTGTTTACTTGTTAATCAGTCCATTCATAATGGCTACGGTGCTGACATATAAAACATCCCCTGCATTCAACTTCTCAGCTTGACTTAATAAAGGATAATATTGGGTCTCATTTAGCCAGTGTTTAATGCTAATAGATTGTCCTTGTCTATTTTGGTGACTTCCCCACTGTGGGCATTCTCTCCTTTGTCCTTAGACCACCGTGGAGAGGCAGATAAAGCCTCAGAGCTTCTGGAAACAGCTGAGTTAGAGTTTGGGATACCAGATTTCTGTTGGCTTGAGCTTCTGGAGTGATCCTGGGAAAGCCATGCTGCCTCTCTGGGCCTCAGTTTCCCGTTAATAAAATAAAAGGTTTAGGTGAGGTGATCCCAGTTTCCTTTCACCTCTATGATTCAGGGAGCAAATCAAAATGGAGAGAGCTGACTGGAAATGTGAAGTTGTGACTAAGAGTATATCTATCCCAATGCATTAATCCTTCAGTTCAGTGCTTTTATTTCAAAGTACATAGGTGTGGATTCATTTTTTCTTCTTACTACTCTGGATGTGCTGTAAATCTCTAATCTGAGGGTTTAGGTTTTCCTTCAACCATGGAAAATTGTCACCATTTTCTCACTGAATGTTGACTCTCTCCCTTCTCTGTGAACCCCTTAAAAGATGGCGGACTGCATTCTAGTTAACGTGCTAAATCTGTCTTCCAGGCACTAGTTCTGTCTGCTACTGCATCTACTCTGTTCTCTGAACCATCAAGGTTTCAACTTCAATGATTTACATTCGCTTCTTTCTCAAATCTGCCTTTTCTTTTTGTCATGGAGCCTTATTTTTTCCTTACAGTCTGACTATAAATTTCACATCTTTAATCATTTTCAACTTCTTATAATCTCCCTTTAGATGGCTTTATCCTAAATTCTTGATGTGCAAATCCTCCTGTGTGTTGTGTATGTGTGCTCTGCTTTTTTTTTTCCCTTGTAAATTTTGTGATTTTTGAGTGCAAGCACATTTTCAATGACAATATGGGAGTGGCTGGGAATTCAGTGCGATATGGGCTGGGAATTCAATGCAATATGGGGTGTGGAAATATCGCTCTAGAGAAAGTTTTGCATTTGCTTTTGCTGAGTGCCCCAGAGATATCATGATCCCAGAAACATTTTAATGTAAATCTTGAGGCTTAAGGATTCCTGCAACACATATGTGGCATATTCTTTTTTTTTTAAAGATTTTATTTATTTATTTGAGAGAGAGAGAATGAGAGACAGAGAGCACGAGAGGGAAGAGGATCAGAGGGAGAAGCAGACCGCCCGCTGAGCAGGGAGCCCGATGTGGGACTCGATCCCGGGACTCCAGGATCATGACCTGAGCCGAAGGCAGTCGCTAAAGCAACTGAGTCACCCAGACGCCCTGTGGCATATTCTTTTACTCTAAATCTCCCCAGGCTGGTGTGGTAGGCTGAATGATGACTGACAAAGATATCCAGGTCCTAATCCCTGCAAATTGTGAATGTTACCTTAGGCCAAAAAAAAGACTGTGGTTGTGTTTAAATCAAGGATCTTGAGATGGGGAGATCATCCTGGATTATCCAACTGGACCCTGAGTGTGATCGCAAGTGTTATTATAAGAGGAGGCAGAAGGAGTTTTGACTACAGAGAGGAGAAGCCCATATGGCAATGGAAGCAGACATTGGAGTAATGTGCTTTGAAAATAAAGGGGACACAGACAGAGGAAAGCAAGAGATGCAGAACTAGAAGCTAGAAAAAGCAAGGAGACAGATCATTCCCTAGAGCCTCCCGAGGGAGTGCAGTCTTGCAAACACCTTGAATTGAAACTGACTCCAGAAGTGCAAGAGAAAAAAATGTGTGTTATTTTAAAGCCACTAAGTTGTGGTAATTTATTATAGCAGTAATGGGAAACATAGCTGGTTAGCAGATTTTTCTATTCCTCTTTGACTGAGGGCAGTACTTCAAAGGTTTTTCCAAGAAAACGACTGGATTTTCCATGAAGGCAGACAATGAAGATGTTGTCAATTCCACCAACAGGCCAGGAAGACATGGGATGACAAGATTCCACAACTCTTATGACTGTAAATCAGCCTTCAGAGGGGGTATAAAAAGACATGGGCTTCTTGATTTTTTAGCCTTTTTTACTAGCCAAATCAATGTCTCCAAATGATATAATATAGTTGTCAGGGGAATTGGGATAGATCTTGGTGTTTTGTATTCCATGTATCTTATAATTTGCCATATGGACAGGAAAATCATCTTGGGCAAAATTTTAAGTTCTATACCTCCTTTTTCTCATCTGTAAATGACACTAGTAATAGTGTTTCTCTTACATTGTCATAGTGAGCCTCCCAATTAGATAGGGCATGTCAAATGCCTGGGTGTGTATATACCCTAGTCTTGTGTATAGACCCAGGGTCTCTGGAGGAGCTTGACCCATGATTCTTGTCCAAGAACTATGCAAAGAGAATTGAATGACTCAAAAAGACTCATAAGAAGTTTTGAGAACTCAAAAAGAAATTCAAAATGAAGTTTTGTCATCTCTAAAGCTCTAGAAAACAGAAGATTCTGTTAATTTTGGAAGGAGAAGGGGCTGATTTAAAATAGAAGATGCTAATGTGATTGCTATGTTATTCATCCAAGAAACATGTGTCTGCAGGGTGGTACCCTGTGTAAAGCTAGATGCCAAGAGCTATGAGGGAGACAGACATCAACAGCAGCCACAATCTTCCCATTTCTAGAACCGCACTGCTGTAACACTTCACAACATCGCAAGAGGATTCTAGAGGCGTCCTCTGAGGTGGAGCATCCAGGAACTACTTACCAGCATTTTACAGATGGGGAAACTGACCTTCAGATTTAATAAAGTCAAACAAAGTTGGCTCTCAACCCCATCTGCTAATTCAATGCCATTGATACTTTATCACAGCTAAGATGAGATCCCTGATCTCAAAGGGCTTAGAGATGAGACAAAGAGGAGGGAGCACTACAGGGTAAATGTGACCTCCACCAGGTATAAAGGGAGAAACAAATAAGATCTTTGGGAGGTTAGGAAGGCTGTGATATGGAGTAGGGTGGGGGTACCTGATAATCAAAACACAGGAAGACATGGTGGAGGAACATTAAAACATACAGATTTCAAAATTCTTCACCTTGAAAAATAAAAACCAATAAACCAACAACAATACAAATGGTTTCTGACCAGGTCAACATGATGCACTACACTGCTTCATTGCACAAGCAATTCTTTTTTTTTTTTTTTAAAGATTTTATTTATTTATTTGATAGAGAGAGACAGCAAGAGAGGGGACACAAGCAGGGGGAGTGGAAGAAGGAGAAGCAGACTCCCTGCTGAGCAGGGAGCCCAATGCAGGGCTGGATCCCAAGACGCTGGGATCATGACCTGAGCCAAAGATATATGCTTAACGACTGAGCCACCCAGGCTCCCCTGCACAAGCAGTTCTTATGTGCCTACTACATGTGTGGGATTGAT
Source organism: Eumetopias jubatus (assembly GCF_037043125.1). Classification (NCBI taxonomy): domain Eukaryota; kingdom Metazoa; phylum Chordata; class Mammalia; order Carnivora; family Otariidae; genus Eumetopias; species Eumetopias jubatus. The sequence continues at coordinate 78,694,467 of NW_028274807.1, read as the reverse complement.
CACAGTGAACAGGAAGTGATGACATACCACGGAATCAGCCTGACTTAGGGGAAGGAGACCTGCACTCCAGCCCTCACACCGACTGTGGCCGCTGGTGGTCTGTTTCCTCCTTGGCTTGGTTTTTTCCTGCATACATCAGGAATCTAAACTTCACCTACTATTCTGACATTCTAAATTTGAATAAGGAGGATGTTTATGTACTCTGTTGTCTTTACTTTCACTAGTCGTTCTCTCTTTCGTCTTAAATCTTTTGCCTTCTCTCTTTTCCTCATTTCTTTCTCCTCCTTCTTTTGGGATGGCTTCTTCCCTGCCCTCCCTCATGGTTATTCTCCTTCTCACATTCAGTGTCTGCATATTTTCTTCCTCATTACCTAAGTACATGTAAATTGGCCACATTGCTGATGCGGAAGCAATTTTTAAAATTGGTTAAAATGTGCCAACGTCAAACATGACGAATTCTTCCACTTTTGGACTCCTCATGATTTTAATCATCCCAAATCAGCCATTTAAGAAATGACAGCCTGAGGACCAAATTCCCTTAGCATCATTTTTGTTGTTGTTGTTTTGTCCTTTGATTGTGTATGTGTGTGTGTGTGTGTGTGTGTGTGTGTGTGTGTGTTGTGTTCACTGAAGTTGTTAGTGGGATTGGACATTATTTAAGTATAGCATTGAGCACTTGCTGTGTACAGCACTGGCTTGGTATGTGGATAAGGGGGAGATAAAAAAAGGAATAACATCTATTCGGCAGTCAAAATGGGACTTGGGGACTTGGTGAACGAGAGCATGGAGGCATGTTAGAAGTAAAGAGGGAAGCCTTGGCTCTATTATGCTGGTATTTTGGCCCAAGACCCAGGAATGCCTGACTCTTGTCTTCAGCACAGGGTTCTTGGGTGTTGTTGAGCACACAGTAAACTGCAGCAGCATGGCCACAAAACCGCCACCTTGCTTACCACTGAGGCGATGGCCTGATAATCCCTGATAAGGAGCTTTCTGTTAAACGCTGATTTGGAGGACATCAGTTAGGCCTATTAACCGCCTTTCTAAGCACCAAATCTCTATCAGGGATTTGGTGCTTAGAAAGAGAGAGAACTGGGCCCAAGAGGGATGTTAAAGACCAACAAAACTGGCCAATCTGGCCTGGGCCAAAGCTTTGCCTGCATTTCAGGCAAAAAAACAAGAAAGAACCCAGCACAAGGTGCTGCTTGTTTAAGGTACAGTAAGCCAGGCCACAAGTAAACTGGACTCATTAAATGTCCTGACTCTGGATAGTCAGGGTCTCCTATCTTTGGTAAGGGGAGTAACTAGAGAGGGGGTTTCTCCCACTCCCAAGAGCAGGTAGCATTCCATCAGTGCAGGAGTCACTGATCTGATGTAGCCTCAGTAAGGCTAGAGGAGGAAAAAGAATATCCCCCCCCCCCCCCCGCTCCAACAGGACCTTGGCTAAGAGGCATTGCTAATGAAGTGGACTGATTCAAGAGGAGGAGTGGGCTCAACCCCACTTCAGGCTATATGAGCAAGTTTAGAGAAGTGGGGTGAAGAGTTGTATCTGGAGAACACGGTGAGTTACATTTTGATTTCTGAGTAAATGCTCCAATGAGCAAAGTGCCTTACCCAAACCATGCTGCAGCACCAAGGTACGGATAGTCTTCTGACTCCAGGTCTGGGTTTCCTCTCATTTCACCACTGCTGCAGGGTAATAGGCACCCATCTAGGCAATTGGTAGCAGCAGGAATGAAGCAGGTAGGCAGAATACCTGGGAACCGTCTGACCATGAAAGATAGAATCCCTGCCTTTGGGGAGAGGGCAGGGCAGAGGAAAATGGGAAAAAAGCACAGCAAGGGCTTTGTAGTAAAATGATGGCTTTAAGACTGGGTTTGTCCCCTCACTAGCTCCGTTGTTCCGGGCAAGTTATTTAACTTCCCTGATCCTCAGTTTCCTCATCTGTAAAGCCAAGATAGCAATACTTACTTTAAAGTGTCCATCTAAGGACAAGATGGAATAATCTATGTAAACAGCATTTGAACATAGTATGTGCTAGTGAAAAGTGCCATTACTCTTGGTGTCATTCATTAACTGCTGCAATATAAAATATACCAATTACCTGCTATACAACAGTGATTTCTAAACCCTCATGTGCATAAAAATCACCTATAGAGTTTACTAAAAAATGCAGATTCTCAGTTCCTTCTCCCTTTAAGAGATTCTGACATGGAGCTCTGAAATATGCATCTTTAGCAGGTACCCCCAGTGACTCTGGAGATGTGGTTCAATAGTCACACTTTGAAAAATGTCACATTGGATTGTATTTTAAGTTGAAAATCTGACTTCTCCTAGTTCATGGCTCTCAAAAAAGTCCAGATTATCCTTACACTCTGAAGATTTCTATTTCCTCTTCCTTACCCTCACCTCCAAGCACAGTGGAGGGAGCAGTAAGCTGCTTCTGTTATTAGCACCACCTTTGGGTAATATTCCCTAGAGCAGAGGCTCTTGACTTTGGCAGCATATTTCAATTACATGGAGAGCCCTCAACCATCCTGATGTCCAGGCCACACCCCAGAACAACTAAGTCAGATGTCTGGGTGGTCTTTGGCATGGGGTTTTTGGAAGCTTGCCAGGGGATTTCAGTGTATAGCTAAGTTGAGAACCACTTCTCTAGATCCTCTGTCCCATCTTCCCTTCAAATCTCCTTCACCTAGTTTCCGTCCCATGCCTTCTATTTGGATATTTCCCTTCTTTCAAAATTTTTGGCTGGTTTCATCAGCAGATTTTCTGGTTTTCTGGTCATTCTTCCTGATCCACAGATGCCTCTTACTTGGCTCTATTTGGCATTAATGTCCAACCCACCACTCTGTCCAAACTTCAAGGACATAACACTGTAGTCCTCAGATAACATTACTTTGTCTTGAGACTGGGGAAAGCAGATAGAATCATGCCAATGACTTTCAAACTTTGCCATTTTCTCCCACTAGAGTGTTTTCCCAACCCCTGCCTATTTATTCTGCCAGAGCTCATGCAAAACCCTCCTCCTCTGGAAGGCCACCTCTGACCTTCCCACGTCGAGGTAGAAAGACTCCTTATTCTTGACTTCTGTAATAGCATTGATATCATGTATATATAAGGAGAGGGGAAGATGTTATAGTGATGACAGTCATCAGAACTTCTTCTGGGAAGGAAACCACTTATTTAGAAAAATTATGAGTGCTTAGGGCAGAAGTTTATACTGAGAGGGATGTAAAACAGGTTAGAACTACCTTGCTCAAATGTTAAGAGCAATTGTTTAATACCCCGGAGAGAAAAAAGGAGGTCATCAACTCTGTGATGTGACCCACACCATGATTTCCTTAAAATCCTGAGTAAAATCTATAAGTCATTATGAAATATTTGGTAAGAGTAGATCTCTCAGGGCACTGCTAAAGGGCCTAAGTCCAGGGGATTGAGGAAAAGACAGGCCACATGGCACTGGCATAGAGACAAGAAATAAGCAGAAGATTCTAATGGAAATTTTAGGAAGAGTTTTGGAATATCACAGGTCATGGAAAATGGGTGGAGGCCAGGTTTGACCAGACTCCAACGGGCACAGTAATCTTATCTGCTATCTGGATTCTATCTGAGCATCCTCTCTGCCCACTAACCTGGGAGTTTTCTGATGGCAGGGCCTATCTTCATTGCAGCTGAGTTTCCCTAGTGCCTGGCACAATTCTTGGCCTGTGGGATGCTCTAAATAAGTGTCTGGAGAATGAACAATATAGAAAGCACATTAATATAGGCTTTTTCTTAAGGTCAAAGGGAGCACCAAAGAATTTGTCCTATCTGTGGCCATTTTGTGGTTCAGACAGAATTCTCTTTCAATCACCACTTAGATGCTACTGAACTTGTTTCTCCCAATTTGGTTGCTCAAAATTTGATTAATTTGAGCTCAAAATGACATTTCAAAATCCCCTATTCCCAAACACATAGCTCATCAGAAATGCCTCCCACTATTTACAGTTTTGCTTCATTGAAATATGATGATGCCAGGCAGACAGCGATGTGTATTCAGTGGAATTTAATTTTCCTGATCACTGGCTCCATCGATCAGTCTGTTTACAAAGGGCTGATGCAAGCATCAATTCATCTCTTATGGACGATGGGTAAGCTGTTCCTATTATTTCTTGCATGTGAAAGGGGTTGTTAGACTCTAATGCTGGGATTCTGGAGGATCACTTTATTATTGCTGTTTTAGGCTTTATTGAGTTCCTATCATGGGCCAGGAGTTTTTACTGTTTTCATATTTAATCTTTACAGTTGACATTTTGTGGGTGCAGAATCTGAGACCTGGAGAAGTTGGGAGGAATTGTCTCTGCTTACGGAGCTAGTGATGTATAGAATCAGGATTCAAACACAGTTCTTTTGATTCCAAAAGTGAGTAACATCTGTTTTGTTAGATTTTCTTCTTAAGGGTTGTCTTGGGGCTTAAGCAGGAGAGGCAGAGAGAGGTGACTGAGAAAGGAATCCAAAACAAGCTGAAGGGGATGAAGAGTGACTGTGGTTATTATTCAACATACTCACTATCAGTCCCTTCTGTGATCCCAGTTATGCCTGTATAGACATTTGTCACTGTAGCCAGAAGGTCATACTTGGCTATGGATATGTCCCTCCCAGGTGATGTGAGCTCCTGGCAGGTGCATGCCTAGCAAGTATACTTAGTGTGGCACCCAGAACCAGAGGAGCGAGAAGCAAATGCAGTGCTAGAGAGGAAGTTTCTCTCTCTTTTTAAAAAAAGATTTTATTTACCTATTTATTATATCTAGAGAGAGAATTTGAGCAAGCAAGTGTGTGTGGGGGGGGTGTGGCAGAGTGGGAGGCAGAGGGAAGGGGAAAGAATCTCAGTCAAACTCCTGAGTGTGGAGGCCTATGCGGGACTTGATCCCACAACCCTGAAATTATGAACTGAGCTGAAACCAAGAGTCAGACCCTCAACTGGCTGAGCCACCCAGGCACCCCTAGAGAGGAAGTCTCTTGAGGATGGTGTTATACAACTGGAAGCCCAGGAAAGGAAGCTTTGTGGATCCTGCAGGAAAGTCACTTTTTTTTTTTTAAAGATTTTATTTATTTATTTGACAGAGAGAGAGCACAAGTAGGAAGGGTGTCAGGCAGAGGGAGAGGGAGAAGCAGGGTCTCCGCCCAGCAGGGAGCCTGATGCAGGGCTCGATCCCAGGACCCTGGGATCATGACCTGAGCCAAAGGCAGACGCTTAACTGACTGAGCCACCCAGGCACCCCAGAAAGCCACTTTCTTACTGGGTTTTCCAGAGGGAATGAATGACCTGGACATCTGACTCAACGGGCAGAAAACCACCTGCCACAGCTCTGTCAAAGTCTGGGACAAGGGCTACTATATCTTTCAAGCTTCAGGAAACTTTCCTTGTTGCTCATAATTGTGTCCCCAGAAATCTGCGACCTTGTAGTTATCCTCAATGCATGAAATACATGAAAAATCTCAAAGGGAACTACAGTTTTGATTCTCAGGCAAAGTTTGAGAAAAGGTGAAAACATGCTTCTCGTTTCAGGCAATAATTCTATCTGATATCAAGGACCAAACTAATCAATAATTGCCCTCGGGGCGCCTGGGTGGCTCAGTCATTAAGCGTCTGCCTTCGGCTCAGGTCATGGTCCCAGGGTCCTGGGATCGAGCCCCACATCGGGCTCCCTGCTCCACGGGGAGCCTGCTTCCCCCTCTCCCACTCCCCCTGCTCCTGTTCCCTCTCTCGCTGTGTCTCTCCCTGTCAAATAAATAAATAAAATCGTAAAAAAAAAATTGCCCTCAAATTCTCTGAAAACTGAATTTTACATTATGAATATTCCTCCCCGCAGGTGATAAAGCCATCACTTTCTTTATTAGAAAGTCCAGGTGTTTTCATAGACCTTTGGGTTTGTCTGCAGGGCCTGGTTAACAAACGACAGGATCACATATGAGATGCAGAGCAAATCTGAAGTAGGTGATGCAGATGCTATTTTTTCCATTGCACAGATGAAGACACTGAAGTTCAGAGAGTCCATGTGACTTTTCCAAGTTCACGCAGCTATGTAATGGCAGCACTGGGATCGGGCTGGTGTTCCATTGTCCAGTTCAATGTCATGCTGTGCATTGAAGCTTGACTAGTGTCAACAGCCTGTGATGGAAGTCATACTTTTCTCATCCAACCTTGAATCACATTCATCCCTCCTAGAAAAAGCAACCAGGATAGGGGCAAACTGCTGTTCTAAGTACAGTCCGACTCAACTCTAAATAAAGAAACTTGAGGAAGCTATTCTGCTGGGCAGCAGAAGGTCACAGTAGGTTCAGTGTCTGAAAAACGAATACAGACTTCAACATGCAGGTTGTGAAGCAAAGTCTTAGATAATCTTTCTAATCCTGTTAAGGGCTAACTTCTATTCCCAACTCAGCTGATCAAGTCCAGTAACATTGCAGGTCAGAATAAACGCTCCAGGTCAGATATTTCAGTGCTCAGGCTAAATGTTTGATTCCTTTTGGATGGCAAGTATCAGAGCTTTAAAATGTGTGTGTGTGCGTGTGTGTGTGTGTGTGTGTGTGTGTGTGCACATCTCTACTATTTTCAAACCCTAGTAATTATAAGTTACATTTTAAAGCAAATATTAGAAGGTTGTTTAGAAATTGATTAATCACCGTGATTGATATTTTATGTTCCAACTGCAAGAAGGAGAGAGGGAAAGAGAGAGGAAGGGATAGAAATATTTGAAAAGAAATGAACAGGTGGAACAGCATATCAACATTGACACACACCATGAATAATTTCTAAAATATGTCAAGTATACTACAGTTTATAAAGCACACACACCAACTAACATCTCTACTGTGATTCTCAACACTACCCTATGTATGAAGTAGGCAGGATAAACATAAATATCAGCATTTAAATAATGAGAAAACAGAAATATAAAGCCAGATCTAGAGTCCTGTGTAGGAGCCACAAAACTTTCCAGATAACATTCTGTGTGGTCCAGAACTCTCCCCTGTGCTGTCATTTCCACACACCTATCAGCCTTTATTACATAACGCTTACCAGTATAAGAAACCTTTAGAAGCGCTTTGTAAAGTTGACTCAGTTAATATCTAGATCTATGTACCCTGATTCAAAAAGCAACTGAACTTTGTCAGTTTTATACAAACCCTCCAAAAGATAATTCATGGTCTGTGTTGGGCAGGGATATTAATTCCAAAAATAAAATAAAAAATAGTAAAATAAAACCAACTTATTGGCCACATAAATGGCACAATTTTAAATAATTTGGGCTGCACTTGTACATTAAACACTCTTCAAAATACTTTCTCCCCCACACTGTCTTTTTATCCTCACTAGAGCCCCATGAAGTGGGAGTTATGATCCCCATCTGAATTGGAGGGGCAGCTGAGGCTTTGTCTCTTGGAATTAAGTCACATTTGGACAAGAAGCCGTGCTGTTGATGTTGGTAGTTGGCATATGTTGGAGGGAAGCAGGAAGGGGAAAAGTTGGGGGTGGGGAGTGGGTGAGGGAAAACCCAAGGGATACCTCGGAGAACAAAGTCCTGGAAGGAGGGTGAAGCCTCGCTTTCAGGAGCCCCGGGGTCAGCTTTCTTGTGCTTTGTGCCTCAGCTTTTACTGGTGTCTATCCTCCTCACTTTCCAGATTTATACTCACTCTTTCATTGTGAATCCTTTCTGCGCTCAAGAGGCTGTGCCTGCAGAGAGTCTCCTCTGAGGGCCCTTGTCATTCTATCTGCACCTGCACCTGGAGCCTGATAAGGAAAGAAGGTGGGTGGGGTAGGAGCTGGGGTACCGGCAGTCATTGTCTCTTGAGGCAGCCTGATGGGATGGAATAAATCACAGGGTTATTATTATTATTAATTCACAGGATTAAACATTCCTGTGTCTTCTTAATTCCTGGTGACCACTCTGCTGCATCCACGGCTGGGTACTGGGGCCATCTCATCCAATTCAGCACGCCATGGTGCTGGTGTCTTGGGTCAAGGTGAGGTCACAGATCATAGGCCGGGACTTTAGAGTTCCAACCACCACTTGGCAAAATGCCTAGCCTTGTCATTTAATTTTTTACTTCAACCATCATTTACCAAACACTGAAAATGAGCACCATACCAAGAGCTGGGGATGGAAGTAAACTTTTATTTATTTACTTACATTACATTCACTATATGTTAGACACTGCATAACTGCTTTGTTAACTAATGTAATTGTCAATGCATCAGTAAGAGGGATCACAGATGAGAACACTGAGACATAGAAAGAGTAAGAAACTTGCCTAATGTCACATGGTTAGTGACTGGTAGGGCTGGAATGGGAGTCCATGCTGTAGAGCTCCAGAGTGAATGTTCTTAACTACTGTCTTTCAAAATCTCTGCCTTAAGTATTTTGTCATCTAGAGAACCAGGCAGGGATATATAGTCATGGTAGATTATAATGGTTGTTGTAACAGAGATATGTGCGAGATATGTGGGGAAAGAGTTTCAACAAGTTGTACTGCTCACCACTTCTCTAGTCTTTGCAGCTGCTGTCCTTGACCTTCTTGCACTCTATTGACCTAGCCCCCTACTGACCTAGTCTCATATCTGAGCCCAAAGGCCAAAATCCTATCACTGAAGGGGCGGTGGGAATTTAAGTCTTCCCATGACAGGAGTGCAGAGCACTTGGCATCAAGACTGCCTGCTTAGGTCCATGCTCCCTAAATGGTCTTTCTGCCTTAATCTTCTGACCAAGCCCCATGCCATATCAGTGGTCTGTAAATTTTGCCCCAGGCTTGGCCCCACTTGGCCTCTCTGGAAAGCACACTGAATCTCTCTGTTTCAGATGAACAAGTATAGAATCTGGCTATAATGTTTGAGCCCTTATCTAAGACCAAGATTCAATGCACTTTTCTAGCTACTCAAGTAGGTGGTCTTTTTCCCCCTCACTGCTTCAAGGATATTTCTCCAACGCTTGTACATGGAGGATGACCTTCTCTGTGGAAGAGGGCCACTTCTCAGTCAACAGTCATTGGACACTTCCCCACCGGAACTTTTAAACCAACCCTTGAGGTCTTGAACACCTTTAAGACTGAAACTCTGCCTTCTTGCTCTAGTGCCCTCTCCACTTCTGTATCCAAGGTCCAGAGACTGCTGACCGATGTCACCACCATTGCCTGCCTGTGCCAGACACCTCCCTCGGCACTCCCGTTCCCCAATCACATGCCAGGACCACTATCTGTCTCCACATCCTGCACATCCTATGCTTCATTTATCACAGTCCTCTTCTGTCCTCTGTAACTATTCTGCAAGATTATCCTGATGTCTCCTTCAGCAACCTCTGCAATTATGAATAATTTGTCAGTAATCTTCACGCTCAGACTATTTGTATTAAAGTCTAGCCATTGGTCTCACCTTCCTTTTTGTTTTTAGATGTTTTGTTTCAAGAAAAACAACATTCTTGACACTTAAGACACTGACATTTTTCACTTAGCTTTTCTCTAAATCCATAAAACAAAATTCCAATTGTAGAATCAAAGGGAGCAGGAGATGGGGGTTTGGTCCCAAAGCACTGTGATCAATATATTTGACATTTATTGAGTGTTTAAAATAGGCTAGGGGCTCCACTACACGCTTATTTTCATTTAATCATCCACCCTCACAAAACTCTATGAAAATGGTAAAATTATAACCACTTTATAAATGAGGAAATCGAAGCATAAAAAATTGAATAATTTGATTGAGTTGCACAATGAACAAATGGCAGAGCCAGTTCTTGAACCCAAGTATATGTTTGTGCCTCAGTTCTAATCACCAATGTTCTAACTACTTCACTTCTCCTTTCTGAGTCTTGGTTTCCTTACCGTAAAATAAAGGGGTAGAATGGATCATAGTGATATGGGAAACAAAGGCAGAAGGAAATGTAGATAAATAAATGTCCTTATAACCCGCAGTCCATTGACAAATACTTGAGGTAGGCAGAGTATATTGTTCCTCCAGGAAGCTCCTATCTTAATGTTAATGCCTAGCTAGAGGGGAAAACAACCTTAGTTTGACAATAACAAGGACTTGTTATTAAAGAAGACTCCCTTGTATCCTGTGAGTCTTCTTTAACAAATGAAAATCCTTTTGAAACCTCCCTTTTCCTTATCTCCCCCAACTCCCAAGTATATAATCAGCCACCCCTCACAACCCCAACTCGGGTGCAGCAGCTCTTCTTGCCTATGGGTCCTGTCCCTGGGCTTTAATAAAACCACCATTTTGTACCAAAGACATCTCAAGAATTCTTTCTTGGTCATCGGCTCTGGACCCCACCCCACCAAACCTCACCTATATTCCAAAACTACATCAATAGGACTTCAAAAGTCTCTTTCATATCAAGAAGAATGTAAACCCATCAGTGCAGATCAGAGTTTAAGATGGAGCTTGTCTCCCTTGCCTTCTGCTTCTTGTGAATCTCCCTGGAGGAGCAATAGCATTGTCTTCAGGTCTGAAGGTTTATTCTGTGAAGGAGGGAGATGGCTTAATCTCAGGGGGCCCAAAGCAACAGATACTGAAGATAATTATATGGGGCACCTGGGTGGCTCAGTCAGTTAAGCATCTGCCTTCAGCTCAGGTCATGATCCCAGGGTCCTGGGATCAAGCCCTACATCAGGCTCCCTGTTTTCCTTCTCCCCCTGCTCGTGCTCTCTCTCTCTCTCTCTCTCTCTCTCTCTCACTCACCCTTTCTCTCAAATAAAATCTTAAAAAAAAAAGATAATTATATTTAATTCCACAGTAACTTTCTAACAACTGCAACAAATTCAGTCTTATATATATTTGAAGTCAAATAATTTTTATGAAATGAATAAAGAGTTTGGAATTTGAAAGTCTGTCACTGAGAATAATCTGAAGACATGTCTTGGTTTAACTCAGAGACAAACTGGTCTGGAGTTAAATTGAAGTTTAGAAGATGCTCAGTAAGGAGGCCAATAGACTCCCCCAAAAAACTAGAGTGAGAATGACTTAAGAGATATTACCCAATACCTCCATTTTACGTATGAGTGAATTGAGGCTAGGAGAGGGTAAATAGTAGCATGGTGACTCAATAATAGGACTGTTATTATCATCCCTTGTTATAGTTAGAAAAACTTAATGGCACTAAGCTGAATCATTGATGGGTTTACCTGAAGTATTGCATTTCACACCAAAGGAAGAAGGACTGAAATCTGAATTGCCACACAACCTGCTCTCCATGAAGATTAAACGCCCACAGGGTACATCATCCAGCTGAGCCTCTGCAGGAAAGCCCTTCATCGCAAAGGTATTTATTCAGACGACACTATGGATCTTTGCAATCACAGCGTAGGCCTTTGTTATCATCAGTACTTTGAAGGATATATTTAAGTGTTAAACTCACTGAAGTTGCTCAGCTCCATCCAATAAAAGGATTGGCCAAGATCAAATTAGCATTCCATTAAGTAGTTTAAATATGATGCAAGCTCATTGAACCTTGACAACAGGATGTCTCAGAATTGATAATGTATTGAATTGCCCTTCAAATTCAAATTCCCCAATGCTTATGAGTGAAGTGCAAAACAGATGTGGGTTGACAATACCAAGACACTTCATCTTCATCATAGAAGAGGTGGATGTTTAAAGCAGTGAGAATGAGGTGCTTGTGTGTCAAAGTAAGTCAGAGTAAGTTTGAGAAAAAGTTGCACAAAGAGTCAGAATGATCCCAAAGCCAGATTTTGTGTAAGATCTTTTGAGATCTCACCTCAGGGCCCCTGTGAGAAGCTAGTGGTGGAGAACACACAGCAGGACCAGGACTATGGGAACTTCTCTGACTTGCGAGCTGACTGACCAAGGTGGCTGATGGCTCAAACTGTATCATCTGCAGGAATGTTGAAACTCAGTTCAGGTGAGCTGGTGGATCCAGAATAGAGATCCAGTCTGACAGGTAGGGCGTGAAGCAGGAGCATGGTGGTGAGGCAGTCTCAGGTAAGTGCGGCAGCATGGCGGCGTAGTCCAGATGAGCTGTTTTGAGCAGGACCCCAGGACTAGCTGGGGGGAAGGGAGGAGAGACAGGATCTGGTGTCCCAAGAAGAGAAGAATGGCAAGACACAGAGTGTCTAGGCCTAGTTAAAATGGCTATAAGCCTGCAGTTTCAGATGAAAATTGGGGCAGAAAAGTCTATTCATATTGACTGAGCAAGGATAGCAGGAAGCTGGTGAGGACTGTAACTTAGGTGGGGGAGAATGCCAGGCCAGAGCCTACCTCAGCAAGGTACCTCCTAAGCCCAAGGAGGAGAAACTACCCTTAGCCTCTCCTGGTGGATATGCTTAGTGTACTCCTGGTCTCCAAGCTTGACTCAAGGAACAGAGGTAGGGACCTCAATGCCCACCATTGCACAAGGGCAAGAAGGCAGGGACTGGAACTTATGCTTTGAAAGTCACTGCTAGCCCACAGGACAGCTGTAGCATCATAGAAGAGCAAATGACTAACCTCTGGTGGAGAGAGAGAGAATGCAGATGCCATTCTCCTGACTTGATAGCAGCCTGGGTCTCTTTTTTATCACCTTCTATTGGGTGACCTGTCAGGTACGCACAAACTCACCTCTGCCAGAACAGAAGTGGCTGCAATCAAGTCAATGTGTTGTCCCAACTGAGTAATGTATTTGTACTTAATAAAGATATATCCAAAAATAGAGTCACAAAAATGTAGTTCCTAAACCCAAGATCGGTATATTTTCCAGGATGGTATAAATCTTGGGCTTTAATGTTTGACTTATAAGGAAAAAGAGAAGGAAATAAATTGGGGGTTGGGCACAAGAATGTTCTGTGTCATGGGCTAGTTATGAGTCAGCAGTACATCCTTCTCAAAGATTGCCCTGATCTAAAATATATCCATTATAAAATCCTCTCACATTTTCTAGCATTCGAGTGTAAGCATTCTTGTTATAAAGTATTATGCAGTTTTTTGATCACAACTACTTAGATATATGAGTATATTTTAGTGTCCTCATTTTGCACTTACAAAATTAAAGCTACAGGCAATGGAGTCCTTTGCCTACACTTATGTCAGTAGAAGAGTTTGAGGGATGCCTGGGTGGCTCAGTCGTTAAGCGTCTGCCTTTGGCTCAGGTCATGATTCCAGGGTTCTGGGATCAAGTCCCATGTCGTGCTCCTTGCTCAACAGGGAGCCTGCTTCTCCCTCTACCTCAGCACTCCCTGCTTGTGCTCTCTCTCCTTTCTCTCTCTCTCTGACAAATAAATAAATAAATAAATCTTTAAAAAAAGTAAAATACAAGAGTTTGAATCCAGACTTTCTCCTGTGTCTTCCAAGTTCCAGAACCTGGGCTTGTGGTAAAGAAAAATTTCACACCAGATACTTGTTAAAAAGAGCAAGGCAGATTTTATTGGAGCTAACTGTAGTAAGGGAGAGACTTCAGTGTGTAAATTGAGCTCAACTCCACTGAACAAGAAGCAGGAGGCTTTTAAAATGCTGGGGTGTGCTGCTAGGGAAGTACTGAAGGACACTAGGGCTGGGTGGCCAATGTGCTTAGGACTCCGTGGCATTTATCAAAGTTAGATTCCTACTCTCCCACAGAGACTGGGAGACCCTGGCTCTATGTTCTTGTTGATCATATTCAAAGGGATGGCACCCAGGTCCTTGGGACAGACATTTCTGGGTTGCAGAAGATACATCTCAAAGGGATAGAGAAAGGACTTAACAATCACAAGTTTTCTAAAGTAAATGTTCTAAGAAAAGTGAGGTCAGGGGCTTATTAAAGTCAGGTTTTGGATGGAACGAACAGTAAATTCTTTTGTCAGCATTGAGTTTCTCAGGTGGTCATTTAAAGGGGGTTGGAATTGTCATCCCAGGGATATGGCCTTGAGTTTATAGAAGCCATGCTAAGTTTGTTCAAGTCTCTTAATTGGGGGGTTTGGGGGAGATGGTGGATAAAGTCATATGTGCTGAGAGTTTTGCAGTTTTCACTTGCCATCATTCCCTGTGGTCTCTTCATTAGATTTGGGGGTGAAAGGCAATAGTTCAAGATGAGTTTAAAATAATTGGATGGAATGGATTTAAAGTTTCTGGGGATGTCTTCCTTACGCATCAGTGCTAAAGAGAAACTCAAATCTTAGTTTAGATTCCTGAAAACAGCAAGCCTCATAGAAGATCCATGCTTGCTCTCAATTTCTTACTTTCCTGCTAGGGTCCAAGATGAAGGGTTACTTTCTTTTAGGCTAAAAAAGTATATCTACCTGCCTTTCTGCCTCATGTCTCAGGAGTACCATTTGTCCAGTAGCTGTTAGACAACTGTGACCTACACCCTAAAGGGAGCCAAACTTTCCAGTAAATCTATTCACCATAGGGCTCTGGAAACCTTGCTGAAAGCCTCAGGGGGAAGCAAATATATTATTATTATTTTCCACTGTTTGATTCTCGTAGCATTCATTAGATGATTATAGCTTTGGGATTTGATGGATGGAGCATTCTCTCTTTTCACTGTATTTCTGAGCTGGTCTGTAGCTACTCAATAATTACCATGTAGCAGAGTGGGGTATGTTCAAGAATGCTAATGAATTATCAGTTCTCCTCAAGCTTCATTAGATTTCTTGATAGCAAAACCTCCCATTGACAAGATCTCCTCCAAAATGAATTTCTAAAGACCCTTGTTGCTTGTCAGGCACGAGACTATCTCTGCATGCATGAGGTAGTTTGGAAACCACCCTGGTTTGCTGCTATGCCATTGTCTCACACATTTGTTTTTGTTTTAGCTTTGCATGTGCTCATCTGTGATATATGTGTTCTGTGGAGGTGGGAGAGATGGACTGACCTCTCTGGAGAAAACAAAAGAAAAGCAATACTAAATCCCACCGTAGAATTGAATTTTCTAGTTGGGAATTATTTTAAACTCATCTTGAACTATTGCCTTTCACCCCCAAATCTATTTTTCTTCCATAAGTCAATGGCAAAATTATCAACTCAGTTCTTCTGGCCAAAAGCCTGGGCATTATCCTTGCTCACCTTTTCTCTCTTAGCCCTCACATTCAATCCACCAGCAAATCTAGTTGGCTCTACCTCCAAAAGATATCCCAAAACTCAGGGTACCTGGGTGGCTCAGTCGGTTAAGATCTGCCTTTGGCTCAGGTCATGATCACAGAGTCCTGGGATCGAGCACCACATTGGGCTCCCCGCTCAGCGGGGAGTCTGCTTCTCCCTCTCCCTCTGCCCCCACCCCCTGCTCATGCTCTCTCTCTCTCTCTCAAATAAATAAATTTAAAAAATATCTTTAAAAGATATCCCAAAAGATATCCTCTTCTCTGTATCTGTATTACCATATCTCTAGACTAAGCCATCACCTTCTCTCTCCTGATCTACTGAAACGACTTCATCCCTTGGTTTCCTGCTTCCATTCTTACCCCCTTAAGACAATTATCCCCAAAGTAGCCAGAATGATCTTTATAAAAATAAATCAGATTGTATCACTCTCCTGCTTCAAACCTCCCAATAGCATTCTGTAGCAAGTAGAATAAAATTCAGACTCCTTTACCTCGTCTACACCATCCTATAGGAACCTACCCTTGTCTACCCCTCAGACCCCTCCTAGCATTCTCCCCACTCTTTACCACCCTCTAGGCAGGCCTAGCTCACAGCTTTTGTACTTCCCGTCCTCTCTGCCTGGAGCATTCTTTCCTCTGAGTTTCACGTGGATGGCTCTGTCAGAACTTAGGTTTCAGCTCAAATGCCATGGGAGAATAATTTCTCAGAGAACAGCCTCCTACTTTCAGACACTTTCTATAAGATTGCTCTGTTTTATTTGCTTTGAAGAACTTGTCATTGCTTAGGGTTTTATTATATTTTTTATGCCTATTTATTTATCGCCTGCCTCCCATGACTTGAATGTAAGCAACATGAGGGCAGGGACCTTGTTTTTCTTGGTCACTGCTGTATCCACAGCACCTAGAAGAATGCCTGGCGCATAGCAGGAGCTTACGAAAGACTCACTGATTGAATGAAGGAACAAATAAACGAGTGGGTGAATGAATGTAGTACAATCCCTTTCTTTTTAAAATGAGGAAACCAAAGTCCCAAATTGAAAGTGACTTGTACAAAACCACAAAGAGGAGACTTATTCTTCTGATCCCGATTTTTATGATCTTTCCAACATATTAACCTGCATCTTGACGTGGTTCTCAGCCAGGGTGATTTTCCCTACCAGGAGACATTTGATGACATCTGGAGAGATTTTCAATTGTCTTAACTGTAGCGAAATTGCTACTGGCATCTAGTCAGCATCTTGAGTGCAAGCCAGAGATGCTGCTACACAGCCTATAATTCACAGGACAGCATTCCACAACAAAGAATTAGGTGGCCAAAAAGATCAGTAGGGCTGAGGTGGAGCACCCCTAGCAGCACTTGGGAAGGCAGGATACACCTCCTCCCTTCTTCACTTTTCCTCTGAGCCACGGGAAACCTGCCTCTGTTGCTTTACCTAAATAGAGCAACAGCCCTCATCCAGGAAGGATGTTGTCTTTGACCACTAGATGAATCTTTTCCCTCTCTCAAGTAAATCCTTCAACATCTAATTAGCATAGGATATGCCACCTTCAGTTAATATTGGTTACAAAATTTGTTAAGGAAATTAGTTGCCCAAACTGTCCTTTCTGCTCATTTGTATTCTTCTACCTATCCTTCAGTCATAAATTCTACCACTTTCAGGAAGCCTTTCCCGAGTCCACAGTTCGTATCTCCCTACACCATATTCTCTTAGCACTCAGTGTATGTGAATTAAAATACTAACTTAAGCCCAAGAATTGCTCATTTTCCCACCATCCCTGGTTTATGCATTCCTTGAAGCAGGGACAGAGTCTCAACAGGGCACTGGGCACAGAGTAGGTGCTCAGTAAGTACCTTCTGGAAGGAAGACACATGTCTCTTGACAGGCTACATATCCATTTAAAGTGACAACAAAGAAAACCTTACAAAATGAACACAAGAGAAAAGGAAAACCTTCCCTCTTTAACTGCAGCTAAAGGAAGTTGGGAGGCAGGAGCATTAATTGATATATCTTTTCAGAATATTGCTTCTCTTTTGTGCATGAATGTAGGCAAGCAGTCAAACAGAGTCAGCTCCCCACCAAAGTGGGAACAGCCTGAATGAGTAATTATCTCTAAAGTAGTGGTGAGGGTCCCTGGTGCTGGGGGAACAGTGTAGTCTCTGCAAATCCCTAAGCCAATGACAGGGACAGGGTAGGTGGCACGCTGTGTTATCAGTACCCCAAGGGAGATAAGAAAAACAAAGTAGCCACCTTAATACTGCTTTCGCAGGAAGCTGACTGGCTTGCCTTAAGCCTACGGTGCTATTTAACTCAACACAGCTGCAAACAAACAAGATTAGAAATGAATGTTAGATTTCCTTTTAAAATAGAACATGAAACAAAAGCATTTTTTTTTTTTTTTTGGTCACCATGGGCAAAGCAAAGGAAGTGTCTGTTTGAGGAAAACAATTCCACATTAGCTTAAATTACCTGTTTAAAACACAAAACTCTGAACCCCAGAAAGGCCTTTAGAAATATGGCCATGTTCATGGGACACCTGAGTGGCAGTCAGTTAAACATCTGCTTTCGGCTCAGGTCGTGATCCCAGGGTCCTGGGATTAAGTCCTGCATCAGGCTCATTGCTCAGCGGGAAGCCTGCCTCTCTCTCTCTCTCTCTCTCTCTCTCTGACAAATAAATAAATAAATAAAATCTTTAAACAAAAAATGAAATATGGCCAGTTCTTATTTCATAGATGAGGAAACTGAGATCTAGAGAACAGAAAGGATTAGCCTGAAATCACACAGCACACCAGTGGAAACCAGAATCTTCAACTGAGCTTCCTGTCCCCAGTTCCCATTGTGTATGTGTGATTTGGGGCAGGGGATGGAGTAGGGAAAATCAGTGGACCAGAGAGTCTAAATACCTGGACTCCAGATTTTATCAAATGACAACCTTGTGATTTAGGGCAAGCCACTTCTCCTTGCTTCACCTTGCCCATCCATTAAGTAACAGATTTGGCCTGAATGACCTATAAGGTGCCTCCCAGTTCCAAAGTTGTATACTATGACTTCAGCACATGCTAATAATAAATAAACAAACAAATGAAAATATATAGAGTATATACTTTATGCCAGACACTGTGCCAGATATTTTTTGCCACACAATATCTCATTTAGTCTTTATAACCCTGTAAAATAGGCATGTTTATTACTGCCATTTACATAGGAGAAAGCTGGGAGTCAGGTTCAGTACCTGACTCAGAGTCACACAATTGGTGTGTGGTGACAGTAGCATTTGAACATCTACCTATCTGACTACAGGGATGGAAATTACAAGTTCAGAGAATATTCAAATATTAGTTCTGTCAGTCCTTCCAGGGACTGAGACCTCACACCCATCTGCACAGAAATCACCCCCACTTGGGACATTGACTGTGACAAAAACTATCTCTGTAAATTGTACCCATTGATCCAATGATGCTTCTTCAAGACCACCAAGAAGTCTAATACTTATTTTATAAAACAGTTCTTTAGATAAGAGAGAATTGTGTTTATGACCCTTATTTTGAGCATCTTCTCTTTTGTAAATTAAGATTTCTAATCACTTCACTGGTTTTTTGTTTGAACCTACTTTCAACCCCCTTACTACCCCAGCAGAGTGCCTCTGCCCACACTCAACATATCTCACACTTTCAACTTTAAGTATTATTACTGATTAAATCCCTAGTGTTTGCAAAAAGGGTGGTAGCAGACATGATGAGTTCAGAGCAAATTTGAACAGAGGATCTGTGGAGACCTGATGGAGTCACAGGACTTAGTCATCCACCCATCTTAAACAACATTTTTTTTTAAAGGGTAAATGAGCCAAAGAAAAGAAATAATAAAGATCAAAGTGAAAGCATATGAAATAGAAGACAGAATAATAATAGAGATAATCAATGATTTGAGAAAGTGCTAAAATTGGTAAACCTCTAGCCATACTGATCAGGAAAAAGAAGGAAGGATTGGATGAAAGATGGAAAGAAGGAAGGAAGGAGGGAAAGAAGGAAGGAAGGAGGGAAAGAAGGAAGGAAGGAAGGAAGGAAGGAAGGAAGGAAGGAAAGAAGGAAGGAAGGAAGGAAGGAAGAAGGAAGGAAGGAAGGAAGGAAGGCCATTAGTATAGATTTTATTGATATTAAAGGGATAAAAAGTAAATATTATAAACAACCATATGCCAGTAAATTCTACACATTATTTGAAATGGACAAATTCCTTAAAAAACACAAACAACCAAAGTTCACTAAAAAAAAAAAGATAACCCAAATATGCTCATGTCTATTAAAGAAATTGAATAAATAATTAATAACCATACCAAAAAAATCACCATGCCCAGATGGTTTCATTGGTGGACTCTACCAAGCATTAAAAGAAAAACATGATGATAATTCTCCATAATATCTTCCAGAAAAATAAAAGTGGAGAGAACACTTCCTAACTCATTCCATGAAGTCAGCATTGTCCTTGATACCCAAACTAGACAAAGATATTACATTAAAAAAAAAACAAACTACAAACCAACATCCTTCCTGACACAGAAATTCTTAACAAAATTTTAGCAAATTCAATTTAGCAGTATAGAAAGAGGTTAACACATCATGATTAAGTGAGGTTTATCACAGAAATACAGGTTTCCTTTAACATTTGAAAATCAACCAGTGGAATTTACCATATTAAAAGACTGAAAAAGAAAACCCACATGATTATCTCAAATAGACACAGAAAAAGCATTCAATGGAATTCGATGTCTATTCATGACTAAAAACTCCTAGCAACCTAGAAATTGAAGAAACTTGTTCAAACTGATAAAGAGCCTTTATAAAAAGCTTTTGACTAATATCATATTTATTTATCTATAATTTTTTAAAAAATATTTTATTCATTTATTTGACAGAGAGAGACACACATAGCAAGAAAGGGAACACAAGCAGGGAGAGTGGGAGAGGGAGAAGCAGGCTTCCTGCTGAGCAGGGAGCCCAATGCGGGGCTTGATCCCAGACCCTGGGATCATGACCTGAGCTGAAGGCAGATGCTTAACAACTGAGCCACCCAGGAGCCCCGACTAGTATCATATTTAACAGTGAAGATTGAATCCTAAGATTGGAGAAAAAAAGACAAGAACACCTGTTCTCAATGCTTTTCTTCAGTATTGTACTGGAAGTCCCAGCCAGTGCAATAAAGCAAGAAAAATTTCCATACAAAATGGAAAAGAAAAAATAAAATTATCGTTATTGGAAGATGGTATACTGTATTTGTAGAAGATCTTAAGGAATCTCTAAAACAGCTATAAGAACTAGTAAGTGAGTTTATCAAGTTTGCAGAATACATGTTGAATAAATGAAAATTGTTTAGAAGCAATAGAAATTAATTGTATATAAACAATAAACAATCATAAAATAGAATTTAAAACAAAACAACTTATAATATCATCAAAATATGAAGTAATTAGGGGTGCCTGGGTGGCTTAATCGGTTAAGCGTTGCCTTTAGCTCAGGTCATGATCCCAGAGTCCCAGGATGGAGCCCTGCATCAGGCTTCCTGCTCAGCGGGGAGTCTGCTTCTCCCTCTGCCCCTCACTCCACTCATCCTCTCTCTCTCAAATAAATAAATAAAATCTTTAAAAAATATATGAGGGGCGCCTGGGTGGCTCAGATGGTTAAGCATCTGCCTTTGGCTCAGGTCATGATCCCAGGGTCCTGGGATCAAGCCCCACATCGGGCTCCTGGCTCAGCTAGGAGCCTGCTTCTCCCTCTCCCTCTGCCTCTCTCCCTGCTCATGCTTTCTCTCTCTCTCTCTCTCTCTCTCTCTCTGTATCTCTGTGTCTCAAATGAATGAATAAAATCTTTAAAAAAATTTTAAAAATATATGAATTAGTGATAAATTTGACAAAAGATGTGCAAAGCTTATACACTGAAAACTACAAAATATTAGTGAGACCTATGAAAGAACGCCTTCTTAAAGAAATGAGATATGCCACACACACGGACTGATAGGCTCAATATTTTTAAGAAGTTAATTCTTTCTAGGCTAATCTGTAGATTCAATGAAATTCCAGTTAAAAATCCAGCAGGCATTTTTTAATACAAATTTTCAAGATGATTTCAAAATTTATATGACAATTCAAAAGACCTACTATGGCCAAAACAACTTTGAAAAACAAGAAGAAAATTGCAGTCCTCATACTACCTGATTTCAAAACTTATAAATCTATAATAATCAAGACAGTACAGATTTGGCATAAAGTTAGAGAAACCTTTTAATTCAACTGAACAGAGTATAGAATTAGACCCACATGTACATATTTGGTCAATTTATTTTTGACAAAAATGTAAAGGGAATTAAATAAGGGAAAGGATACATTTTCAACACATTGTGCTGGTACAATTTGATAGCCATCTGTAAAACGAATCAACCTCAACTCTTATCACAATATTAAAAAAAAGTAACTCACATGAAACATAGACTTAATTGTGAGATGAAACCATAAAACAGTTGGAAGGGAAAAGTCTTAGTAACCTTAAGTTGGTCAATGACTTCTTAAGTAAGACCCTGAAAGCCTAAGGGTATGAAAGAAAAATACAGGTATGTTGAATTTCATCAAAATTGTTCTTCAGAGGATATTGTTAAGAAAATAAAAGTGAAGTCACAGATTAGGAGATGATATTTGCATAACATAGAGCTGACAAAGGGCTTTTATCCAGGAAATATAAAGCATTGTTACAATTCAAGAATGAGAAGACAACCTAATTTTTTTTTTAAATGGGCAAGTAATTTCAACTGGCACTTCACAAAAGAAGATATATAGGTGGCATATAAGCCTATGGAAAAAATGCCTAACTTCATTAGTGATTTATGTTTTTAAATTTTTAAAAAAGATTTTACTTATTTATTTGAGAGAGAGTATGTGAGAGAGAAATAGAGAGTGCACGTATGCATGAGCAGGGGAGGGGGGGCTCAGAGGCAGAGGCAGAAGCAGGCTCCCCACTGAGCAGGGAGCCCAACACAAGGCTCAGTCCTGACCTAAGTCGAAGGCAGATACTTAACTGACTGAGCCACCCAAGTGCCCCACTAGTGATTTATTAAATGCAAAATAACCACAATGAGATACAATTACAGGTTGACTGGAATGGCTAAAAATTTAGAAAATAATACAAAAGAAGATAATTCCAAGTATTGATATAGATGTGGGGTAACTGGAACTCTCGTGTACTGCTGGTGGGAATATAAAATGGTAACCACTATGCAAAACAGTTGCAATTTCTTAAAAAGTTAAATGTATACCTACCATAAACCCAGTCATTCCACTCTTAAGTATTCTCAAGAGAAATGAAAGTATATGTTCAAAATAAGAGTTGTACATGAATATTCATAACAGTGCTATTCATATTAGCCAAAAATTGGGCTCCACCTGAATGTCTATCATCAAGATAATGCAGTTTGTGGCAAATCCAAACAATGGGACAGTATTCAGCAATAAAAAGGAACAGACTATTGATACATGTCACAACATGGATAAGTTTCAAAATAATTATACTGAGTACAAGAAGCCAGACAAAAGAAGAGTGCATAGTGCATGATTCCATTTGTATAAAAAAATTTTTTAAGAGAGGGAGGGGGAGAGGGGCAGGGGGTGAGGGAGAGAGAAAATCTTAAGCAGGCACCACATGCAGCATGGAGCCTGACACAGGACTTGATCCCACAACCCTGAGATCATGACCGGAGCTGAAATTAAGAGTTAACCCCTTAACCAATTGAGCCACCCAGGCACCACCATTTGTAAAAAATTCTTAAAAAATGCAAACTAATCTACAGAAAACAAATTAGAGGCTTCCTGCAAATAAGAATAGAGAGAAGGATATGGCATGAGGAAAATTTTTGGAATGATGGAAATATTTGTAATCTTAATTTTGGTATGGTTATAGGATATATCCATATGTCAAACCTGTCCAATTGTACACATTAAATGTGTACAATTTATTATACATCTATTATACCTCAATAAAGTGGCAAACAATTCTTTAAAGAAGAGAGGCAAGGAAGGAAGACTTAATATTTTGTAACAGTGACCTTGACAGAATCCTCAATGAGAAAAGCATATAAGACGGAAAGACATTGAGAAATTGGTGGGAAGAAAATTCAAGACAAAGTCATGATATATTAGGCACAGAGCTTTGAATCCACAGCATTCTATCAACCATATTTTCAGTCTTAGGTTGGTTCAGATTGGTTTGATGGAAGAGATCACCTGAGAAGAAGCTGAAGCAGTGGTTTTAGAATGCAGGCTGCAATATGATGCACGATACTTGAGCAGAGTATAAGAAAGAATATGAAATCATAGGCTTAAAAGTGTCATTATCACACACTCCACCTCCAAGCAGAGTTTATGCCAGAGATATCTGGAGAAGAAAGCTGTGCCCCAGCCATTTCTCTAAACTGTGATCATAATATTAGGGAATGTTTGGCCACCCATCAAGGAGGTTTGGATTCATTGACTCCCCTCTCCTTTCACCTCTTGTGGTAGCCATGGAAGAGACCCTTCTAAATCTCCCCTAAGAGACAGCCTACTACAAAGAGTATGGTTCCTGACAGCATCCATCTGCAGTGTCTTTAGATCCGTCATAGCATTTGAACTGAGCCCCTTTTCTGGCAGTCTGTGGTCGATGAATGAGCGTCACCATCTCTGCCCAAGTGGGATTCCTCAGAGGAAAATCCTGGGATCAGAACTGTCTGATGGGTTGGTCAAAATGTTCTCAGAGCTTCACCAAAATCTGAGGTTCTTCCTATGTAATCATCCTTCCTTCCTCCTCTCCTTTTACAGATGTCAGTCCTGCAGTCTGGTCAGAGGCTTTCCCTACCCGCTTTGTCTCCCTCTCCTCCTTGTGTTTCACAGAAATTACAGTCAGTGTATCTCTCGCACTTCTAACTCTGTCTTGACATCTGCTTTCTGGAGGACCTGAACTGACACACACAACCTGTCACTCCTTTCCATCAGCTAAGTCCCCAAGTTCCCCAACTTTACTGCCATTGCCTTTGGTCAGGCTGCCTTGGTTCTCCTGACCAGGAACTTACCCTGAAATGGTCAGCCATTGGACTTGAATTCCAATGCTGGTGTTATTCTGGAAACAGAGTGGTTGCTGGCATGGTCTGAATATCTGAAGAAGTCTACCCTTCCCTGAGAACAAGATATGATTTGGAATGGGGCTATAAAGTCCGACTGCAAAGCCCTGCTCTGATAATTAATTGGCATCTAATGTTCCATGTTCCAAAGTTACCTTACTTCTTTTCCATCTAAAACAAGAACAGTGTAATCACAATCTCTGCTTTTCTTTGCAAAGAAGCAGGGAGGCTGTTGAAAATCTTTTTTTTAAAGATTTTATTTATTCATTTGAGACACAGAGATACAGAGAGAAAGCATGAGCAGGGAGAGAGGCAGAGGCAGAAGGAGAAGCAGCTCCCCGCTGAGCCAGGAGCCCGATGTGGGGCTCGATCCCAGGACTCTGGGATCATGACCTGAGCCGAAGGCAGATGCTTAACCATCTGAGCCACCCAGACACCCCAAGGCTGGTGAAAATCTTGTTGGTAAACTGCTGTGAACTTCTTAGAAGCTCTGATAATCTTCTATCTATGGATGAAAGTGTTGACCTGCCACTATTCCCATATATGCCTTTCATTTTGGCTCGGAATAAGGCCTGGCTACCTTCATCTGGTGCTTATAATTCTTTAATCTTGTCTTTCAGTACCCTTCTCCTCCTACGTATGTTCCAGCCAAATGGAGCCACTCGCTTATCCCCAAGTACAGTCGGCGCTCTCTTCCTTCACTAACCTCACTCATTCTTTCTCCTCTGTCTGGAATCGCCTCGCCTCTCACTCCCAAAGCTGCCTGTCCAAATTCCAGCCATCACTTAAAGTCTATCTGAAACATGATATCCCCTAAGAATCCTGAGTTACCCTCTCCTGCTGCTACAATTCCACAGTAATTTTTTGTATATTTCTCATAACATTCATTGCTTTCCATCTTGTCTTGTGTTTATTAGGTATATGTCTTGGGCCCCCTACTAGGATATAAGCTCCTTGCCCATCTCTCTGATGCCCACACTTCCCCAGCACCTGACACCTAAGGGGGCTGCTCAGTCTCTTGGTTCTAAATGGGTGCATTGTTTTCAAAAGTGGTGATGGCTTCCCTTGTACATTTCTGTAAAGTGCCTCTTTGAGACCCAAGGTCACCACCTAGCAGGGCTGCTAGAGAGGGCTAGGCAGCTTTGCCAGGAAATCAAGTGTTTTCCTGGGCAAGGCCTATTGTGCAAGCATATGAGTCCTGCATCATTAGCACATTTCTCTGGTCAAACTGGCTAAAAGCGTAAAAAAGCAGAAGGTCTCCAAGCTTCACATGAGGATATGAATGACCATCATTGTTAAAACAGATCACCTTACCCCCAGGGTCTGAGGAAAGGGTTTCAGGAGTTGTTGCAGGTTGTGGGGGTGGGGGGTGGGAGGACATCAATAATAGTAATTTCCATCCCATGCCTGAGACCCACTTCATTCGGTGTTTTCTCATTCTATTCTCCAGTCACCATCAGGCCTGACCTCTGGGTATCTATTACTTACTCTATAAAGTCACAGTCAAAACATAGGTGGAGTTCCAATGCATTTTTCTAAGAGCCTTGCAGTGCTCCTAGTCTTGCCAAGGGGTTCACTCTCTCTATTTTTATCCAAAACCAGCTTCCATGAACATGTTTCCAGCTCAGTAAACATTCAACAGGCAACATATGTTGAGGCCTATTGTGTGTCGGTAACAGGGTCGGGCATACAGAGATAAAGAGGACCCAGATCTTGCAGGCCAGAAACACTCAGTGAGCCAGAACAACCACTGATCTTATGAAATGTATTTTTTTTCTGGTTCAGATTTTTATGACCTCCTTGGATGTTCCTACTCTGTCAATTGTCATTTTAAGGTTCAGTTCTAGAATAGTTTTTAACAGAGCAAAAATAACCTCCTTGATTCAGACGATCAACTCAGCCAACCATATCCTTCTAGTGCAGTGAGGCTCCAAACCATTACCCAAAGAAGTAATTTTATAAAAGCTCTGGGGTAGATCATCAGCATACTATAGTACAATAATCCTGATGTATGAGTTAAGACACATACAAAAAGAGGAAAGTTGTTCTCTTACGTCTCAGTCTTCCGTGCAGTGTAGATGTTTTTTGAGTTTTTGAGGTAATAAAGACAGCTAAGAGCAAAAAGTTCTGGAAGGCATTTCACAGAGACCTCAGGTGGATCATACTCTTGGATGGCAATTTTCTCAGGTGTGGATAATTAGCTCTAGCTTAAAAGGCAATAGTATTTCCCCCAGCAGAGCAAGAGCAAACCTGGTGTTTGTCTTAATTTGCAAAAGGTTTCTAACAGTAGCTTTTTTTTTTTAAAGATTTTATTTATTTGACAGAGAGAGACAGCGAGAGAGAGAACACAAGCAGGGGGAGTGGGAGAGGGAGAAGCAGGCTTCCCGCTGAGCAGGAAGCCCGATGTGGGGCTCGATTCCAGGACCCTGGGATCATGACCTGAGCCGAAGGCAGACGCTTAATGACTGAGCCACCCAGGTGCCCAGTAGCATATTTTTTTTAAGTTTTTTTTTTTTTTTTATTTAACAGAGACACAGCGAGAGAGGGAACACAAGCAGGGGGAGTGGGAGACTGAGAAGCAGGCTTCCCGCTGAGCAGGGAGCCTGATGCGGGGCTTGATTCCAGGACCCTGGGATCATGACCTGAGCTGAAGGCAGATGCTTAACGACTAAGCCACCCAGGCGCCCCTCTAACAGTAGCATTTTTACTCGACAGACCAAATATCCAACAGCTGCTACCAGCCCAGGTCCTGAGGCTGGAATGCAGCCTGACTATTAATTTCCTGAAAGCCCAGCAAAACAAAGTTGGATGCCAGATTCTCAAGAAGAGTCTCCTCTTGGAATAACATCTTCCTCCAGCCTTTTAACCTCTTCCCAAGGTCTCAGCCAAGATAAAAGAAACATAAAAGTGTCACCTTGGATCCTATCTCACCACTGCTGAACCACCTGAGAAACCTATCATGCTTGCCAGCAGAGATCGGGCTTCATCTTGTCAACAGCTTGGCTGCCCTGGGATTTTCCGTTCTTCATATCTGTCATTATAAAGACACGCAGACATCTGTCAGTGCGCTGCGCCTAACTGTTAAAGAGTTGCTCCTGAGACATGCTTCAAAATTTGGAAGCCTGGCTGTGTGGAATGAGCTCTGGGCCAGCATGGTGGACTTTTACCTCCCTGTGTCCTTGAGAAAGCTATTCTTTTTGAAACTGCGTATACTCCCCGGAAGTCCAGGGAAATAGCACCCATCTTGCCTGCAGGATGTCTGTAATGCTCAAATGAGGTAATGTATATGAATACGAGAGCAGAAGAACCCAATGATTAGACAGTACCACTGACAGACAAGATGGGCGCCCTATGTCAAGGGAGAGTAACTGAAATTTCTAATCAGGCCAAATGACCAAGAGGAACAAAAAAGGTCAGCAAAGCCTGAGATGATGAGCTTGCACAAAATTCAGCAAAATTTGGAAAAAGACCCCTGCAACACATTCTGTTATGCTCTCCAGCGGTTGTTACGTCCTGAAACTGCTACCAGAAATAGTGAGCTGTATCCTGCTTGCCACTCTGCTCCTGAAACTTGCAGTTTGGGACTTGTGCTGACAAGTCTCCATAAAGGACATAGAACTTGTGTTTTTTGCTTATTTAACTCTGAGTTTAATCCTTCCCCTTCGGAGCGTACTTCTGGTTTGCTGTGGGAAGCTTTGTCTCTATTATTTGCAAACTGCGTGGCAATAAAGCTTTTCCTTGCCTCTGACCAAATCTTTGCATTCCAGGAATTTTCATTGACAATACATTTGATAAAAGGAAAAAAAATCACTGTGTAAGTGTAAAGAAATGATACTGTTGATGGCAATCTGTTTTTTCCTAAAGATTTTATTTTATTTGAGAGAGCAGAAGTCAGAGAGAGAGAGAGAGAGAGAACACAAGCTGTGGGAGGTGGAGGGGCAGAGGGAGAGGGAGAAGCAGACTCCCATTGAGCAGAGAGCTCAACAAGGGGCTACATCCCAGGACCCAGGGATTACAACCTGAGCTGAAGGCAGACACCCCACCGACTGAGCCACCCAGGCGCCCCATGGTTAATCTGTTTAACTTGTATTTGTTTATATAGACCACATGGACATACATAGTTAGAGATATGGTCTTTGTTAAATAACGAAAGAAAAAAATTACGTTAGGGTTAAGAATTAACATACCTGTAGCCTGGACCATATTTGAGTTTTAGCACACCGTCCGGGTAAAATAAATTTTCATTGAATAAAACCTGTGTGCATGAGTGATGGGATGCAATCCGGGTATCAGCTCAAACTCCATCTGTGCTTTAGCCTGTAGCAGGCATCTGTCTCAGGCACCTCCATGCTCCTGGGGGCTGTTGCTAACCCCGGGCATTACTGTTAAGGAGGCTTGTGCCAGGACATGTAGCTCAGTGGAGGACACCAACAGGTCCAGACATGTTTAAGAAGTTTAGTTGTGTATCATTCTGCTTAAAAGTGTTGAGAAAATATAATTAAAAACAAAATCTCTTTCCTGCCCAGAAAACCTCTCCACAAAGGAGGTAGAGAAAGAAGACACTTTAACCATTGAATAACCATTAAGCCACGTGATGAGCATCACAGGTACACTGTTAAGTGATTGCAAAGACAGAAAAGACTCTCTCAGCCCCTTATATAGCCAACTAGGTACATTAGACACATGTTCTCAAGATAAACAATGGCTGGTCCTTAAGTAAGAGGGCTTGACAGCACGTTTTGTCACACATAGTTCATCTTAACTTTACCTTGGGAATCGGGGAGACCACCTGGGTTAAGCCAGTTAGCTTTATCTGGAAGAGAAACAAATTTTTCATATCTTTATGACAAGAGGTAGCTTTGCAAATTGGAGCAAGGTACTCATTCAAATTAGCCTCTTACCCTCCTATGGGAACTGAGAAATAGAGAACTATCTCCCTTGATGTTTGCATTTCAAAAAGATAGTTCCCAGGCTCAAGAGAAAGACACTCCTGGGTCATAAAACTGACAATAGATCTATCTAGTCTTCAGTGGGGTGCATGTCAAAGAGATGAAAAAGTACTTACAACTACAAGTTTTCTAAGGTAAATGCTCTAAGCAAAAGGAAGGGAGGGAAATCTTTTATTTTCAACAGGGAAAACTAAGCCTCTTATTTTTAATTTGTATTTGCCCTTACAACAGCCCATAGCTTTTTAAGCAGAAAAATTACGTTTGAGAGAACAGATGGAAGTTATGAATGGTGAATTTTCTGGTGATAGAAAATCTGGATAACTGTCTTTCATGGTTGGCTTTGGAGCCCAAAAGAAGCCCCGAATTTCTACTTTTCCTGTGGCAGGTCTCAGACCTTCTCTGATCATAGGATCTTCTAGTAACTAAAGGGGGGATGTCAACTCTTACATGTTAGTCCTCTGCTAGGGGCATGCCTGCTGTTCCTCTAGATATTTCTGCTCTGAATGCTGCCCTCTACATGATCTCGGCTATCATCTGTCTGGTGGGCCAGCCTCCTTGCTCAGCACCTCTGCAACTCTGACCTCTCTGTGTCATGAAGTGTTCCTGCTGGTCTGCAGACCAGGGGCTGGAGAGCCGCACCCCTGTCAGTCACCTGTTGTAGTTCTGCCTCTATCAAGTCCTGATGCTGCTCAGGCTACCCAAAATATTGCCACAGATCATCCCTTAGTGACAAATAATGCTTGAGGAAGCTGCTCCCTTTATCACCACCACCTGCTTATCTTCTTACCTTCCCTGCTTACCTTCCACATCCCAAACTCTCTTCTACAAATAGGGGTACACTTTCTCCTTCCTGTGTCCCACTTGGACCCCCAGCAATAGAATTCTTTATGTTTTCACATGTAGTCTTCTCTCATCTAGTGCATAGGTGCCCTGAAGAAACTAGTTGGGGCAGTTTACCATAGTGCCTCTAGGGCAATCAGACTCTCTGCTTCCCAGACAGTCTGATTTTAGCACTGAAATTCCCCCAAATCAGTCCAGAGCAAATTAGGACAGTTGGTTACCCTATGACAGCATCTCGAACTTTAATGAACATGCAAATTCCCTGGGGATTTTGTATACATGAAGACCCTTAAACAGTAGGCCTGGGGTATGGCCATATTTTGAGTAGCAAGGGTTTAAAGTGGTTTTTTTTGTTTTCTGTTTTCTGTTTTTTGTTTTTTTGAGATATCTAATTCCTTCCCCTTCAGGCTTGCTATTGAAGGTGAGCACTCGTATTAGCCTCTATTTAGCAGTGATTTTTCTGTGCTCCATGATCCCATTGTTCTCATTGCAATCTGGTTTTTGCCAGAGGCTCCTCTGATCTACCTGATAGGCTAGTTGCAATCCTGGTAGTAAACATTATTGATCTCCTACTCAACAACCATCCCTCATATTTTCCTTCCTATAGGAACTGAGAAATGAGTACAAATTGATCTAACAGGATTTAGCAATCATGTTTTCCAGCTCTTATGCCCGAAAACTACTTAAAAGCAGAGACTACTGATTACTCATTCCTGGTCCTTTAAACACAAAGCTTGATTCCTTGCTAAGAGTTGCTTTCCATAAATGCTTGTGGGTTCCCTCTCTAGGCCCATATCTCATTCTCCAGGACCTAATCAATATTCAGAATCTTCTAGCAAATAGAAAAATGGTAGTAGCAGAGGCATCTTGAGTTGTAAGGACATAGAATTTAGAACTGGATTTAAGAATGGCTGTGTATATCTCCAGGCTTCACATTTACCATAAAATGCTCTTGTTTTTCTTTAACAGTGATGGGGCTCAGGGAAGACCACCCCAAAATAGGCCAAAGTGGCATATACATTATTTTGAATTAAAGTTAAGAGATAGCAGGTATAAGAAGACACTCTGCTTCTCCTCCCTATCTCCCTGAAAGTGTAAATAAATGTCCCATGTGAAAGCTATTCTCCCTATACCAGGATGTAGAGAGACATCCTTACTGCCAGAGATTGAGAAATTAGGGCCAAGAAGGCTATGTAAGCAAACTCTGATTAGTTACTTCACTAATTAGTACCCAAGCCTAGGTTTCTTTGTCAGCTCTTCATAAATTTATTGTTTCTTTGTATAAAAGGTACATAAACAGCCTACTTTGGTCAATTCTTAGGTCCCATATATATGACACCTCTATACATATGAAATTAAATTTATGGCTTTTTTTTTTCTCTTGTTAATCTGTCTTGTGTCAATTTAACTATTGGACCAGCCAAAAGAACCACGAGGGATAAGTGGAAAATTTCCCCTTCCCGGCAATAGCCAATGCCTTTTAGGTAAATGGCATTACACTAGAACTCACTTACTGAGGTTAAGCAAAGAAAATGGTTTGCAGGGAAAACACATGTGGACTCTCAAAAAATAGTGTTAGCCTAGGATGGGACATCAACTTAAAAACATCTATGAAGTAGATAATTTCTGTCCAACAAATGGCAAACAAAATAATAGTGTTCTAATAGTGTTCTAATAAACACAATTTATTTAATATTTTGTTTTTTCTTTACGGTGGCTTTGTTTGCAGAGAGACAAACAAAGGGAGAAGAAGGCTTTAAGGAAAAGGTTGAGCAGAAAGATGGTAAAAGAGGTGCTTAGATAAACCTCTCATATATAGCCAATCTAAAATAGAAAAATCATATATTTTGTCAATGTATAGATGAGCTGTGGGGAAAGTTAAGAAGCCAGGCAGAAAAGAAAGTATGGCTCCCTGGGGATAGTTTGCCCTTGCAGGAGCTCTGATCTGGAGTGGCCTAGTGTCTGGCTTCTAACTGGAGATAAAGTCTGAGCTTGGGTAGAGTGGGGATGCATTACAGACTACCACACAGAACTAGATTCCCCTAAGAAGAACTCACAGAGGAAGAAAATGGACAAATATTTGATTTTACTTTGACTCTGGGTGGAGGAGAAAAAGGAAAGGAAAGGAGGAAGGAAGGAAGGGAGAAGGGAGATTGAAAGAAAGGAAGAAAGAGGGAAGGAGGGAGGAAGGAAGGAAAAAAAATGAAAGTTTCCTCTGAGAATTCCTAAACCTGTATAGTGTTTATGAATTTGAATCCAAAATTTACCCTACTTCTATGTCATCAAAAAAACCCAAGCTAAAAATTAAGTTCAAAGTGGTCCTGGGGTGCAATGTCTTTTGATGACTGGAAGGAGCAAATACCAGTCTTCTCGGGAGAAAGACACTGTAAAACTCAGACCTCAAAGGATTTCTGCACAGAACATTCAAGGAATAGGAACTCATATACAAAAACCTCTATTCACCAGAGTTAACCTGTGTATGAGAGTCAGCAAAAACCCTGAACTACTGAGTCTCACCCATGAGTATGGCTGATATTGGAATTGCTAGAAATGGAATAGAAAATAAATATAATTAAAATACCTGAAGTAATAAAAGGGACCATGGAAATAAGACAAACGAAGATTTTAAAATTTGACCAGGCAGAGTTCAAGAAGAACCCAACTATAGAATTTTTATATATTAAAAATATAAGTTGGCATTAGAAGATTGTTGGATGGCTTAAATAGTATATTAGGCACAGCAGAAGAGTTATTGAGCTCTAAGATAAATGTGAAGAAATTATATAGAAAATTCAATAGAGAGACAAAAAATGGACATAATAAAAGTTTAGATACAGAGATAATAGAGTATAAATCTCTAATGTACTCATCAGAATTTCCGAAGGAATGAGAGAAAATACTTGAGGAGGTAATGAATTTCTAGATTTTCTAGAATTTTCTAGAATTCATAGAATTCATCTCAGATTCAGAATGGCTGGTGAACCCCAAGCAGAATAAATGAAAAGAAATTCACACTGAGACACATTGTGGAAACATTACAGCAGTCTGAACACTGAAAGAAAGCCTAGAAGTAGTCAAGAAAAAAGATTACCTACACAAATGATAATTTACTTCTCAACTGCAATACTCAAAACTAGAAGACATTCTTAAAGTGCTAAAAGAAAATAATTGTCAAAGTAGCACTGTATATGCTGTGAGGTCATCTGTCAAAACAATAGAGAAGTAGAGACATTTTCAGACCAACCAAAACTGAGTTTACTTCTGAAAACTCTCACTAAAAAAGGTGTCAGGGTGAGGTTCTTCAGAAAAAGGAAAGGATTCCAGAAGAATGATCCAAGAAACGAAAGGCTACCAAAGAAAGAACAGTGTAGACTTGGGGGTAAAACAAAACTGATAGTGATTGTAAAAGAAATTAACAATATAGTTCAACTTGTGGTGTTGTAAAATTCATATCCTGAATTAGAAAGATTATTTTACTATTCACAATCTCCCCTTCACAGAGGAAACAGACGACCAAAATATCTCTCAGGCCCTCTTACAAATTATCAGTGGAAGGCCAATGTTCAGGGTCTAATAGAAGCCAAGGTTGAACTGTGTAACCAGAAAGAAGGCTTTTGCTAAAATATTTTATACAGTTATATAAGAAGGGGTTCAGGACAGGACCCCTCAGAATGTGCCACTTTGGCATATGGATTATTTTGAGCTAAAGGTACTTGAGACCCTGTGGGATCATATATCCCTCCTTTAACCACACAGAAAAATTGGGACACATGGGTGGCTCTGTAGGTTAAGTGTCTGTCTTCAGCTCAGGTCATGATCTCAGAGTCCCGGGGAAGAACCCCGGATCTGGCTCCTTGCTCGTCAGGGAGCCTGCTTCTCCCTCTGCCCCTCTCCCTGCTCATGCTCTCTGTCTGTCTCTCTCTCTCTCTTAAATAAATAAAAATAAATAAATAAATAAATAAATAAATAAATAAATAAAATCTTTAAAAAAATTTCATATTCTGGGATAATAATGGCATGTGGGATGAGGAAACTGATTACCTCAAGTCATTTGAATTTCCTTCTGTTGTTCAGGAGGGAGATAAATACTTTGGACTTTAGATTTACTTTGGACTTTGAGTTAAATGGGCATGTTAACATTATAAGGGTAGCCAGAAAAGTGGGATGTAAAACTTCTAAACTGGTGGAGGAAAAGAAGATGAATGAGATAGGAGTAGGGGGCAGAGTCAATCCAATGGATGGAAAAAAAATGGAATTAAAAAGAAACATTTAAAAAGCAGAAAAATGGAAAGTATGAAATAAGATGAAAGAATTCAAATATGCCGTTTATCTCAGTCAATATGGATGAGCTGAACTCCAGTTGGAAGACAGGGATTTTTAGATGGAATTTAAAACAAACTCAGCTATGTGGTACATACAAAAGAAACAATGAAACCATAAAGGCATAGGGATTTTTAAATAAACAGATGGAAAAAGAAATTCTAGGGAAAAGTCAAACATGGTAGACCGCTAGTAAAAATATTACTAGCTGTAAAGAGGTTTATTAAATATTAATAAAATCTTCAATTCTCTATGAAGATAATTCTAAACTTGTAATCACCTGAAAACATATATACAGCATCCAGCAATGGGAGAGTATGCATCATTTTTAAGCCCACACAGAATCTTTGCAGAAATATAGCTTCATGTTAGACCAGAGAAGTCCCAATAAAAGTTAAGGAGTTTGAGACTACATTCTCTGATCACAGCACCAGTAAGTTAGAAATCAATTAAAAAAAAAAAAAAGAAAATAGATCACTGGAAGCAGGAATACTTTCAATGATAATTTTATCTCAAATCTTTCACTTAGGGTTTGCTGATTGACAATTTTGATAAACCCATACCTTGTCATTTTCTGGAAACCACTATTTTACTTTCTCTTTAATGTACAAAATATTGGGTTGAAGTATGACCAGTTTGTAAATTGGTTCTCTGGTCACACAGCACACACAAGACCATGCAAATGTACATGCTCACTCTTTGGTTGGCTGACTTAATTTAATTTTAAAAACAAGCTGAATTTCAAAAATTCAGTTTTCCATGTTAGCCCAGCCATTCAATACTCTATCAGTAATTTAAATTTATTTTTTTTTAAAAAAACCTCTGGTATAATTAAGTTTTAAAGATCAGTGGTGTAAATATTGATTATAGTTGCACTATAAATTTAAAAAAAATTCAGTTGTCAATCTTTATGACAGAATTCTTTCTCATCTGGGCTTGAGATACCCCAAGAGGTTTCAAATGGTTCCAAATGCATAAATTTCATTTAATTTTATTTTTTTTAAGATTTTATTAATTTATTTGATAGAGAGAGAGATAGTGAGAGCAGGAACACAAGAGGGGGAGTGGGAGAGGGAGAAGCTGGCTTCCCGCTGAGCAGGGGGAGCCCAATGTGGGGCCCGATCCCAGGACCCTGGGATCATGACTTGAGCCAAAGGCAGACACTTAAAGACTGAGCCACCTAGGTGCCCCAAATTTCATTTAATTTTAAAGATTGTTAATACAAATAACAATATATAGAATTAGTTTGGTGAAGATAATAGCCATGAAGCTGATTATGATAAAAATGTATTCAATTATAAACTCCATAAAAGCAAGAACCAAGTCATTTTTCCTCACCATTTTATCTTTAGTGCTTAACATCATATCCAGCACATAGTAGATATTCACAATTTTTTTAATAGAAAAAAAGATATTGTAAATGTAGGGTGGTAAGTGGTTGAAGGCCAGAAATAAAAAGACCACATCTAATATGAAGGGAAAAGTAATTGTAGTCATTAATTATTTTATTTCTTTCAGCCAATCTCTACTGAGTGGCTTCTCCATACCAGGATCCGCTCTAGGTGTTATGTGATGTGTTGATGAATGATAGGCATGGTTCCTTAGCCAGGGTAGAACTTACAGTCTGGGGAGATACAATTTGTTGGAAATATATAGGGTGGTCACAAGAATCAAGTTCTGAGCTTTTGAACAGTGTGGTTAAAGAGTGGGAGAACTCAATTCATCACCTGCTATGGGCATCTTACAATGGAATTTTTATTTTACCCAGAATTTGACCATTTATGATAATTCTTTAATATTCACCGTTGACACAATACTTTAATATTCATTATCTCATTTGAAGCAGAAAGACAGAGTATTATGACTAATTTACAGATGAGGAAAATAAAGTGGAGATGTAGGTAAATCTCAAAATTGGAACCCAGATTTCCTGGATCCAAATTATTGGAGATAAAGGCAATGCCACATTTTAAATATTGGGTTTTAGTTTTGGTGTTTGTTTGCTTTTAGCAAATATTTGAATAAAAAACATAGTCTCCTTTTTGCACTTTTCCCAAAATATCAAGCTATCTGGCTTTGGCAAATTTCATTTCTGGATGATTGTCAGAACTTTTCACTTTCTGTCTGAGGATTAGTTATTAGCTATAGAGACACAGTCAGAAAGTCCTCGGTTATATGAGCAGGAGTCCCTAGAAGCAAGGTTGGTTGGATCTGGCAGTAGTCTACTGTGAATTTCTTGAGATGAGACAACTTGATCATGCATCTCTGTGTTCCCAGTGTACCCTATTTGTATGGCTGGCCAAATGAAGATGGGTCAGCAGTAAAGCATGTCACTCCTCCATGCCATTCTGGTGGCCACTGCCAGACCCAGGCCCTCGTGACACTGCAGCTCAAATTATCTTCCCAAATAGCTCTGTTGCACCTTTGCTCAGAAGCCTTAGGTGGCTCTCTCTTGCCTACTAAATATTGATCCCTCAGTCTGTCATCCAAAGTTCTCCATAGTCTTTTCGAGGTTTATTGTGTTCCACTCATTCAACACCTCCTCTCCTTGCACCATTGACATCCTGGTCTCTAGCCACATGGGTGTACTCACTGTTGCCAAAGAACACATGATTTTGTACAAGTCTGTGTCTTGGCTCAAGCTGTTTTTTCTGTCTAGAGCACACTCTGCATACACACACATATATATGAAAGTCTAACACATCCTTAACAAACTCTCCTTCTCCTTGGATCCTTGACTCGTAAGGAATCGCCTTTCCCCATGCTCCCACCATGAGCCCTGAGTTTCTTTGCCTCCATGACCCTTATCCCATTCTACCTTGCATCAGTTACTGAGCTACATGGCAGGAGTTTAGGAGTTAGGCTTGTGTGCAGCACCAATGTTTCATGCATGCTGACTCTGGCTCAGTTTCTGTCACATATTTGATGTTTTAGAAATGTTTCCTGAATTCCCCAAATTAGTCCATTATACCACATAAGACAACCAGAAACACCAAACTCACCTCTATAGAATTAACTTGACCCTGACAGTTTCCTCCTCTCAAAAATGAATCCAGTGACACAGAGGAGGGGCAACATGGTCACACTCACAAAGAAAGCGACAAATATAACATGTTATCTGACATCTATTTTTAAAAATGAAGAATACTTAGAAACTCAAGATGGGCACTGGAAATTAAAACTGTCTGTTCAGTATTGCCAGAATGTTACTAATGCAAATTGTCTAGTGATCTCAGAAATTGACACAGCCAGGGAGAAGAAGTTTTCTCACTTCTACGCTTGTTTTCCACATATTACAAAGTTAATTTGTATATAGCTCTTCTAAACTTTTATCTTGCTGACTTTTAGTCTCCCAAATTCAAAAAAATATTGAATTGCTCCTGACATCTAGCTGGCTTGATCTGGAGTGCATGCATAATTTAAGCTGATTGAATATTTTGCCACATTAGAGTGGAAAATATCTGAATCCCCCAAACAGTAAAAGAAAATGACAGGCTCAAATGCCACTTGGCATCACCTTCCGTGATTTCCGCCAGGTAATTAGGGCAGTCTAGGCGGCTGAAATGGAAATTTGCCTTTAGCTACAGGATTCACTCATGAGCACTCAAGGCCTAGAAACAGATGACTCTGTCTTTAGCTGAGGCAAAGTCTTCTTTCCTTCCTTGGAAGCAAGATAAAATAAAAACATTCCTTAGATTATGGGCTTTATTTTTCTTTTTTAAAGATGTCTTTTTGAATTGACTTTCTTTTTAACCAAACAAAATGGGGTTTGGAAGATGCTTTCATTGGTAGAATTTAATTGACTTTGAAATATACAAAAAAAAAAAAAAAAGACATTCCTAAAGCCCTCCAGGTTTGTCAGAAAAAACAACTAATGAAGCACCGAATCACTCAGGGTTATGGCTACTCTTGGTTTCCGCTCCTCACCTGGGCCTCTGCCTCCTCTAACCCTGTGTCACTCTCCTATCTACATGGCACAAAAGTGCTTGTCCTTCTTTCGATCCCCTCCTGAGAGTACGAAGATGCAGAGCCCCCCACAGTCCCAGTCCCAGCTGTGACTGTAGAGTTGACAGCGCCAAGGAGAAAATCCCCCAAGAGAAGGGATGTGGCATTCTGAAGACTTTGGGTGGAGAGGCTGATAAGCCTCCTGTGTAGCTGTTGCTGGGGGAGAGGGGGGCCGTAGGGGAGGTGTGAGGATGCAGGGAGAGAAGCCCAGGATCTGGGAGCAGACAAGTGCTCTTTGTTGTATAGCAGGGGCATCTCATCAGGCCTCACCCAGATAGGGTTTACCTTAGGGCTCTCCATTTCTTTTTGTTTTCTTTCCATGCTCATCAATAACAATTCTGATCTTACCTCTGAGAGACTTTGACACTGAGAATGGGTGGAGGACATGAGTATTCTGGTCCCTAGGAAAAGATGGCTCCAGTCAAAAACATGCACTTATTGGTGTGCTTTATTCAGCAAATTTGTGGAACATTTACCAAGTGCCCTGTACTGGCTGAGTTCTGGGGATTGAGTGAGAGACTAAGAAAGGCCATGCCCTCATGGAGTTCTAGAAGAGGAAGATGGGCAATAAACATATGAACAAGCAAAATAAACCAGATCAATATATATAATAATGATTGTTATAGAGAAAATTTTACAGGGTGGAAACACAGTGAATATAGGAGTAAACAGTAAAAGGTGGGGTAGGACAAGTTCAAACCTGATTACCTCTACAGACACTAAGAAAAGAGAGTTTGGGAATCTGAGAAATGAGGAATCAACCAGACCTCCGACCAAAGATGTTTCCCCTAAGAATTTTTTGCACCAGCCAGTCCTAGACAACAATTCCTCATTCATCATCTTTCTTTTAAAGATGTGAGAACACTCCTGTTCTCTGAACTTCCAAGGCAATTCTCCTAACACACCCTGTTAGTTTATGCCCAGAGTATATTTCCTCCAGTCTCTGCCTAAAGAAATCTCAAGCCCATCCTTCCAAATTCAACTAAAATATCCTCTCTCCTGTACCTATCCCAAACAAAGGTGAATGCTTCCACAGAAGTTTGTATAACTCTAACATATTTCAAATTGTGTTTTGTTGTCTCCCTATTACTGGGCAATTAGGGAAGGGAGAAGAAGGTGACAAACATTCTTTCCTTGACCAAACTCTGATCAGACTTCCCTGAATTCTCCTTTCTACTAGACTTCTGTGCTTATATTTACATGGTCCAATTTTAGCAAGAATCCCATTAAGTTGGTTTAGCCAGAATCCCCTATCCCCCATATCTGACTGCCCTTCATATTTGATTAGCTACTTCCTCCTTCCCCATCCACAGGGTGATCCCCTGGCCTGCCATCAGAGTCCCTCCTACCCCTGATGTTTTCTCTTAGTAATTTTCCATTACTCACCCCCACCTTGCTTCTTGGCTATAAATTCCCACTTTTCCTTGTATTCAGAGTTGAGCCCCATTGCAGCGGTCCCTACAACTATTGTGATAGTTTTCCCTCTTGAATAAAGTCTGCCTTATTGTCTTTAACAAGTGTCATGAAGGGGCACCTGGGTGGCTCAGTTGTTAAACGCCTGCTTCGGCTCAGGTCATGATCCCAGGGTCCTGGGGTCGAGCCCCACTAGATCGAGGAGGGCTCCCTGCTCGGCGGGAAATCTGCTTCTCCCTCTCCCACTCCCCCTGCTTGTGTTTCTTCTCTTGCTGTGTCTCTCTCTGTCAAATAAATAAATAAATAAAATCTTTTAAAAAAAAGTGTCATGAATAATTTTTTCTTTAACAGAGGAAGGAAGGAGGAAGGGGAGAGGAAGGGAGAAACAGGGAAAGGAAGGAGCAGAAGTACAAGAGATGGAAGGAAGGATGGAAGAATTTAAACTTCAAAATAAAGTAAGTAGTTCATTTCTGGAATATTTGTAGCCAAAAAAAAAAAAAAAAGGAAACTAAATGCACCACAAAAGATATTTTTGTAATAAAATAAAAGTTATACTTTATCTGGGAAATTCTTCTTCTGCCCTGCTAAGACCACCAAGCAATATAAAATCCCTCCCACACTTCTTTTCAAAGGTATTTGCGTATGAGTCATAATTCCTGCCAATCCCAAATTACATAGATCTGCATGCAAGCAATTAGGTGTTTAAAAAGCTAGAGGGGAAGAACAGCAGCTGCTAAACTGCAGTGGAAACAGAAAACCTCTGGTTAGTAATGAAGGGATTGGGAACCTACTAAGCTCTTTCCGGAAGCAATCTTTCCAGTGTAGATCATTAGGGACAAAGAAAAGGACAATGCAGAAATGAGATGGTTAAATAAAGGTGAAGCACCCCAGGCTTAGAATGGAGGATACTCCTAACTCTGAGGTTTGTTTCTTTGGTGCTGAGAGAGGTAGCAGAAGTGGGAAAGGGGCCAAGACAGGGGACATCTTGTCCAGAGGGTTCCACGAGTTCAAACAGCCCCTCAGCGATGGCATTGTTGTCTAACACAGTGATTCTCAACCTTGGCAGCCCATTAACAATTATATGGGATCTTTTAAAAACCACAATGCCTGGACCCCAGACCATTTAAATAGGGATTTCTGCAGATGGGGCCATAGCATTAGGACTTTTAGAAAGCTCTCCAAGCTATTCCATCGGACACAGATGGTTAAAATTCCTTTCCTCTGCATCATTTGCAAAGCTCTTTCAATGCCTTGGCTTACTGAATCTGGTTTATACAGAGAAGTAAAACCAAAGCTCAGAGACAGAAGGGAATTTGCCCCAGGTCATACAACTAGTGGCAAGGGCCTTCATTCAGACTTCAAGTTCAGTATGCACACAGTAGGTCAGGCTGGTTTAGGGAGCAGCTTCTGGGGAATGTCTTGAGGGAGACAAATAGGGCTTGAGTGATTCTTCTCTCCCTTTTGACACCCTTTCTTGATTAACATTTCTTTTTTCTCCCAAGCATTTCCTCCTCCGCCCCTCTCAACCTCAGGTGCCCATTCCTCCTCTCTAGCCTGCTGGGATGCCCTGAGCAGTGACTAACCACTCAGCAGGAATAAGGTTTAGGGGCAGCCTCCCTGCAGGAAAATGTTCTCTTTAAAAGAACATTGGCAAATGAGGTAAAATGCAAAGAGTCGATGCATTGGGGTGAACAGTATATGAGAATTTCTTGTACTATTCTTGAAACTTTCCTTTAAGTTGAAAATACCAAGATAAAAAGTTACTAGAAGATGAGAAGAGGAAGAGGAGGAAGGGGGGAGGAAGGAGAGGAAGACACTGATAGCATTTAGTATAGATTCAATGGCCTTGATGAAGAACCATGGCCTGGAGGTCCAAAGGGCTATCTTTTCTGCTCTGAGACCTTGGCCAAGCCACCCTCTGTCCTAGCATTTTATTCTCCTATTGAGATAATGAGGGGGTTGGAGTAGACTTTCCCTGTTTTGCTTATTCATTGCTATATAACAAACCATGCCAAATCTTAGTGCCTTAAAACAAAAATTTATTATTACATTTCATGGTTCTTTGGACTGACTAGGCTCAGTTGTGTGATTCTCACTGGGGGGACTTTCACAGGGTTACAGATAGAGGTTGGGTTTGGCATTACCTGTCTTGAATGGGCTGGTATCCCAGGTGGTTCACTCACATGGCTTGCTGTTGATCTTGGCTGTTGGCTAGGAACCCAGAGGGGGCTGTTGACCCCAAAAGCTTATATTTTAGCTCTTCTGTTAAATAGAAACAATGATGTTCCTCTCAATTATGGCAGACATTTTTTTCCTAACGATGTGAGGTTTTCATAAACTAGAAGTTCTACACTCATGTGAATAGTTGTCATTGCTGTTATTTACATTCTGCTGACTACTGGTTGTCCCAGCCTTGCTAACTGCCATCTGGTTGCATGTCTGGATGCTTCTCCTGAGTAGTCCCTGTCTATGGGTAATCTTTGGTTCCCATCTATTCACCAAAGATGCAGCTATCTAGGAATCCCAGCATAAACAGTAAGGAAAAAAAACTCAGAAAAATTGAGTGGGGTTTGCATTTGTAAAAATTGTGATTATTCTTGAACACTGGTCGCTATAACAGGTTGGTGGGGGCAATTTCATTCCCAAACACATTGTCTCTTACATTGTCCCCATGGTGGGTGAGGAAAATATACTGTGTCTTAGCATGCCCAGAAATCTTTTAGAATCAGAGAAATCCACAGGCAGAGAGCTCATGGCTTATTTGAGAAGCTTTGCTTCTGCTTTTTAGTATGCTTGTGCACTTGTTTTAATTAAAATTACACATTTACATTTAGAGTCGATGATCTCACAAGATTTGTTTCAGAGAGGAGTAGTGCCCTTGTTGCCTGCCCTCTAGAGTCTCCTCCCCAGAGGCAACCACTTTCAACTATTTCAGCTAGGTTTGTTTTTTGTTTTGTTTTATTTTGTTCCAGATATTTCTACTTCTTGATTTTTCAGTTCCCCCCAATCTTCCATAATTACATATACACATCCACCCAGCCCACTCAAGTCTTCTCATGACAGTTACATCTGATTTGGGCCAGGCCAGCGTTCTGGTTTTATTATTACAACTACACACGGTTCCCAGCTGAATCCTGCAGTATTCACCGATCACTTTTCCTTTCTAAATAACTTTGTTTTCCTTTTTTGCATTTTTCCTTTTTAAGATTTAGTTATTTATCTGAGAGAGAAAAAGAGAGAGACAGAGGAAGAGGGAGAGAGAATTTCAAGCAGACTCCACACTGAGTGAGGAGCCCAATGCAGAGCACAATCTCATGACCTTGAGATTATGACCTGAGCAGAAACCAAGAGTTGGACACTCAACCAACTGAGCCTTCCAGATGCCCCAACTTTTTATTTTCTTTAGAGCTAATAATGGTCTTGTATTTTTTTTTAATTTGCTTATTCTTCTATGTAGGTAACACCAATTCATCCAAACCTCTGCCAAGCATTCCACTCTCATCTCAAAATGTTTAGAAACATCAGTTATTCCATCAATTATATCTTTTTGAAGAATTCCTTCTTAGGCCTTCTGTTGTGCTCCAATCTGCTAATTTTGACCTTTTGACTGAAGGCATAGTAGCACCTTAGGATCTGCCTTTTCAGTCATCATTAAGACTCCTTTCCCACATTTTGCATTTTGGATCTTCTGTTTCTGTATCCAGATCTTCTATTTTGTTTGTTTTCTTCCTTATTTAAAGGAAGTGCATCCTTATGGTGAGTGCTGTGAATTATATAAGACTGATGAATCACAGAGCTGTGCCTCTGAAACAAATAATACATTATATGTTAAAAAAAAAAAAAGAAGATAGTAGGAAGGGGAAAATGAACAGCAGGAAATCGGAGGGGGAGACGAACCATGAGAGATTATGGACTCTGAGAAACAAACTGAGGGTTTTAGAGGGGAGAGCATGGGGGGATGGGTTAGCCCGGTGGTGGGTATTAAGGAGGGCACATATTGAATGGAGCATTGGGTGTTATACGCAAACAATGAATCACGGAACACTACATCAAAAACTAATGATGTATTGCATGGTGACTAACATAACATAATAAAATTAAATTAAATTAAAAAAAAAAAGGAAGGCATCCTTTGATAGAGCAGAGCTCTCTGAAAAAGAGTATCCAGCAGGTAGAATTTTGAGAACTTACATCTCCAAAGATGTCTTTATTTTATTCTCATAC
The DNA here is from genome assembly GCF_037043125.1 of Eumetopias jubatus. Classification (NCBI taxonomy): domain Eukaryota; kingdom Metazoa; phylum Chordata; class Mammalia; order Carnivora; family Otariidae; genus Eumetopias; species Eumetopias jubatus. The sequence continues at coordinate 78,650,540 of NW_028274807.1, read as the reverse complement.
CCGATTGATAGTTTGGCTCAGTATGATATTCTAACTTGGGAATTATTCCATTCAGAATTTTGAGGGCGCCCCTCTGTGATCGTCTAGCTTCTGGTGTGGCTGTTGACAAACCCTGAAACTATTCCAATTCATGATCCTTTGTACATTATTGCAATTTTTCCTCCCTCTCCTCTCCTCCCCTCCCTTCTCCTCCTTTTCTTCCTTCCTCTTCTTCCTTTCTCTCTATCTCCTTCCCTCCTTCCCTCCCTCTCCCTCTATTATAATATTTTTATCCACTGCACTGGGTATTTGGCAGGTCCACGCAATCTAGAAGCTGAGGTCATTCAGTTCTGGGAATTTTTCTTGACCTATTTGGTTGATATTTTTTTCCTCCCATTTCCTCTCTTCTCTTCCTTTGGAAACCCTATTATTTAGACATTGGACCTCAAGGACTGATCCTTTTATTTTTCACCTTTCCTTCCTATTTTTCTATTTGTCATTTTCTTCTATTTTATAGTATACATCTTCATCCTTAACTTTTGTTTCTTCTATTAAATTTTTATATATCAGGTGTCATATTTTTAATTTCCAAGTTCACCTTTGTCTCTTGGTATGCTTTCTTTTTTAAGATTTTATTTATTTATTCAACAGAGACAGAAAGAGAACAAGCAGGGGAGGGGCAGAGGGAGAGGGAGAAGCAGACTCCTTGCTGAGCAGAGAGCCTGACATGGGGCTCCATACCAGGACCTGGGGATCATCAACTGAGCTGAGGGCAGATGCTTTACCAGCTGAGCCACCAGGCACCCCCCTTTTTAACAGTATCTTCTTCTTGTCTCATGGATGCAATATCACCTCTTGATGCTCTGAAGTATGTGTGTGTATAGGCATTATATACATACATATATTATGTGTATATATATATATATATGTATAATTTTTTTTTTTTCCCCTTCAGTGTGTCTTCTTCCTGAATGGAATCTGTCTCTTCTAAGGTGCCTATTTTGTGTATGTGTGAGTGTTATTATTTATTTATTTATTTATTTGTCAGAAAGGAAGAGAGAGAGAGCACAAGCAGGGGGGTGGCAGGCAGTGGGAGAAGCAGTTTTTAGACGCCTTGGACTCATGGATGTGACTTGTTGCCTGCAGGCTTTAATGGTAACTTTGAGCCATTTTGTATCAGTATCTGTAAGTTTTTCCTCTTAGGCTGATCATATTTTTGGGGAAGAATCTTCCAGTTTGACACAGATGGACACAGTGTTTTCTTGGAGCTGGCATTCTTAGAGCTCTGTTGGCAGAGCTGGCTGGAGATGTCACCATTTAAGATATATATTTTTTCTTACTATCCCTGATTTCAGAATGGTACCTATTCTCAACTGTGCCTAGTATTCTCTAGTCTAGGGTGCATCTGTTGTATCCTATCCAGAGAATACATTTCCAGGTTTCTACCAAAATGGGGGTGGGTATTTACCTGGCTATAAGGGGTGGGGGAGGTGATCTAGAGATCTATCTGAGTCATAAACAGACTTTTTAAGCAAGCTTGTTCACTCCCAAGTCCTGAGGTACTTGATGTGAATTCATACATTTTTGAGAGGTTCTTCAGATAAACAGGTTATTTTTCAACTTTTACCAGTGTTGGTTTAAGGTTTAGCTTTTCCTGGCCTACTAAATTAGTACCCATTCATTTGCATCTCACTTTCTAAAATTTTGCTGCTTGCAACTTTGTCTCTTTTCACTTTTTCCACTCTTGTGAATGTTTGCCTTTTAAAATATATCACTTTAGGGCGCCTGGGTGGCTGAGTTGGTTAAGCGACTGCCTTTGGCTCAGGTCATGATCCTGGAGTCCCAGGATCGAGTCCCGCATCGGGCTCCCTGTTGCTCAGGGGGGAGTCTGCTTCTCCCTCTGACCCTCCCCCCTCTCATGTGCTCTCTCTCTCTCTCATTCTCGCTCTCTCAAATAAATAAATAAAATCTTTAAAAAAAAAGACATCTCATTTAAATAAATAAATAAAATATATCACTTTACTGTTGTTTAAATGGGTTTTGAGAACAGAGCAAAACAACACGTACATTTCCAACCCACCATTTTTACCCAAGGTCCTCGGAGGAAGATATCTTGAATCGGGAAGATCAGGGGCAAGAACAGAAAGATTCAAATCACAGTATTTCCTCAGACTGAATTTTGAGATCAAATCCACATTTCAGGTTGCTTTCCCAGTTTGTAAACCTCACAAAAATATCAAGGACACCACATTATTATCACTGCTGCCCCTGTCAAGATGACAATAACTACTATTCACTGAGTGATCACTCCATGCTACTGCTGAGCCAAGCACTTCATAAATGTTATCTCATTTAATCCTCATACCAACTGAATAAGGAAGGTAAGTTTTATTATTTGCATTTTAAAGGTGAGGAAAATAATGTTTGGAGAAATTAAATAACTTGCCCAAAGTCATAAAGCCATATATTAAAGGCAACAGAATTCAAACACAGGTCTGGCCAGTGTATAGTTGTTGTATTACGCTGCTTCTGCTGGTCACAGGCTTCTGCTGCCTTGGATGATACAGCCTTCTGCTACCACATGACACTCGCCCACCCCCCGCCCTAGCATTGTTGCTGCATGCCCCCCACAACATCAATTTCAGAGAATGCATTTAATAAGTGTATAAGTACATAAATTTCAGAGTGTTGATGCATGGAGATCATTATGTTTAAGACAGCCTTCTAAAATTTGAAGGGGTATACAATGGAAGGGGAGATACCTTCATGGGGAACATATTCTATTTTTCTCTCTCTACTGAGTAAAATTTCATAAATCATAATTTCTAGAAAATTATTTCATCAGAGTTTTCAAATGTTTCTGCATAGATTTATGAAATAACAGCTTAAAAATATCTTGTTTTTTAAAATTATTTTTAAGGGGTGCCTGGGTGGCTCAGTCATTAAGCGTCTGCCTTCGGCTCAGGTCATGATCCCAGGGTCCTGGGATCGAGCCCCACATCGGGCTCCCTGCTCAGCGGGAAGCCTGCTTCTCCCTCTCCCACTTGTGTTCCCTGCTTGTGTTCCCTCTCTTGCTGTGTCTCTCTCTGTCAAATAAATAAAATCTTTTTTAAAAAAATTATTTTTAAATCATTTCTAATTTTATATATTTATAATTTACTCTTTTATGAAACATTGACTTAGCTAATGGTTTAAACATCTTGTTGATTTTTTTTTCACAGAGCCAGATTTTACCTTTATTTATTACTTTTACCGGTTTTCCATTTACTGTCAGTAATTTCCACTTTGACCAATATTACTTTTTCTTTTGGCTTACTTTCTTATTCTTTTTCTAAACTCTTATTTAATTCATTTCTTTCATTAGTTTTTTTTTTTTTAAGATTTTATTTATTTATTTAACAGAGAGAGAGACACAGCGAGAGAGGGAAAACAAGCAGGGGGAGTGGGAGAGGGAGAAGCAGGCTTCCCGCCAAGCAGGGAGCCCGATGTGGGGCTTCATCCCAGGACCCTGGGACCATGAGCCTAAGGCAGACACTTAACCACTGAGCCACCCAGGCACCCCTGTTTCATTAGTTTTATTTAAATGGGCACTTAACGTTATAAAATTTCCTTTGGTAGCTGCTTCACCTGTTTTTCATAGATTCTGATTTGTGATGTGGTCACTTCAATTCTTTCTCAAGGAATTCTGCAGTTTTGTTTTGTATCTTTTCTTTGAACCAGTAATTATTTAATAGCATTTTTAAGAAATTCTAGGTAGAAGAATCTTTTTTTTAATTTAATTTTTATTTTTAATGTACTGTGGCTAGAGAATATTGTTTATATTTTTTTCTCTCCTTTGAAATTTACTGGGGATTTCTTTGTAATCTAAGACGCTCCTGATTTTCCTCCATGCCCTTTGTTTACTATATTTACAGACTAAAGACTTGGTACATTTTCTTCTTTTCTTGATTTTGATTATGAGGTTACCATTTTCCTTTGTTTTGTGAATGTGTCTTTTTGACATAACTTCATTACCTAAAGCAGGGGTTGGTAAAGTATGGCCAGTAGGCCAAATCCAGCCCCCACCTGTTTTTGTAAACAGTTTTAGTAAAACAGCCACACCTCTCTTTTGACTTACTGTCTGTGGCTGATTTGCTCTATACTGGCAGAATTGAATACTTGTATCGGAGATTAGATGGCACATGAAACCAAAATTTTTAAGATCTATGTAAAATATTTATTATCTGTTTAGGTGGCTATCTTTAGGCAATAAGTTTCTCAATCCTTTTTTTCTGTGGTATATTATTTTGCTTATTCTCTTTTATAGTAACTTTGAGTGGGATTTCACCACATTCATTCGTTGACTTATGCTACATCTTAGATGGCCAGCAGTGTCCAAGATAATTTTGCAGTGATGGAAATGTCCTGCACTGTATAATATAGTAACCACAAGTGACTAGTAAGAACTTGGAATATGGCCAGCATGACAGAGAGTTAAATTTTAATTTTATTTAATTTTCATTAGTTAAAAATAAAATAGCCAGATGCAGCTAATGGCGACTGAATTGGAAATCACAGTACCATACTCTTAGAAAGAAAAAGAGGTCCAGAGGGTCTTCTTAGCTTCCTAGCTCCAGAGCACATTTTCTTTTGTTTTTAAGAAATGGGAAGTTTGGGTAGAAAATTTCTTCGTATTTTCTAAGATCTACTGACTTTCCCCTCTCTTTCCATTCTATCCAAGGTTTCTCCTTTCTTTGTCCTCATTGTTCCTGTACTGCTGGATGTGGATTCTATCCTCAGCAGTTTCTCCTCTATTCTGGGCTTTGTCCTAGAAGGAGTATTTGGTTGGTTAGTTTCAGTAGCTTACAGGTCCCAGACTACTCTGGTATATTTGAGCTTCCCGTGAGCTCCCTGTTTTTACTCGTAAATCTGAGCCCACAAAACACTCACCCAGTTTCAACCACTGTTCTCAAACAACAAGCCAAGCTTTCAGTGAGTGGTTATTGGCTATCTGGGACTCCTCCGGCTCTCCAGGGCTTTACAAGTTCCTTTATTTTCCCTTCCTGTTGTCCCACAGTTTTTAATATATTCTGCCTGTATTTGGGGTTTGTGGGGATTGTATGTGATTTCTGTGAGATTTCAGTTTTGTAATATTAGTCATTTGCTTTATCTCCCTTATGAGGTGTTTTAACAAAAATGTAAAACTCTACCATCTTCCTCAAATTCCCTTTTATGATTCTTATATGTGATATATTTTATCTACCTCCCCAGCTGAGAGTCACTGACCTAGGCCCACCCTCTTAATTGATAAGAGGGAGAAATTGTAGCTTAGAGAGGAAACGTGGCTTGCCTCAGGTCACAGAGCCAGCAAATATAAAAGCCAAAGCCGAGGGCACCTGGGTGGCTCAGTCGTTAGGTGGTTGCCTTGGGCTGCAGTCATGATCCCAGGGTCCTGGGTTCGAGCCCCGCGTCGGGCTCCCTGCTCTGTGGGAAGCCTGCTTCTCCCTCTCCCACTCCCCCTGCTTGTGTTCCCTCTCTTGCTGTGTCTCTCTCTGTCAAATAAATAAATAAAGTGTTTAAAATAAAAAAAAGCCAAAGCCAAAACACATATCACAGATTTTCAGTCTAGTATTTTTCTCTTATATACTGCAAGTAGAAGTTTTTGTGGGCAAGATCATCAGACAGCCCATCTCTGAATATGGCCCAGTATTTAGTTCTCTGTTCTGATAACTGCCCCCTCTCCATTCTCTCCCTGGCTTGGTACTGCATCTCATTTGGGAAATGTATTTGTTTCTAAGAGTTTCAAGGTTGCTAGTGGAGATGAGAGAGAAGCAGGCAGAGAGATGACTAACTAGGGCCAGTTCTGCACTTGGAGATCATGGAAAAGAGATGATTTTAAGAGCTTATGGGAATACTCTGGTCTTTTCCAGCTACTGGCCACTTAACTGTTGGAAGAATGATTCCTTTTTGTACTTGGCGAGGAAGATGGATATGAAAGTGCCTAGGATAGTGCTTGGCTCATAGGTATTGTCTGATGACAATTACCTCTTCTTCTTTTTGATTTCCCCAGCTCCTCCAGTGTGAACACAAGACAGGGTGTTTGCAAAGCTGCTCTACTCCATAATAAAGATTGGACAAAAAGCTTGAATTTACCTCATGGCATATCTGCTGGAATTTTGAGATTGGCAACTGGAGATGTCAGGACAATCAGAAGGGCGAGGAAACCCAATATCCCCTTTTCCCCAGTTTTCAATTCCAACATTTGGGTCAGGGGCTCTAGCTGGGTCTTTCTCACCTGTACAAGGGATAACGCCCCAGTGGCCCCCAGGCTTGGTTACCTAGACAACATTCCCCTTAGTGGCCTCCGTGCCTTCAAGGCCTCCTGGATATGAGGAGGCAGCATCACCACTAATCCCTGGAATATAGTCAAGTTCCTAAAAAGTAATATTCTTGGAAAAGGAAATGGAAAGCAGGAAAAATCATGATTGTACAGAGAAGATGCAATATGGCATAAGCACAGGAAACTCTGTCCATATCAAATTTTTTCTCCCTGAAGTACACTCTCAATTATTTCTATAGTGTACACAACAAATTGATATTTGGCTCTGTGCAGGCAGATGCTTCAACTGGAGGTATGCATCCTACTTGGGAAGTCAGCTATCACTATGACAACAAGCTTTTTTCTTCTGAATGAATGTTATAATTAACTGTCACATGAAATCAGACACAGCAACTGACACCATTGTCAGACACGCTAACCCCAGCCATTTAAGATTTCTTGGTGACAGGAAGCTCCAATGGGAGCTTTGGCAAAGTGGGTTTCTTCAAATCAGGGCAGGCAACTCAAGGATGAGAGTTTTAATGAGAAGCAACTTCTCATTAAGGCAACCTATTTCTAATTAGATGCTGCCTCACTTCCACACATGTAAGAGAAATCAGGCTCTGCTTACTGAGAGGTGGCTGACTCAGGAAAATATAATTGGTTTATTTCTCTAGGCATGAGGAACCATCAAAAGTCAGGCACTATACATTTATATAGGACAAGTTTGGTATAAGGATGGGTATGTTGTTTCAGAGGTACGGGTCTGTGATTCAACAGTCTTACATAATTCAAAGCCCTCACCATAGCGCATACCCTCCCCAATGTCTAGCACCCAGCCACCCCATCTCTCCTACCCCCCACCACTCCAGCAACCCTCAGTTTATTTCCTGAGATTAAGAATTCCTCATATCAGTGAGATCATATGGTACCTCTGAAACAAATAATACATTATATGCTAAAAAAAAAAAAAAGAAGAAGATAGCAGGAAGGGAAAAATGAAGGGGGAGGAAATCGGAGGGGGAGACGAACCATGAGAGACTATGGACTCTGAGAAACAAACTGAGGGTCTAGAAGGGAGGGGGTGGGGGGATGGGTTAGCCTGGTGATGGGATTAAAGAGGGCATGTACTGAAGGGAGCACTGGGTGTCATACACAAACAATGAATCATGGAACACTACATCAAAAACTAATGATGTAATGTATGGTGATTAACATAACATAATAACAAAGAAAAAAAAAAGGATGAGTATGTTGGTTTTTATTTGATCTGCAACTCACTCCAGAAAAGCAAAAGTAAGGTTGGGAAAGTAACTTCCTACACTCTCTATATTGTGCCAGGCATTCAGTTCAACACTGTTGCAAATGCACTGCCCATTGAAACCTCCCCTATAATTTAAGGTGAGGCAAAAGAAGCCTGCAATGAAGACTGAGAAGTACATACTATGAATCCCATTTTTAAAGATGGTGAAACTGTGGTTCACTAAAGAGCAGGATTGCTCTTCAGCTAGCAACATACTCTCGATATCCATAACAATACCAAAAGGAGTGGAGAGAAATAAATAAGAAAAATTAGGATTTTCCTGATTTACATAATTTCCACAAATATACTACCATCTCCTGGTCATCCAGTGGTCTACACCGCAGTGGTGATAGTGGGAGAAATTTGGAAATCCTGGAGGGAAGGAACCGGAGACTGGTCAGCCTAATGCAATGATAAGATCACTGATCACCCTGAGATCCACAGCAATAGTAATGCTGATGAAACATAGAGGTCAGGTGCTCCCACTCTTCATTTTATAGAGGAAAAAAGAACCCAGCTGGTTATGTTGCAAGAGTCATAGAACAAGTTATTAGCAGAGGGAGAAAGCAGAACTCAAAAGCTGGAATGCTTTTCCACACAAACTTCTGGGGCATTATAGCAGGATTTCCCATGTAAACTCTGCTCAAAAGAATGTTTGACTGGATTCCCTCATAGTGAATTTCAAACAATGTTTTAGGTATTTATGAGAAGTATTTATTCAGAAATGCCTTCACTGTCCCTTTCCAACAATATGAGATAGACAGCCATTTAATCCATCTAAACAAACTAATCTGTCTAACTTGACTGTGAAAACATAAACATTCTATATCTTAATCAGGAGACAAAGTCACGATCATCATCCATTTCATCCTTTTTCCAGTTTGTGCACTGATTATAGATCCTGTGATAGTATATCAATTTTCCTTGTCAACTCTCAGGCCCATCAAATGCCTGCAGATAAACATTTGATCATACAAGAACTGTAACTTGCTTCTTCTCAAAATTCATTTCACTTTGATAAACTTCACAGATATTCACTGGAAATGAATGTTCTTTTGTTTCCATAGTGTTAGGCTCCTTTGCTCCCTTCCTTTTCTCTTACTTTTTACTGGGAAAATGTGTAGCAAAGACATTAAGTTATTTTTCTTTAAATAAATCTGATAAAGGGAAGTCTGAAGAGAGAGTAAGGAAGTTGCATATTATTCTTTCCCTATTCTTAGACTTTTGTATTTTCTTCAACTGGAAATAGAAGCTGAACTGGAAAATCATTATTGACATTAATTTGACCCCGAGAAAGCCATTTAAAATTATGGAGTCTTACTTTTCTAATCTTTTAGTTGAGGATAATGAAACAAACTGCACGGTGGGAAGGTTGATAGGATTAAATTAAATCACGTTTACAAAAGAGCATTGCAATATGTCAGGTACAGAGTAAATATAAATGTCTGTTTAATGTAGTGAAATGTGCTGAATAACTAATATGTGTCAGGCACTATGATAGGTGTAGTGGGGTTAGAAGAATTAATAATGACATTAAATCAATAATTAATAGCTACCATTTAGCCAACAAATCCCTTGGAGCACTCAACAATGCATCAGGTACTGCACCAGGCAACGGACAGTTCCTGCCCTCAAGTTGCTCACAATCTCATTTGAGGAGGCAGAAGTAAGCAAGAAATTATAACTTAGTATGATTAGTACGACCAAAGGCTTAGGAATGGGGGGGAGTACCTAATCCAGGCTTGAGATGTTGGAAGGGCTTCATTAAGGAGGTGATGACAGATGACATGGAAGAAGGGGGACAGCATTTGAGGAGGACAAAACAATCTCAACATAGTCCTGAAAGCAAAAGAGAACATGGAGCATTCAAGGACTGTCAGTTGTTTAATGGGTGAAATAAAAGTTGCAAGCAGCAAATGATGAAAGATGGTGCCACAGCAATAGGCAAAACTGGATTATTAAAGATCATAGGGAGCGTAAGAGGCTTAGACTTTAAAAGAATGAAAAGACATTAAGCAGGGGACTGGCGTTATCAGATTTGAGCTTCAGATATTTGCTCTGGCTTCAGTGTGAACAATGGATTGAGAGAACCCGGAAAAGGGAACCATATGAGGACAGAGGAGTAACCTGTCTGTGAGAAAGAGCTAAACAAGTTGACATTGAGGATGGCCTCTGGAGGGTTACATGTGTCTGCAGGACTTTGAAGGCAAAACCACCCAGATGCAAGTTATTAACCTTTATTATGTTTATTTATATTTATAAACTTCACTTGTTTTTAACCAACCTGACCTAAGGTTAAGTGGCTGGGTCTGCAATATAACCTATATTTCATGGCAGAAATAAAATAGAACCATTAAAATAAGACATAGATCAGTGGATCCAGTAGAGGAAACTACAAAATCATACAAAGGGAGAAGTGATCCAGGTTGAAGGAGTCATTTTTTGTTTACCTTAAGGATTTCTTTAACATTTCTTGTGGTGTGGTCCTGCTGGTGACACAACTTCTCAGCTTCCATTATTCTGAAAATGTTTTTATTTTGTTTTCATTTCTGGGTATAGAAGTCTAGATTGACCATTTCCCTCCATTCCATTGATTCCTGGCTTGCGTCATTTCCAAAGAGGAGTCTATCATTCTTATCCTCATTCCTCTCAGTATAATGTGTCTTTATTCTCTAATTACTAAGATTTTTTTTCTTTTTCTCTAGTATTTACCAATTTGATAATGGTTTGCTGTCATGTGTGTGTGCACGTGCATGTGTGTACATGTGCACGTGTGTGTGTGTGTTCATGTATGTGTATGTTCAATATTTATTCTGCTTGGAGTTTATCAAATCTCTTGGATCTGTGGGTTTGGTTTTCATCATATTTGGAAAAATTCTTTTGCTGTTCTTTCTTCAATCTTTTTATTTGTCTTCATCTTTCTCTTCTCTCTCTGAAAGTCCAATTCATGTATGTTAAACAATTTGATATTGTCCCACACTCACTGAGGCACTGTTCACTTGTTTTGGTCTTTTTTTCTATGTGCTATTCATTTTGGGTAACATCTATTGCTATGTTTTCAAGTTCACCATTTGTTTTCTTCTGCACTCTCTGATCTTCATAAATCTCATTTAGTGTATTTTTAATTTTTGATATATTTTTCATCTCCACAAGTTCCATTTAGGTATTTTTTAATGTCTTCCATTTTTTTCCTTATCATATTTGTGTTTCACTTTACATCTTTGTGAATATTTATAATAGCCATTTCAAGTTCTTTATCTATCTCTATCATAGCTGTCATTTCTGAGTATGTTTCTAGTAGCTTATTTTTTTTCCTTATTATGGATCTTATTTTCATATTTCTTTGCATGCCTGGAAAATTTTCATAGGATACCCAATGTTATGTATTGATTCATTGTTGTATTTAGTTGAATTCCTTTAAAGAGTGTTATGGTATATAGTTAAGTTAATTGCAGATTGATTTATATTTGAGGCTTACTTTTAAGCTTTGTTATAATTAGTCCAGCACAGCCTTTACTGTGGGGCTAATTTAGCCCTGCTACTAAGGCATGACTTTTTTGAAGGTCCTATGAATACTCAATATATTTCAGAGTATCTCCAATGGTTGGTGACAATGCAAAAAAAAAAAAAAAAAAAAAATCCCAGCTCTATGTGAGCCTTTATAGTTTATGGAAGCTTTTTCTCAAACTCTAAGTGAGTTTTCCTTACATGTTAATAAAAATAATAATGAAAATAGGGAAATGTAAGTCCTGAAAAAGTTAGAGGCAGTACTGTAAAAGTCTTGATTTGGCAAAATGAGAAGTTTATACTTGATCCATAGGAAATAGAGAAATTTTAAAGGATTTCAGGTGAGTGTCATTGCTCTCAATGAGATCAACTGCCCCTAATGGGAAAGGAAAACAGGAAAGATCATCTTTATTTTATCTATTTATTTTAAAGATTTATTTATTTATTTATTTATTTGACACAGAGAGAGACAGCGAGAGAGGGAACACAAGCAGGGGGAGTGGGAGACGGAGAATCAGGCTTCCCGCCGAGCAGGGAGCCTGATGCGGGGTTCGATCCCAGGACCCCAGGATCAAGATCCGAGCTGAAGGCAGACGCTTAGCGACTGAGCCACCCAGGTGCCCTTCTTTTTCTTTTTTTTTTTTTAACTTTTTTTTATATTAAAAAGTTTAATATAGTATTTTGAGGATTTCAAATAAAATTTTAAAACTTGGATTTGAAGTTAAGAGCATGGTAATAAATTGAAAACAATATAATAAATGAACCTATTCTGTATTTATTGATGACATAATTGTAGAGACAGACATTATTTCAAATTACTGTAAACATAAATCTGACTGTACATCCCTAGTGAGGATATAATCTAAGGATAAAAGTAACTGTATAAAATGTTTCAAACTCCTTTCAATAATCATATTATTGGTAGTACTACTGGTATTGTGATTCTAATAGTGCTTTCTTTGTAATGTGGGATAAGGCAAATGAGTCATTTTTTGATATTTTAATACTATCATCTTTGGTATCTTTGAGCAGTAAAATTGTGCTTGTGGAGTAAAGAAGATATAGATGTAAGCTTGAAAAAGTTAAGTAAGATATCCTGTAGGGCAGAATCTGAATTAGAACTATTATTCTGGATCTTTGAGGTGTTTTATCTTTTTTGAAAAAACATATTTCTGTCCACTTAAAAGGCCTATAAACCATGACCAAACCAGTAACAACAAACATCTCTAGGTCCTGGGGTGCTATCTCAGGTTTGAGACAAGAAATATAAAGATGAGTCTGGAACAACATGCCATAATAGCAAAAAAGATATCAAATCAACCTATGAAGGTTGTTTTAAAGGACTCATGTACCAATGTACCTGATCATGCTTCCCTTGATCAAAAATGGGACAATTTGGACATCAATGAGAATAATAACTGAAATCGGTCAAAATATATCAAATATGCTTAAATCCATACATTCATAATACTACCAGAAAGGAAAATTCATTTTTCGTTTTGTTTTGTTTTTTTTACCATTGGAGGATGCTAGGGAACAAATTCATTATTTTGAAAACTAGTAATAGGAAAATGCAAACATTTGCCTTGTCTTTTCTAAATAACTTTTTCCACTAGGTAACCAAAGAATAGTATTTCTTTATGGCAGCATTGCAGATAATAAATAAAGAAGGAATGATAGAGTATTATCATTTTGTAACTGCTAACAAGTTAACTGATTATCAGCATTGTTAACATCACAGAGATAATCAGCATTATATGTCTCCAGATAGAACACAATTCCACCTATGAAATGGTCTTGCTAAAAAGGAAGGAGGAGGGGAAGAAGAAAGAAGAGGAGAGGAGAAGGAAGAGGAAGAAGGGGAGAATTTAAATCTGTTAAAGGATCGAGAGTCCAGCCACCAATTTACAGGAAACACAGAGACCAGAGGAACATGGTTAACTATACCACAGGAATATGACCAGCAAACTCTAGACAATGCAAACTTTATAGTAGAAGGAACTTGACTTTTTCAACAAATAAATGTCAAAGACACAAAAAGAGAAATAAAGAATAAATTTACAAAGTAAAAAAGACTTAAAAGAACTATAAATCTGCATACTGTGTAGGCTGAGAAAACATTTATGAAATTTATGAGACAATTGGATAATTGAACTCTGGGTATATGATGACATTAGGAATTATTATTAATATGTTAGTATGATAATGATACTGTGATAATGTTAAGATGCAAAATTCACCTAGTACTCAAGTCTTGATTTCTAAACACTATTTACCAACACTACAAGGAACCAGGGATCCTGGGAAAATTATTTGAAACTAGGATTAGAGCAAGAAAAGTACAAGCTGATCCTGGAACTTCTTATACCAGGGAATCATAAAGTGCCCAGGAATTAGAAAGACACATAATATCAGTATGACACAGGAAACTGTTTGATGCAATTTCTGCCGGCCAAACCCAGGACAATATGATCATCCAAACGAATAATGACAAGAATAGATTGTAACACTTCCAGTGAAAAGGAAGTCCATAGAAATAGTCTACAAGTCCATAGAAACACACAAATCACAAAACAAAGAAAGTAACAAATAAATATAAGGAGGGAGAAGGAAAACATTTTCAAAGTAAGATGCCAATAAATATAGAAGGAATGGAAGAATTGTAAAATCACTGTTTTGTAATCATGATACTAATCATTGACTCAAGCAGGAATCATCCTTTTACTCATTTCACCAATAGGTAAAATTTTAGTCAGGATAAGAATATATATGCCATTTCAAAGACTCTACTTACACACTACTTGGTAATTACAAAGGAAATAGGTGAGCCTTTACAGTGGGGAAATTTGGCAGATACTGCCATTACCAAGTGACCAAAGTCAACATCACCAATACTAGCATAAACTCACATCAGTTGTCTTCCAAGATGATGCCCTCAGAAGGGTAAAACATCCTTTATGTATTAGTCTTCCTAAAAAAATCTAATAAAATCAAATCATGAGGTAATAATCAGACAAGCATAAATTGAAGAACATTATACAACAAGCCTGTATTTTTCAAAATGTTAATGTCATGAACAATAAAGTATAAGAAAGGAACTTCCAAATAAAAGCAACTAAAGAGACATAACTATTGAACGTAATGGGGGATTCTATACTGAATCCTGGCTTAGGGGAAAAAATGTTGCTATAAAGTGCAATGTTGAGAGACTCAGTGAAATTTAATATAGCTGCATATTAGATATGGTTATTAGCAATAGGTGAATGGCTAAATCTGGTTGAAGTTGTTTTTTTAAATTATTATTTTTTTAAATTTAAATTCAATTAATTAACATATAATGTATTATTTGTTTCAGGGGTATGGGTCTATGATTCATCAGTCTTATATAATACCTAGTGCTCATTACAACACATACCCTCCCCAATGTCTATCAGTTACCCCATCTCCCCAGTCCCCTCCCCTCCAGTAACCCTCAGTTTGTTTCCTATGATTAAGAGTCTCGGGTGCCTGGGTGGCTCAGATGGTTAAGCGTCTGCCTTCGGCTCAGGTCATGATCCCAGGGTCCTGGGATCGAGTCCCGCATCGGGCTCCCTGCTCCTTGGGAGCCTGCTTCTCCCTCTGCCTCTCTCTCTCTCTCTCTCTCTCTCTGTCTCTCATGAATAAATAAATAAAATCTTTAAAAAAAAAAAAAAAAAGAGTCTCTTACGGTTTGTCTCCCTCTCTGGTTACATCTTGTTTCATTTTTTCCTCTCTTCCCCTATGATCCTCTGCCTTGTTTCTTAAATCCCACATACCAGTGAGATCATACAATAATTGTCTTTCTCTGATTGACTTATTTCACTTAGCATAATACCCTCTAGTTCCATCTATGTCATTGCAAATGGCAAGATTTCATTTTTTGATGGCTGTGTAATATTCCATTGTATATATATACCACATCTTCTTTATCCATTCATGTGTTGATTGACATCTGGGCTCTTTCCATAGTTTGGCTATTGTGGACATTGCTGCTATAAACATTGGGGTCCAGGTGCCCCACACATTCAATGAAATCCTTATCAAAATATCATCAACTTTTTTCACAAAACAGGAGTAAATAATCCTAAAATTTGTATGGTACCAGAGAATACCCAGAATAGCCAAAGGCATGTTGAAAAAGAAAACCAAAGCTGGTGGTATCACAATTCTGGACTTCAAGCTCAATTATCAAGACAGTATGGTACTGGCACAAAAACAGATCAATGGAACAGAATAGAGAATCCAGAAATGGACCCTCAACTCTATGGTCAACTAATCTTCAACAAAGCAGGAAAGAATATCCAATGGAAAAAAGACAGTCTCTTCAACAAATGGTCTTGGGAAAATTGGACGGCCACATGCAGAAGAATGAAACTGGGCCATTTCCTTAGACCACACACAAAAATAGACTCAAAATGAATGAAAGACCTTAATGTGAAACAGGAATCCATCAAACTCCTAGAAGAGAACACAGGCAGCAACCTCTTCGACCTTGGCCACAGCAACTTCTTACTAGACACATCTCCAAAGGCAACAGAAACAAAGGCAAAAATGAACTATTGGGACTTCATCAAGATAAAAAGCTTTTGCACAGCAAAGGAAACAGCTGATAAAATCAAGACAACTGACAGAATGGGAGAAGATATTTGCAAATGGTATATCAGATAAAGGGCTAGTATCCAAAATCTATAAAGAACTTATCAAACTCAACACCCAAAGAACAAATAATCCAATCAAGAAATGGGCAGAAGACATGAACAGACATTTTTCCAAAGAAGACATCCACATGGCCAACAGACTCATGAAAAAGTGCTCAACATCGCTCGGCATCAGAGAAATCCAAATCAAAACCTCAATGAGATACCACCTCACACCAGTCAGAATGGCTAAAATTAACAAGTCAGGAAATGACAGATACTGGAGAGGATGCGGAGAAAGGGGAACCCTCCTACACTGTTGGTGGGAATGCAAGCTGGTGCAGCCACTCTAGAAAATAGTATGGAGGTTCCTCAAAAAGTTGAAAATAGAGCTACCCTATGACTCGGCAATTGCACTACTGGGTATTTACCCCAAAGATATAAATCTGGTTGAAGTTCATATGAGAATCCATTATAAAAATTCTTACAACTTTTATGTAGGCCTAAAATTTCTTTGAATTCAGGTATTTTTTCACTAAAATTAGCATTTTTCCAACTTAATCTATAGATTCAATACAATCCAAATCAAAATCCTAGCAAGTTATTCTGTGGATATAAACACACTGATTATAAAGTTTATGTGGAGAAGCAAAAGACCCAAGATAGCCAACACAACTTTGAAAGAGAATAAAGTTGGAAGACTGTTGTTACCCAACCTCAAGACTATCAAGCTACAGTGATGAAGACAGTAAGTATTACCAGTATTGGTAAAAGAATAGACAAATTGATCAATGGAACAAAATAGAGAGCCCAGAAATAGATCCATATAAAGATAGTCAACTATTTTTGACTACAACGGAGCAACTAAAGTCTCTTCCAGAGATGGTACAGGAACCACTGGTCATCCATATACAAAAAACTGAATTTAGACTCAGAACTTACACCCCTCACAAATTAACTCAAAATGGATCATAGACTTTAAAATACAAAACTAAGAAACTCCTAGAAGTAATATAGCAGAAAAACTAAAATGATTTCAGGCATAATGACTTTTTAGATGCAACGCCAAAGTCATGATCCATAAAAGAAATAATAAGCTCGACTTCATTCAAACTAAAAACTTCTATTTTGTGAAAGACAATGTCAAGAGAATGAGAAGACAAGTCACAGTCTGGGGCAAATATTTGCAAAAAACGTATCTGATAAAGGACTTTTATCCATAATATACAAGGACATTAACAGATACCTCACTAAAGATGATATACAGATGGAAAATAAGCATATGAAAAGATACTTCACCTCATAAGTTATCAGATGCAAATTATAGGGAAATTCCACTCTACACCTATTAGAATGGCCAACATCTGGAACACTAACAGTACCAAATACTGATGAGGATGTGGAGCAACAGGAACTCATTCATTGTTGGTGGGATTGTTCCTTTGTATTTACTCAAAAGAAACTGAAAGCTTAGTCCACAAAAAGAACTGCACATGGATGTTTATAGCAGCTTTATTCATAATTACCAAAACTTGGAAGCAACCAAGATGTCCTATAGAAGATGAATGGAGAGGGGTGCCTGGGTGGCTCAGTCGTTAAGCATCTGCCTTCGGCTCAGGTCGTGATCCCAGGGTCCTGGGATCAAGCCCCGCATTGGGCTCCCTGCTCTGTGGGAGGCATGCTTCTCCCTCTCCCACTCCCCATGCTTCTGTTCCCTCTCTCGCTGTGTCTCTCTCTGTCAAATAAATAAATAAAATCTTTAAAAAAAAAAAAAGAAGATGAATGGACAAATAAAGTGTGGTACATCCAGAAGATGGAATATTATTCAGCACTAAAAAATGAGCTATGAAATTATGAAAAGACATAGAGAAAAGTTAAATGTGTATTAAGTGAAAGAAGCTAATATGAAAATGCTATGCATACTGTATGATTCCATCTATATGACACTCTGGAAAAGGCATAACTATGGAGACAGTAAAAAGATCAGTGTTTTCAGGGTTTGGGGTGAAAATAGGCCAAACACAAAAGATTTTTAATGCAGTGAAAATACTCTGTGTGATACCATAATAATACCATTGCATATTTGTACAAACCCATAGAAGGTACAACAGCAAGAGCAAACCCTAATGTAAACTATGGACTTTGTGTAAAAATGATGTGTCAATGTAGGTTCATCAATTGTAACAAATGCGCCCTTCTGGTGGGGGATGTTGATGATGAAGGATGCAATGATCATGTCGGGGTAGGGAGTATGTGGAAAATCTCTGTACTTTCTTTCAGTGTTCTTCTTGTGAACCTAAAATTGCTCTTAAAAATAAAATCTTTAAAAAGTACACAAAACAGAAGGGTATGAGGAAAGTTTGGGGTAATGGAAATGTCCTCTATCTTGAGAGTAATGATGGTTTCACTAGAGAGTACAGCTGTCAAAACTCATACAATTTATACTTTAAGTTGATTTCGTTTATTGTGCATTTTTAAAAATTTATTCATTTGGTAGAGAGAGAGAGAGCACAAGCTGGGGGGAGGGAAAGGTCAGAGAGAGAGGGAGAAGAAGACTCACCACGGAGCAGGGAGCCCAACGTGGGGCTCAATCCCAGGATCCACCTGGAACCATGACCTGAGCCAAAGGCAGATGCTTAACCAGCTGAGCCACCCAGGATCCCCATATTATGCATTAATTATACTTTGTTAAAGTTATTTTTCGAAGTGCACATAAATCCAGAGAAATAAAACAATTCTTTTCTGAACATAATTATGAAGACAGAACAAATTTTGTTGACTCTATATTAATTTATATAATTTCCATTTTAAAAATTCCCATTTTAGCTCAGTTCTTTCCAAACTAAAAGTGCATTGAAAATGCTAAATAATGAAGCCCTTCAGCATATATCATTGTGGTCAGTTCACCCCAAATTTAATTTATGAAAAATTATTTTGCAACTCTTTTCTCTGTATGAATATAATCTAATTATTAACAGGAACTTTGAAAAAAAGTTAAAATATAACATAAGCTACTTCACTTAAATAGCAGATACTTCTTGTAAAGTGTTAAGAATTAAAAATAATGGAAATAATTGTCTATAATATGAATAAGGAAAAGCTTTCCAAATAAATAAGCACAGAATAAGTACAGCACACTGGTGTTATACACAATGAATCGTGGAACACTACATCAAAAACTAATGATGTAATGTATGGTGACTAACATAACATAATAAAATAAAAATTAAAAAAAATGAGTACAGCAGTAAAATACTTCAAGTTCAGAGCCTGGAAGGAACATGGAATGCCAAGAAACATGACAGAAAAAATCAAGTTTGAGAAATTTAGAAACAAACAAAATACCCAATGGTAGAGAATGCATTCTATGTATTTACATGTGTGTGTATATAATTTATTGTTAAAAGAAAAAAAAAACAGGTTACAATGAACAATGATAAATATAAACTCATTTTAATTTATATACAAGCAAAATGCCTGAAAATTTATACAATGAAATGAAAACAGTAATTGTCTCTTGGGGGTGGGGATATGGGTGATTGTTCGATTCTTATTATTTTTGTTCATCTGATTATTCTGATATGTCTACAGTGAGTATGTATTTCTTATAAATTCAAAATAGAAATAAAAAAGGAATTTAAATTGCTTTCATACAAATTAAACTATAAAAAATATTACTTTAAGAAAAGAATCCTTATCTCCTAAAGATGTATGCTGAAATATTAATGGGCAAAATATTCTGATATCTGGAATTCATTTAAAATCACATGGAAGGGCCTCTTACACTGTTGGGGGGGAATGCAAGCTGGTACTGCCGTTGTATAAAAGAGTATGGAGGTTCCTCAAGGAGTTAAGTATAGAGCTACACTACGACCCAATAATTGCACTACTGGGTATTTACCCCAAAGATACAGACATAGTGAAA
This sequence comes from Eumetopias jubatus, assembly GCF_037043125.1. Classification (NCBI taxonomy): domain Eukaryota; kingdom Metazoa; phylum Chordata; class Mammalia; order Carnivora; family Otariidae; genus Eumetopias; species Eumetopias jubatus. Next base: position 78,630,873 of record NW_028274807.1, on the reverse strand, counting down.
AGAAGGAGCACCTGCACCCCAATGTTCATAGCACCTATGTCCACAATAGCCAAACTGGGGAAGGAGCCAAGATGCCCTTCAACAAAAGGATGGATGAAGAAGATGTGGTCCATATATACAATGGAATATTGCTCAGCCATCAGAAAGGATGAATACTTACCATTCACATCGATGTAGATGGAACTGGAGGAGATTATGTTAAGTGAAATAAGTCAAACAGAGAAAGACAATTATCATATGGTTTCACTCATATGTGGAATATAAGAAATGGTGCAGAGGACCATAAGGGAAGGGAGGGAAAACTGAATGGGAAGAAATCAGAGAGGGAGACAAACCATGAGAGACTCTCAACTATGGGAAAAAAACAGAGGGTTGCTGAAGGGGAGCGGAGTGGGTGAGAATGGGTAACTGGGTGATGAACATTAAGGAGGGCACGTGATGTGATGAGCACTGGGTGTTATACACAACTAATGAATCATTGAACACTACATCAAAAACTAATGATGTGCTATATGTTGGCTAGCTGAATTTAAATTAAAAAAAAAATAAAGACGGTTGTAAAAAAAAATCACATGGAAGGGGAGGAAGTGGAACAGTGGTAACAAACACAATTGGCCATGGGGTGGTAGTCGTCCAAGCCGGATGACAGGTACATGAAGGTTCATTATACTCTTCTGTCTTCTTTTGTGTATGTTTAATATTCTCCACAATGAAAGGTTTTAAAAGATAAGCCAACTGAATAAAAAATTTTGTTAAAGCAGTCAGTGTTTACAACACTAAAAGAAGCTAATGCAGACATGTGACATCTTGGTGACATCTCTGCTCAGGGCCTTTCCGAGAAGGACCCTCAGGCTATGTCAGGCAGTGTGCAGCACCCTCTCCTGAACCATCTGGGCATCATGCACTCTGGGCCATGCACTCCAGGCCATGCCCTAGCACCTTCAAGATCCAAGTGTCACTTCCTCTGTGAAGATTTCCTGACTACACTACAGCCCCCAGCTGAAACTAACCATTCCTCCCACTGTGTCTTGACAACAGCATGTATATCCAGGTTGTGTGGGTTGGTTTATAATACCTGACTTCTCATCCCAACCATAAATCCTTCACATGGATTACTCATCTTTGTATCCCTAGGACAGAACCTTACGGTTACATAAGCATTTGTGGAATGAACTCTTTCTCTGAGTTTCTTCCTCATTTGTGTGAATGAGTCAAATTTCTCAAGATAAGAAATTTGTTTTAGACCTCTGAAAGACAATCACTTCAGGTTAACCTTGGTTCCCAGCAAAGAGGTGGGTACCCATCTCACATACCAAACCTCCTGTATAGGCAAACAATAGGATTCTTTGGTCTCATATAAGAGAGCGGAGCCCAGGAAATTTATCAGACATCCAAGAATAGGGAATGGAGAGTGAATATAAACAGGTAGAAAAATGTAGAACTCTAACCAACTACACAGAAAAAAATCCTAGCAATTTTAATTTAAGCCGAAAACAATCCTTAAGAATAAGACTCTTCTGAATTCTTTTCCACTAAACTTATCTGGAAAGTGAAATTGTCATTTTCCATCAATAAAGTGGTATAACATGCAAGTCTTCTGAGTCTGCTTTACCCACTAGTCCCCAAGCATATTCTCTTCCCCACTACTTTATCTTTATAACGTGCTACTTCACGGGGTAGGGTTATGGCCTTCTGTCCAAATTCCATGAACCTGAAGGCTCATCAAGTGCCACCTGATGCCTTTAGCCCTAAACAATCTCCATTTTCCAAAACTCTTATTACTTTCTCATTTTATCAGTTATTTTTCTGTGTCACAGTTATTCATGTGTTTCCTCTCCTGAAATGCCTCAAAACCGCTCTGAGAGCAGGTGTCCTATCTGAGTCCAGGTGAAATATGTCACCATTTCTGTACATTGTCTTGCACCTAGCAGGTGCTCAGAAAATAAATGAATTGAAGGAAGAATCAATAAATAAGTTTGACTAATTAAAATTTTTCATCAAATTACATGTTGATTTTGGTATTGGATAGGCATCCCCCAGGCTGCTTTTAGTTCCTTTATTTCCCCAAATATTTGCTACAGTCAAGTTTGTGAGTAGGGTGGAAGTAAGACAGTTTTCCCCAATAGGCCATTAAAATCCAAGCAAAAGCAGAAAAGCTCTTTTAGGAGAGTGTCTAGGAAGTCAAATATATAGTAACAACACCCAAAGTGAAGTCATTCTTTTTTTTTTTAAGATTTATTTATTTTGAGAGAGAGAAAGGAAGCACACAAACAGGGGGAGGGCAAAGGGAGAGAGAGAAAGAATCCTCAAGCAGACTCCCTGCTGAATGTGGAGCAGAACATGGGGCTTGATCTCAGGACCCCAAGATCATGACTTGAGCCAAAACCAAGAGCTGGCCACTCAACTGACTGGGCCACCCAGGTGCCCCAAAGTGAAGCTGTTCTTGAGAACTGAACGGCAAACAATTCCATAGCTTGTTCAAGTTTAATTGTGGGGCTTTTGAGGTCCTGGCAATGGTTTTGCTTCTGTTAGGCATCTGGTGGGACTGGATCTATTAACTGGAAATGATTAGTGTGTTCTGATATATTTTAAAGGTTTGTTTATTTATTTGGGAGAGAGAGAGAGTGTGCAAGCAGAGGGAGGGGCAGAGGGACAAGGAAACTCCCCGCTGAGTGTGGAACACAATGCAAGGCTTGATCTCACGACCCTGAGATCATGACCTGAGCTGAAATCCAGAGTTGGACACTTAAGTGACTGAGCCACATAGGTGTCCCTGGTTTTATATTTTTAATTTTACTTTTAAAAAAAAAGGCATGGGTGCATTATCTCTTTCTCTCTCTCTTCTCTCCCAATTTTCTCCCCTCTTCTCCCTCACTTTCTTTCATTCTTGTGCCATCACCCCCAATTGCCTCTCCTCCTGCTTCTCTCCACTCATTCATTCCCTTCTTCTTTATCTCTTCCTTCCTTTCCCACTGTCTCCTCTTCCTTTCCCCTTCCTATACCTTCTCCCTCCCATGTCACTTACTTAAAAATGTGGTACATCAAAGAGTTACCTACCTTGGTCTGAAACCTGAATGTAGATCTATCTACTGGGTGGGACAGACACCAGAAAAGTAGGGAAGAGAGCTCTAGATAATGGAGTTCCATTCAAAAGGTGTGGCACAGAAAGTCTAGTGACGAGTGACAAATGGGCATCCAGGCCAAAACTACCATCAAAGACATCTAACAGGAGATGGTGGGTTAACCCAAAGGTTGGCTGGGGCATGATGACAAGAGACCAACCTGGGAGCAGGTAATGATTGGAGATCTGTAAGGGTAGTAGACTCAGGGAGGCACTTGTAAGGAGGCCTAACAGAGCCTGAGCCATTTGTCTAGGGTTTGTCATACATGGTGGGATTGACAACAGCAAGCAGACCTCTGAGCATTGCAGGCCTGGTTCCTGGGGAAATAACCCAGGTCCAGCCTCGTACAGGCAGAAAAGAACAGAACATGAGAAAAGAAAGTTCCCCAAGAGGAAATCAATAAAAGAGCTCAGTTATAGGAGCAAGGGAAGTATCTCATTCCTAAAACAGGCCACCCGTGGGCAGAGCAGGACAAGCCTGGGCTGTTGACCTAGTTCCTCCTTATGTAACTCAAAAAGAAACAAGTCTGGTTCTAGAAACTGGAGAAGGGATTAGCTTCCAAATCAGTGTTCAGTAGCTGTGGGTCATTCCAAGAAGAGGCAGTGTTCTTAATGGTTATGATTGCAGACTACTATTAGATCTGCCCTGGCTGGAATACCAGATAATCTCCTTAGGAGGCGGGAGACCTTGGGAAAGTAACTTACCCTCTCTTTGCCTCAGTTTTCTCATCTGTAGAGTGGGGGAAAATAGTATTAATGTCATGAGGCCGTTATGTGGATTAAGTGAATCCTTATTCATAAAAGAATTAGAATAGGGCCTAGCATATGGTTTTGTTATGAATGAATGAATAAGCAAGATAATTTCTCTCCAGACTTACATATTTTCAACCAAAAGACTTTCTTAAAATCCTTCTGTTTACCCAAATCAACTGCATTACAACTAATGGAATCATTAGTTTTTCAGGGCAACTGATCCATTTTTCATTCTCTAAGCTTAGACCACCTGAACTTGGTCCTAAATTAACCCAATGCAATAAAAACTGAGTGTGGGGGGCTGCTCCACCTGTGCTTCACATCTTGGGAAATATACCAACATTGTTTTCATCCCTTTTACTTGAAATGTCAGCCTCATCTTCATTCTCCTTCTTCTCATCCCCATATCCCAGGAGGTAGCACATCATCACAGTGAAGAAGACAGGCTATAGAATTAGCCATAACTGGATTTCAACGTCAATTCTTTGCTTTTTTTCAGCTTGCAAAGCCGCCTATCCTTTCTAAGCTTCAATTTTATCATTTTAAGTGAGGATAATAATACCCATATCATAGACTTGTCATGAAGAAAAGATGAGATTTTGCATGCAAAGGGCTTAGCGCCATGCCTACCCACAGCCGATGTTTAATACATTTTTAGCCTAAAACTGTGGATCATAATCCAGTTCTGTCTATCTTTTCAAATGTCTCCTAACTCTGTCCCCTCTGCCCCATCCTTCCACACTACCCTAAATCTCTGTCAGGAATATTTGTATTTATCTCCCTGCTGTACTGTAAGCTCCTCGTGTAGAAACAGGTTCGGTTTATTGTCACTTCTCATCCTACCTTATCTTGGATGCACATAACAGACATTCAACAAATGTTTGTTGAATAGGCTCTACAGAACTTTATTTTCTCCTTATTTTTGGTGTAATATGTAAAAGACAGAAGGCGAAAACCCTCCAGATTCTCAGGTGTTGTGATCATGCCTAATAGGCATTTGAGTCAAGTCAAGCCATCCATGTGAGGACCCCAAGACTATGATCAGAGGTCTGAAAGCCCTTCCCACAGGAAAGTCTGACTAGCAATTCTGTTTGGAGGCTGCATGACATGCTCCTTAGATGATAGATGGCAATATTTATCTGCAAGGAATAGGAGAGGTTAAGGGGTTGAGAACTGGAGAACAAAAATGAAGCCACAAGAGGAAACTCCTAGCTTCACATTTATTAGTGTATGTATTTGTGTCATTACTTCTCAGAAATATGTATTTTTAGACACCGCAGCAATTAAGTCTGGCAGTTTAATTGACAACCAATGAAAAGCACCATACCGTGGCTCAGTTCAGTCTTATCGATCTTGTTATTTACTCCCTTTTTCTCCAGTGTTGCCAGTAATTTGCCAGCTTCATTATTGACTATGTAAACTTCTCAAACTTCTATGAGAGACATTCAGGGAGGGAAAGATATGACATTGTGGTCCAAACTGACATGGTTCAAAAAAGACAACAGTTCTTAATTGATAACCAGGAATAGTGCAGTCCATAAAACAAGCCATCACTGTTTATGAGGCAAGGCTTGACCCAGAAATGGTGGTGTTCAAAAGAGGGAATTGCTCTATCTTTGATTGTTCTAAGCAAACCCATCTACTTAATTGAATACATTGGTCTATCCAGTTTGTTGATAGCACTAGAAATCAAGAAGACATCTCATATAGGTGGCCTTATTCATGAAAACATAAATGTTCTGTGCAAAATTAATGTACTTTTCAGGGCACCTGGGTGGCTCAGTCAGTTAAGCAGCCTACTCTTGGTTTCAGCTCAGGTCACGATCTCATAGTTGGGAGATCGAGCCTCACATTGGGCTCTGTTTTGGGCGTGGAGCCTGCTCTCTGCCCCTCTCCCTCTGTCACCACCCCCATACATGTGCACACCTTCTCTCTCTCTCTCTCAAATAAATAAATAAAATCGTCAAAATTATGTACTTTTCAGCTTTTCTGGTGCTTGAAATCCCACCATTACATTAGGGTTTACTCTTGGTGCTGTATGTACTATGGGTTTGCACAAATGTATGACGAACATGTATCCTTCACGATAACATCATGTAATGTATTTTCACTGCCCTAAAAATCCTCTGCACTCCACCTGTTCATCTGTCTCCTCCCCCAACCCCTGGCAACCACTCATCTCGTTAAATGTCTCCATAGTTTTGTCTTTTCCAAAATATCATATAGTTGAAATAATACAGTATGTAGTCTTTTCAGATTGGCTTCTTTACTCTTCATAGCTTTTTACCCACACTTTTTCTACTCTCCTCAAAACCTCACTGCTTATGTCCAAAATTAATCCTTCTCCCATGTCCTTGATCCCTCCTTTCAATAATTATTGTTCTCTCGTTTCTTTCAGAAGGTCACAGAGGTCAAAGACTGTCTTATGTATCTTTTGTCCACCTCTTTTATCATCGTGCCCCAATGTAGCCTACATTCTAGACATACCAAAACGCTTGGCTTCCCAAATTCAGCTCATATAGGTTTACATGATACCATCTTTTTCTAAAAATGCTGATTCCCCACCTTCCCAACCTGGGAAACTCTTTCCTATCTTTCAAGAAGCAGATCAAATAACTTCCCCTTTATGAAGTCTTCTCTGATATTCCCAAGTGGACATAGATCCCTTCTCTGTGCTCCCCCAGCACCCCAAGTATCATGTCATATCTTATTGCATTAGTATTATCTCTTTGCAGACCTGTCAACTCCCTAGACTTTCAGCCTTTGTGAAGGCAAAACCATGTCTGATGGTTTTCTTTCTTTTTAACACTAGGAAAATGCCTCATACAAGCAGTTTGTTAAGTAAGGAAAGCAGGCAATTGAATCTATTCCTTGGAGAGATGGCTCAAGCATCTTAAGCATTAACAGCTTAGGACTCAGAGTAAATGGAACGGCAGTAGAGAGAAAGGAGTCAATCCTGGAGTGGGACAGTAAGCTTAGCTCTACTCTGTAATAACAAACTGTAAGCTTAACCCAGCTGAGTGTTCTGTAAACTTAACGTGATGGTCAGTCAGGTGTGGCCCACAAGAGACACAAGAGAAACACAGGAAAACAAAGTTATACTTACAGGTCCTAGAGAGACAGAGTTACCATAAACCATGAAGGACCACACAAGAGGAGTACTAAGGGAGCCAGCTCAATCAAGCAGGTAGGGAGCCAAGAGAGAATGAGGTCCCTTGGGAAAGTACCCTCATTGGCATCAAGGTGGAGTACTCAAGAAAAGGTGCAAAGGGGTTTCAGTGGTGCATTTGAATGTTATTAGGTCAGAGCTGGGGAGGGCAAGAAGGAGAATTTGTGGAAGGGGCCAACCTTATTACACTGATATACCTGGTCACCTGGATAGAGTGCTCACAGCCGGTTTGCAGAGATGCTGAGGCAGCAGAAAAGAAAGAGGGGGGAGTATGAAGCTTTAGAAATTTATAATACACTGTATCTTAGCTATGTCCTAAATGGTCTCAGTAAGCAGAACTATGATGAATAGAAGAAAGTCACAAGCAGAGGGATGACCATTTAAGATAAAGAAGGCCTTTCTAACCATCAGAGATGTGCAAAATGGAGGAGGCTAACTTGAAAGGCAGTGAGCTTCATTATTGACAGTATTTAACCAGAGGCCAGGTGGTGACCTGTGGGAAAGTTGCTACACAGATTCATGCAGCATATAGGATTCATGTAGTAGTGTATGTAATATTCATCAGTGCAGAGGAAGCCAAGGCCCAGCTTGTACAGAGCAATCACATACAAGGTGAACAAGCAAAGGTCAAGCTAAATGGATTTCACATGATCATCCTTTCCAAAGGCTTTTCTTTATGTTTCCAGTCCAACAAGATATCCTGGATGTAAAAATATTTCTGGAGTCAAATAAGTTTGATGGAAACTACTTCATCCAGTATTTCCTCTACTGCTGATACAAAGCCATTTGCACAAAGACTCTTAGAATTCCTAAAATAAAGGGAATCATGGCACGTGGCTTATCTCAGCATTTCCCAAAAGTTTTGCTCACAAAACTTTTTATTGTGTAATATGTCTGTGAATATTTCATGGAAGAATTCTAATTCTGCTTTCACCTGGGTAAAGGCGTCTCCCTCTGAAGAAAGGCAAATGTAGAATTTTCTTCTTTGCTAATTTCAAATCACAAAAGATCTAAGATATATAGGAAAGCTGTAGGTATAGTGAGGGATTCTTACCCCCAGGGGAAAAAAGGTATTTACCAAACTCATATGTCTTTTTTTTTTTTGTTTAATAATGATCCAACCCTATAAGAAAGATGTTAATAGTCTTCTTTTTACCTATGGAGAACCACATGCAGTTGGTAAAAAGATGATGCAGGATCTTCCCATTTCTTGACTCAGCTAGACTTGAGCTGAGAGCCCAAAGATGGAAGAATTCAAATAAAGACTGTCAAGACTACTCCCAACTTAACAGTCAATGATTCTTAATTTCATAATTTGAGAACTGACAGTCTCCAGAAGCATAAATGTCACCTTGATAATAACTATTGGAACCCATTAAGTCCAGAAATTTACTTTTTCATAGTTGCCACAAGAATGAGAATGCAGGCGAATATGATCATTACTCAATGGCAATATGAAAATCAATAACCCATTACCTCTGTCAGCTGTATCCCCAGACTGGGCCACCTTCTGAAGGAGAAGCTGGAGTTACCTTATGAGTGTGAGTCAGAACCTGTGTAAGTAGGCTGGAAGTAAATGATTTAGATACTCCCATAGTAACTAGGCCAGACAGCAAATGATGATAAAGTCTGGATCCTTTCACCTTCAACAGTACCTTTTATTGTTCTCACAGGGGCTCATATTTTGTTGCCAAACTATTAATTAAGTAAAAATTAGGTTTTCCCACTTGTGTTCATCAATAGTATGCAGAACTGCCAATCAGAACTTGGGATCCCCATCTGTGTAGATGGTATATCTGTGTTAATTTGATGTAATTCTAGTCAAAAGCAAGGAAATTTGGTATTTCAGACACCTTCTGCGTCCTCATTATAGGTAAATGCACAGCTTCTCTGAGGTTATTTAAAAATATAGAAAATAGTTTGAGATTATGGTGAAAATGGGTTGAAAAACATTTTAACCCCTTTCTTCATATATTTTGCATTGTCTCATTGGTATAATTATCTTATATTGTTTTTGTAATTGAAAGAATTATTAAAGCAGATAATAATCAAAGAGGACAAAAGCCTGAGAATCTTATTATTGCCTTCACAGTCTTGTAAGGGTCCAAAAACATGTAGAAAACTAGCCTAGATATATCTCCATGGACCCTTCTGACTCAAAAATGCCAAGGAAAAAATCCTATGGCTTTATGTTTTGTTTTGTTTTCAGGGAGAAATAATTACCCGCCTTCCAGTATGATCTCCATTAGCTATTGTAACAATTCTGCAGGGCTCTTTAATACTCCTGGTAATGAGGCATCCTTGCATTAGGTTCATTCAGTGTCTTGCTGGGAAGGCAGAGTGGTGTAAAAAAAAAATTAATAAAATAAAAAGCCTTCTTGCTTCTTGTTTCCACATCACAAATCATAGCCAGAAGCACAAAAGCGGGGGGGAGGGTGGAAATCCCTAAAACTCCACATAGTGCTATGCAAGCATTTAAATAATTAGTTTCCTGAAGATTGGCCACCAGGCTTGTAAACAGCTACAAAGGTCTTAATATTTATTTTACAACATATCCCCAAACTCAGTGCAAACAGCCTACAGGTTGGTCATTAGTTGGGTATCATTTATCTGTTTATTTTCTTTGCTTGAAGGAGGGGCTACTGGGGAAAAGAAAAACAGAGAGTCTGACTTTACCATCATTCTTCCACTAAGTTCTCCTTAATGTTCCGTACAAGGAGAGGAAAAATCTCTGGGAGTGGGTGTCTCTCCACCAGGCTCTTCCTTGCAAAACTCTTGCTTAAGATGCTATTTTTCACTGCTTCTTTTAATGACCGTATTAGTTTGATTTTATTAGTTTGGTTTCATTCTGACTTCCACTAATGGATAAGTTAACACATGACTCACATTTATAGTTATTTATTTTGATGTCTGGGGATTCAGGAATGCTTTTTAAAAACTCCATCTGTGTAAGTGTTTGGACTACTTTGCATTGAAGGCCATATTTTATTACCCATAAGAGAAAGCTCTGCACTGAGGAGACCAGTAATTTTGGTAAATTGATAGTACTTTTGCCATCCTACAAGTCTAGAGGACATTGAGTGGACGCATTGTATCCTCTGCTTAAATTCTTCCCAGGTAGGGTGCCTGGGTGGCTCAGTTGGTTAAGCGACTGCCTTCGGCTCAGGTCATGATCCTGGAGTCCTGGGATCGAGTCCCGCATCGGGCTCCCTGCTCGGCGGGGAGTCTGCTTCTCCCTCCGACGCTCTTCCCTCTCGTGCTTTCTATCTTTCATTCTCTCCCTCTCTCAAATAAATAAATAAAATCTTAAAAAAAAAAAAAAAATTCTTCCCAGGTAGAAAGTGGGGTGCCTGAGGGGCTGCATTTGGGCACTTGGGTCACAGTTTGCTTTAGCCAGAGCAGTATGATAGAACAAATAATTTCCTAAAGATATGGTATTAAGAATAAATGAAAACATATATTCATTAAGGACAAAGGCAGGAAAATTGGAAAGAAATTCAATTTGAACTTTTTAAAGCACATATTATGTGCCAAACTGAGTGCTAGTGTATAGGGATAAACAAATAAGTACTCAGCCACATAAATTCAGAATTTAGCACATAGTACATATATGTAAATAGTGGCTGATATAGGAATAAAGGTAATCTTGAAGAAATGAGTTCCAGTTTTGCGTAAGGTGAAGTAAGCACACATCTCCCTGTCTTTTCCCTTGAACGTAGCTAATGATACCAGACAGTATGCAAGCAGCATCTACTGGTGGACTCTGAAAAGTTAATACTAGCAGGCAGTTTGGGAAACTGGAATTACTACTGATCTGACAGTGCTTTTATAGATCCAAAGCCAGAAGTGCATGCCGGGTGCAAAGAGAAAGAGCTCTTAGGGAAACCTCTCTTTCTGGCCCAAGGAGCAGGAGATTGGGCCCCTAAAGGACAGAGGGAGTTTGTAAATTCCTTTTAGGGGTGGTGGTGGTGGTGCTGGTTTTGTTGTTTTTCTTCCTCTTTTTCCCCAGCCCAAAAGCAAACCCGTGGTGGCCACAGTGGCAGTGACAGTGTGCCAATAACAGAAATGATGGCAGTGCCAATAGCGCAGAGGCCTAAAACTCTGAGCCAAGAGCATGGGAGGAAACCTCATTGCTTTTCTTTCTCCTCTCAGTCCTCTCACCACTTGACCGGGGAGTACACAGCAAGGAAAGTAATTCACGTCTTGCTAGCCAGAAGACAAGGAACAGGGATTCTCAGAGCTAGAAACCTCCCAGGAGATTGTACAGCAGAGGAAGTTAGGGGAAAATAATCCTAGAAAGGTGAGTCTCAACTCCTAGGCTGACCCTTACCCTTCACACGCATACAGACTTTGCGAACTGATGGACAGAAGAGAGCACTGCTCAGACCCCATACTGGGCACTGGGAGGCACACAGGAGAAATACAAATAGCACTGCAGTGGTTTAACAACTGAATTGATATTTGAACCACAGATCCCAGAACACCAGCTGAAACATCTGGCATGAACCCAACTCAATCAATTGCCTGTTTAAAAAAAAAAAATCAGCATTCAATAGTTTCCAGAGGACTTAAGACCAAGAGTCTCACAACACAATACTCAATATATCCAGGACAGGGCACCTGGGTGGCTCAGTTGGTTGGGCGACTGCCTTCGGCTCAGGTCATGATCCTGGAGTCCTGGGATCGAGTCCCACATCGGGCTCCCTGCTCAGCAGGGAATCTGCTTCTCCCTCTGACCCTCTTCCCTCTCATGCTCTCTGTCTCTCATTCTCTCTCTCTCAAATAAATAAATAAAATCTTTAAAAAAAAAGAAACTTCTCAAACTAAAATATATATATATCTATATGTATCTATATATATATCTGTATCTATATATATATATCTATATCCAGGACACAATCCAGAATTCCTTAACATATGAAGGACCAGGAAGATTTCAGTGACTGGTAAGGAAAACGACATTCAATGGATATTAACTTGAATGTTAGAATTTTATCAGACTTTAAAGAAGTTATATTAACCATGCCCCAAGTAGTGAGGGCCATCAGTCTTGAAATAAATGGAAAGGAAAAAAAAAAAAACTAAAGCAGAGAAATGAAAGATACTAAAAAGAACCAAATGGAAATTTGAGAACTAAAAAATACAATAACCAAAATATAAAAATATACTGGGTGCGTTCAATAGCAGAATAGAGATGATAGAGGAAAAAGTTCATTGAACTTGAAGACAGATCAGTAGAAATTGCCCAATCTGAACAACAAAGGAAAAAAGACAGAAAAATAATAAACAGAGCCTCTGGGACCTCTGGGACAATACCAAAAAAATTAATAATTGTATTGTCAGGGTCCCAAAAGGAGAGAAGAGTGATACAGACAAAATTTTTGAAGAAATAATGATTGAAATTTTACAATATTCAATGAGGACCAAGAAGCATACTAAAGCCCAACTAGATAAACTCAAAGACATTCCATGCCCAAATATATCATAATAAAGTTGCTGAAAGCAGCCAGAGGAAAAGACAACACACTACAAATAGAGGACTAATGATTTGAATGACAACAAATTTCTCATCAGAAACAATGGAGGACAGAATGCAGTGAAATGATATTTTTCAAATCCCAAAAGAAATTTACTGTGAACCCACTTTTTTCATACCATAGTATGAACAATTTCCCAATCATTCAATACTATTTAAATATTATAATTTTTAATAAAAAATGTTTGTTTTTAATACTTTATTATTTAATCATTTTCTTATTATGACCATTTGTGTTGTTTCCAAATTTTGCTCATAAATAGTGCTGAGATAAACATCATTGTACATAAATTATTATGCATCCCTCTATTTCTAGTCCCATTACAAATTTCTAGAAATACAGCCATTGGATCAAAGTCTACTTTAAGTACTTGATATGTATTGTCAAATTGTCCCCCAGAAAGGATTTTATTAAATTATCACCAGCACTATATGAGACTGTATTAGCAGTTTTCAAAATCCTTATCAATATAAAAACTAAAATTGGCATGCTATGGTTTCATTTGGAGTTCTAAAATTACATACAATATTAAATATTTTTCAAATGTTTTTCAGCAATTTAAACTTCTTTTCCTATGGATTGATTCATGACATTTGCCTTTTATTGATAAATTTTCTTACTGACTTTATGAGCTCATACTCTGAATCAATAGTGTGAATAAAAGCCAAAACAACCAACCCAACAATTCCCTATTGTACACTGTTTTAACTAGCTTAATTTTTCTTTTCTACTTACCACTCTTTCTCTGTGATATATACACTTCTAAAGATTACATCAGCCACTACCAATTGCCCAAATCCACCTCTGTTGTCTTGCTCCCCTATCCCACTTGCTTATGCCATGTGCTTAAAAATCATTCCCCAGCTCCATTGTTTTTTAAATTTCTGTCTGAAATTCATACAGAAAAATACTTACTCTGTGTGTGTGTGTGATGTCAGAGGCTCTGTCCAGTTCATAAATACATTAAATTATACTTACAAGGTTGTATTAGCAAAATCCAATGGCCTCCCCATTTTTTTTTATTCCTTTCTTTTTTGTTTCAAGTTTTTGTTTAAATTCTAGTTAGTTAACATATAGTGTAATATTGGTTTCAGGAGTAGAATTTAGTGATTCATCACTTACATATAACACCCTCTTCCCATCTTTTTTTTTTTTTAGGAAGAATTTCCCTCATGAGGATGTAACCCAGGTAACTGAGTATACAGCTGAAAGAATCCTAGAAAGATAATAGCACGTAACTTTTCAGTTTTGTGTTTGCCTTTTTCTGTGCATAACAAGGATTTTTAATGGGAAAATAAAGATGATCTCTCCAGGGGTGCTACCAGATTTTATACTAGAATTGCAGGAGCAGTTTTCTGTGGTAACTTCCCTCCCTCCCTCCCTCTTCCCTTCTTCTTTCTTCCTTCCTTCCTTCCTTCCTTCCTTCCTTCCTTCCTTCCTTCCTTCCTTCCTTCCATCTTTCCTTCCTTCCTTCCTTCCATCCTTCCTTCCTTCTTCCCTTCCTTCCTTCCTTCTTACAGTGGGTTTTGAAGCATAAATTGGAGTTTTTCCACGTTAACACAGGGAAAATCAATCCAAACAACAAAATCCACATATGCAAAGGCATAGAAGCATGATGTCTAGTGTACTTGGAAAAATATAAGCAGTTCATTATGAGTGGAGTGTGAAGTTAAAGGTGGACAGATCTTGGGACAGGGCTGAATGGGAACCGCTCATCTCTGAATCCCTTATCTCCTTTTATCAAATCAGGCATACACCTTGGACATTTTTCCCATGGAATCTTTCTTCAGCCTTTAGTGTGTGCACCTTGCACTATGAGATAGCCAGACACCTGCCCTCATGCGCTGCCCAACGGTTACAAGTGCTGTTTCCAGCTGATTCACGACACACCTACCCATGTAGGTCTATCTTTAATCCACATGACCTTCTCCCTTGTTTCTCCAACTTCTTGCCTGCTTCAATCTTTCACATTTATCATCCACTTCTGATCTCTCTATCTCATGAATCTCCCACTTCATTCTTCCATAGCTGGCCCCTTTACATGTTGTAGAGCCTATATCAGTCTACTGGGAGCATGCTTCATGATTCATTTGACTGCTCCCTATGAATGGACTTCTGGGAACAAGGATAATAGCCTCTTTGGCTTGTCCTCCATACCAGCTCAAGAATTATTCTCCTACAGCAGCCCTCTGGGGTAGAATCATCACCCTAGACTCTAAGTACTCCAGATTTAGGGGAATACCAGGACATAGCTTCCTAGTCATTTTCCAACCGTACAGGATATTTGCTTCCTAAATCACTTCAGTCTTCCTCTTACCTCCATTCCTACTAACCTGACTGCCGGACCTGTCATTGAATTGGCCTCTCTACCTCCATCTGCTTCCAGCCCTCTGTCTAACTTGTCCTACAGAGTTCTTTTTCTAAAACCCAACTCTCCTGATGCCACCCCTTAGTCCCTGTGCTCCAAAAAGCTCCACCTAACACTAGAACACAGAGTAAACAGAGAAAGGAGTTCAAGATCCTCCACTACCTGGCCTCAGTCTACCTTTCTAGCTTTATATTCTATTATATGTACCACAAACTCGTCAGTCCATGCACTACCTGCTATTCCCCTAATACCCCAAGCACTTTTATGTCTCAATGCCTTTGCTTAACCTGTTCTGTCTGCGGGAGGATCTTACTTGTCCCGTAGACAAGATTTTACCTGTTAAAATCTTTTTTATGAGTCAAGGCTGAGCTCAAATGATATTTTCATAAAACCTTCCCAAAATTTATTTCTTCTCTCTATTGAATCTCACATGCACATATGCATTTCTTCGGGACAAGATTTTCAAAATATGTCAAGTTATGACATGTACTAACTTTTTGTGTATCTGCTTGAATTCCTCCATAAATCTCTGACTAGCCTTGGGAACTCATCACTAGAAAATCCGCTTTTATAGGAGTAAAGCTGTCTCGGCATGAATACTGCTCTATTTTATTGGCTTAAAAACTCGTTTATAAGGTTTTGGAGAACACAGAGATGAATGAGACAGTCTCACTCTGTCTTGTTCCAATTATAAGATTGGGAAGCCAGACAGGTACACTCATAGTCTCAGAATTGTGATAAATGTTTCAAATATGCTCAGAGGGCTAAGGAAGCATACAGAGAAACATGCCTGGCTATCTGGAGAGGAGAGGGAGATCTGGTCAGGGAAGGCTCCATAGGATGGAGAGTGCCTGGGGTGGCAAAGGGAAACTAGCATTGGAAGCAGAGGAAATAGGATTTGTCCATCAGAGCCCTCCTATTTGGTTACAAATGCAAATAGCAGACAAAGGGTGACTTTTATAATGAGATATTCCCTTCCTTCCTTCAATAGAATTTTCGGAGGCAAAGATAAAGATAAACTAGGTCACACAAATAAGCCAGAACCAAGGCATTGAAGGCCATGTAGAATCTTCTAACATCTACTTCCCCTTCTCTCTTACTGCAGACTGGCTGTGTCTGTTTCCCAAACCACACAGTGAAACAGGGTCATCTAGAGCTCCTCCGCTTACATGTTTCTGGTCGAAGGTTGTGTTAGTTATTTACTGTGATGTAACAGATTACCTCAACACTTTGTGACTTAAAACAATAAGTTGTCATTATTATTATTATTATTATTATTATTATTATTATTATTATTAGTTCACAGCTCCTATGTGCCAAGAATCCTGGCATAGCTTAACTGGGTATTTCTGGCTCAAGGTTTCTAATGAGACTACAGCTAAGTTGTTGGCTAAGTATGTGGTCTCATCTGAAGATACAACTGGCTGGGGAGGGAGCACAGAATCTGTTTCAAGTTCACTCACAGGGCTGCTAGTAGGCATTGGAAAATCCAATTCCATACTCACTCATGTGATTGTAGGCAGGCTTCGTTTCTTCATGGGCTGTTGGACTGAGAGTTTCAGTTCCTTGCTAAGCCACACAAACCTCTTTATGGGTCTGCTCACAACATGGTAACTTCTTCCTTCAGCATGAGTGATCAGAGAGAGAAAGAACAAGAATGAGGCCCAGAGCGAGCTCTTATAGTGGAAAACACATTCTTTTTGCAACCTAACCTCGGAAGTTACATCCCATAACTTCAGCCATATTCTATCTATTAGAAGTGACTCCCTAAATCCAGCTCACATTGAAGGTTGGGAGTTACAGAAAGACATGAATAATAGAGGTGGGATCATTAAGGCCCATCTTGGGGGCTGCCTATCCTACTGGAATCTAAGGTTCAGGGGAAGGTTCTAATGGGCTCTTCTGATGTTAAGTGCCTATCTCTGTACCAATCAACTGTGTCCATAGGGTCAGAGCTGCATCGCAAAATATACCTGCTGAAAACCTAACCCTGAGGAAAAGGAGAAGTTTTCAAGGAAAAGGTGCTGAACTGCCCATTTTAATCAGGTGGTTGTACTCACTGGCCCTTGTGTGTGTGCACACATGTACATAAATGCTCATAGAGAAGCACACACGTAAATACACATTCACATACCTGACCACCCTGCCTTGTATTTGTTGCACATATTAGGATTCTGAAAACATATGTGTCTGAACAAAGTTTTAATTTTGAAAACATATTTGAAGAGATGGGTCCAGAAAGAGGAGGGTGGGAGAGCGGATTGGTGCCAGAGCAGAACAGAAGCTGTGGGCTGAGAGAAGGTTGGTGTTTCATGCTGGTGGCTACATATGATGCCCTGGAGCCTTTGAAGTGGCTTTCAAGGAGGAGAACAATTGAGGACTTATCGGTGATTGGGGTCTACAAGGAAGAATGGTGAGAGAGAACTGATTTGGGTAGAGTAAAATATGGCACCACAGTGCCTCGAATGGGTGGCTGGGTCAAAGGGAAGGTCTGTCTAAAATGGGTGAGACCTGCCATGTTTGTTGGTTGAGGGGGAGGAATTGAAAGAGATTTGGCATCTGAGGGGGCAGACAACCAAGAGTGGGTGAAGCCAGGGCACCTACCTGGGTGGCTCAGTCAGTTAAGCGTCTGCCTTCGGCTCAGGTCATGATCCCAGGGTCCTGGGACGGAGTCCTGCATCGGGCTGCCTGCTCAGCCCGGAGTCCGCTTCTCCCTCTGCCTGCTGCTCCCCCTGCTTGTACTCTCTCTTTCTCTGTCAAATAAATAAATAAATAAAATCTTTAAAAAAGAAAAAAGAGTGGGTGAAACCAAGTGGGCCAGCGTGGGCCAGGACTATATGGGAAGAGAGATAGGCACTTCTCCATCACAAGGATAAAGTAAAGGAAAAGAACAAGAGGAGAGAATGGGGAAGAGTTCTGAGAGATGTTCCTGAGGGGGAAGGTGAGGAGCCTCAGAGCAGAGAGGGTCCACTCCTCAGGTTGAGAGATGAGCATTGTCCTGGGGAGACTGAGGGAAACAGGGTGGACTCTGGAGTTTGGGGGTGGGGGGAGAATTTGCACAGCTGTTATAGGGAATCAGTGGGGCTCAGGACTATAAGACTGGAGATGTGTGGTGAGGTCTCAGCTGAGGCTGGACGATGGGACTTCTCAGTGAGTTTACCCATGTCCCTTTACCCAGACTTCTCTAACTTTCCAGAAAGCAGCATCCCTGCCCAGCCCTGTGGGATCCCAGGACACCACAAACTTTACTGCTGCTTTTCCTTAGACCTAGGGAAGCTGAAAAATGTGTCAGTGGTGGCCAAATGGAAAGTATTATAAAGATGGGGGTCAGTGTTTCTTCCTATGACCTTTGTTATATGCAGGGACTGAGAAGAAATGGAATTCAGTAAAGCAGAAAAATATTGCCCAGGTAGATTCAGGAAAACTATGATAACTTTGCTCTAGAGGATAACAATTAGATTACAGGATGACATTTAATTCCTCAGTTGGATGTTTCAGTTATATGCTTAAGACTAAATGAGCTTAAGCTTCAGTCTGAGCTATTCAAGCAAATGTCAAGGAACACATTTGTGGGGCTGCTAAAAAGCAGGATAGCAAAATGGTTATTATTGTGGGCTCTGGAGCCGTGCTGTCTGGGTTTGAATCTTTGCCTGTGCCACCTCATCATTGCGTGACCCTGGGTGAGTTACCACCTTTTTATATGTCATTTTCGTCATCTCTCAAAAAGTGATGACAACAGTACCTACCTCATGGAACTGTTGTACAAAGCCCTTGGCACAAAGCCTGGTAAACAGCATTCGATAAAAAGCGATTTCAGACTATACTATTTGGAGCACAAGAGTAAAAGAGAGAAAGAGAGGGGCGCCTGGGTGGCTCAGTTGGTTAAGCGACTGCCTTCGGCTCAGGTCATGATCCTGGAGTTCCGGGATCGAGTCCCACAACGGGCTCCCTGCTCAGCGGGGAGTCTGCTTCTCCCTGTGACCCTCCCCCCTCTCATGCTATCTCATTCTCTCTTTCAAATAAATAAATAAAAATCTTTAAAAAAAGAGAGAGAGAGAGAAAGAGAGGTGCTTCTGGGTGCTTTTGTAGGAAAAAGTGGGGGGGAGCAGAGCCACTGTAACCCTGGCCCATGTTGGTATTTGTCTGCCTACATCAGGAAAGAAGTTTTCAGTGTCAACAAAAGAAAACTGAACTAACTTTACAAATAAGGAACCTGAGGTTCGGAAGGGGAAATGACTTTCCAAGGTCAAGTGCTGAGATTTCAGTTGAGCGAGATCTACAAGCCAGGCCTCCAGCCTCTAGTCCAGGTCTGTCTCTACTACAGCTTCCCATGTGTCCGGGCTCCATCACAAAAAAGCGTATCATTTTCTCTCCCATTAGAACCTAGCTCATTCACCACTTCCTCTGAAGAACCTTTCGTAAATAGCCAGGAAATTGGGTCCCCCCTCCTAGAGCTTCCCACAGTGCTCCTTCCTGCATCATGTTTTAAACATCCATTGTTCATGATCCTACTTTCAATTTTGATTTTTGAAATTTAAATCATATTTTAGCCATGTTGGACTCCCTGATGCCAAACTCCATGACTGGCACATAGTAGGTGCTGGGCAAACAATGGATGTGAATGCACACTTTAAATCATAAGCTGGTGTACCAGCATGATGGGTAATCAATGTTGCTCTTATTATTACAGTGAAGGAGCACCAGAATAACTATGTCCCAAATGAGCTCATTACTGAGTTGGCTAAAAACTTGCAAAATTTGTTTCTGTTTGAGAATAAAATGTGAGTCCAAAATACCACATAAGGTTTCATTCTTGTCACATAAAAATGCCTCTGGGGTAGGCGGAGGGGTGCAGGGAGAGTGGGAGGGACTGGTGAAGGACAGGCAGGATCTGCAAGAAGATTTCAGGAAGACCCACTGACCCTGCACATGTAGCACGAGGCTTCCCCCTTTCTCACATATGAGCCTGTCTGAGGGTCCAAAGAACCTTCTTTCTAAAAGCATATTCCACAGTTGACTGATCAGGGGAGACCTTTAAATGAAGGCACTAATAAAAGAAGCCCCAGTGGCAGAGGGGGCTGTACTAATTAGGAGAGTGTCAGTCAGGAGAACGCCCACGTGGACAGCTCCCAGTCTTCTCTCCAAAGCAGGGTGCCAGGAGCTGCCCGGTGTTGCTGCCCCCCATGCCTTCTCCCCACACCTGGGGCCCTATTTTTTCCAATCTGCTACCTACACAGTCAGCCTCCCTGCAAATGTGTGTGCCAGCCCCGCCAGGGCCAGGACCTGGGGAGGTGGCACTGTCAAACCACCTGGGACACCTTTCTCCTTGCGGAAAGCACTGCAGCTATGCTCATTACTGAGACAGATGCAGAGATGGGTTGCTGGGCCTTCCCACTCCCGACCCCTCAGCCTTCCTATGTTCCTTCTCTGTCCTTCATCTTATAACCTTCCAAATTAATCAACCCTCCCATCTATATCACTTAGTGTTTTCCAAAGGAAAAAACATATATACATTTACACACATATATATTCTCTAGAAAATAGACTGATAATATATGTATTTATGATCATATATATGATTTATTTCAAGGAGATGGCTAATGCAATCATGGGGACCAGCAAGTCTAAAATATATCAGGTGGGCCAGCAGGCTGGAAACTCAAGTTGCAATCCTGAGACAGAATTTCTTCTTCTACAGGAAACTTGTTTTTGCTTCTAAAGACTTTCAACTGATTTGGTGAGGCCCACCCACGTTATTAAGAGTAATCTTCTCTACTGAATATCAACTGATTTTCGATGTTAGCCCCATGTACGTATTACCTTCATGGCAACATCTAGGTTAGTGTTTCATGAATAACTGAGTATGATAGCCTGCGTGAGTTGGCACACGAAACTAACCACCCCACCATCTTTACCTGTTTGGACCTTTCAGTATTTCTCTCAGCTAAGCAATAAAGTTAGCATGATGTCTATTCTACAGATTCAAAAACTGAGGCTTCTCTAAGTTGTACCTTACTGCCTTTCACACAGCCAGGAAATGTCATTGCTGGATGTTAAAATTAAAATGCAGCTTTCAGGCGATCAGTCTTCTATCTTATTTATTTATTTATGCATTTATTAATTTATTTATTTTAGAGAGAGGGAGAACCAGGAGGAGGGGCAGATCAAGAGGGAGAGAGAGAATCTTAAGCAAGCTCCGTGCCCAGCACGGAACCTGCTGCAAGGCTGGATCTCACAGCCCTGAGATCATGACCTGAGCCAAAATCAGGAGTTGGACACTTAACTGACTGAGCCACCCAAGCACCCCCATTGGTCTTCAATTTTTAATATGAGATCATACTGCCTTTCTCACACACACCACCCCCAGGCTGGCTGGCCTGGCAGGCCTCCCCTGGCTCCTACCCCTGGGCTCCATGCACCAACCATGTGCCAAATCTCATGACAGGGAATGAATGAAGGCTCACTTCTCTGGCTGATGAAGACATCTTATTTACTTCATGGAATCACTCAAGTACTTATTTGGTTTCCCGAACACGTGGAATGCATATCTTAATCCTATATCCAAGCATCCCTTCCCTCTCACCATCACCAAATCGAAAATGAACCCTCCCTCCTCAAAATAATAGTTGTATAACATTTTACGATTTGCAAAACACTTTCAAATATATTATCCCATTCAATCCCTGAGGGGGGGAAATGCAATATAAACACTATGAAATTCTCATTTCACAAGAAACTGAGACCCAGAGAGATTAAATGACTTGCCCCAGGTCTTGAGGCCAATATTTGTTGAGGGCATTAGATCTCCCGTAGTTCACCGGGTTCTTACTGCCCAGTCCCCCAAACCAAACATCATCAGTCTACTAGCTTGTTCCCCAACGCTGCCATAACAAAGCCCTACAAACTGGACAACTTCAACTACAGAAATGTATTGTCTCATGGTTCTGGAGACTAGAAGCTTAAGGTCAAGTGTTGACAGGGTTACTTCCTTCTGGAAGCTGTGAGGAAGAGTCTGTTCTCTTCCTCTCCTGGAAGTTCCCAGAAGCCTCTCCTGAAGCTTCCCGTGCTTGCTGGTCATCTCGGGCATTCTTTGGCACAACAACCCTGTTTCTATGTAAGGTCTCATTCTGAGGCCAGGACTTCAACACAGGAATTTGATGGGTGACACAATTCAATCCATAACAATTAGTGTCCCTTCAATCTATCATCTTACCAACTTAAGAAATGGGGGAAGCTGAGATTATTATTCTCATTTCGTGGAAGAGTGTTGGAATCATCAAGGTAAGGTGAGCGACGAGTAACAAATGTGTGCCTGATCTCACACTGTCCCCTCACTGAGCATTACAAGCTGGGCCTTCAAGCTGCATTAGGGCACATGGGACCCCACTGCTATCCAAGGTGGAGGTTCAGTGAGGTTAGAACAACAGACCGCATGCTTCCTGAGAAACTACTGGCTGACAGGAAACAATTGAATTAATGAAATTCTCAGACTGTGAATCCCATTAGAAGGGATTTTAACCTGCAAAGGGAAGAAAAATCTTGCTGGGTCTGTGTGTTGTCGGTCTCCAAATACTGAGGAAATGCCAGCAATAGAGGTTGTAGGAGGTTAACTAGATAATGGAAAGTTTAGCTGTGCTCCTTGGGCACATTAACATTCCTTTGTTGCCATAACTACATAGAATTATCAGCAAAGTTTTTGTAATCCAAAATAGGATTACAATATTTGAATGAAATTATCTCAGAGCAGAAAGCCTTCCAAAATTACCTAGACTTTTCTAAAGGGAACAGAGAATCTTCAGCCTCATTACAAACACACAAATTATGGCATGCCTGGTAGAGAACTGGTTTGAGTCATGACTTAAGAGTAGGCCTTTCAGATGAGTTCGAGCATAAAGCAGTGTCCGGCCGCCCACAGTGCAGCAGGGAAGCCTAGGGTTGCAGGTGGGAAGCATGAATCCCCACCCTGCCTTGCTCTGTCACTGTCTGGTTAGCTGGGAGGCAACATGGGACCCGTTGGGCCTTTTAGATCAGACAAACTTGGGTTTGTGTTGTATGTGTTACTCACTAGCTGGGTCACCTTGGGCCAAAATTTAAGCTTTTTGAGTCTTGGTTTCTTCATTTGTAAAATGGGGATAAAACACCCACCTCAAAAGTTGTTAGGATGAAGTGAGATCATGCTTATAAAATGCCTGTCATGTAAGTGCTCTCCATGTGAGTTCATCTGTTTTTCCTCTTTTTCTCTTTGCCTTACCCACCTAGTTTTTGTGATCATAATGGAGGAAAATAGAAATGACTAGCTCTTGGAGACATCTTAAAGGAGAAACATTTTTTTAAGTAAAACAAATGACACCCTCTTCCTATAGTTCTTTTGTTGTTGTTGACTTGCCGAAATTTTTGTGGCTATTGCATAATTTCAGTACATGTGGGGTTGGACCAGGCCCCTGGTTGGGGTTGATGGGGTTGCCAAACTGATGTTGGCAAGTGCAGGAAAATGGCTTTTCCAGAAAGGGTTTCTAGCAGGTATGTCCTGGTAATCTGACAAAAGATGCTCATAATAACCCTCTGGATCACCATCCCCACACTGACATGCATTGTTTAGGCCACAAAGATTCTGGTAGGGCTTTTTCTCCTTGATCCTGCTTCAGTCCTGCCTGTGCCTTGGGAGTTATTACCAGCCTGGAGTGTCACGAATACACTGAGTCACAAAGCAGCTAATGAGTACTGGAGACAGGACTTGGGCTTCTGGCCTCCTAGTTGACCACAACACATTGCCCTCTGGCCTGAATCATCAGTCCAAATTCCATCCCAGAACTTTGTGTCAGAGGTGGAGCTAATCCCCAAGTCTAGTTAGTGCCCATATCTGTGAACCTGGGTACCCTGGGAGGAGGGGAACTTAACCTGGATTCTCACTTAACCAGCAGCCAGGGTTTTGTTTTTGTTTTTGTTTTTTATTTGACAGACAGTGAGAGAGTGAACACAAGCAGGGGGAGTGGGAGAAGGAGAAGCAGGCTCCCTGCTCAGCAGGGAGCCCAACGTGGGGCTCGATCCCAGGACCCTGGGATCATGACCTGAGCCGAAGGCAGATGCCTAATGACTGAGCCACTCAGGTGCCCCAACCAGCAGCCAGTTTTACCTTTTTTTCCTTTACCAAAAAACAAACAAACCAAATCTTTATCACTGTATTGAATATAGCTCTTTTTAAAAAGTAATACTGAATGGATAAAGAACATAATTTTATTTAGTCATACATTCACTGAGGCCTATCATGTGTCAGGTCGATTCTGTGGGAACAGAACACTGGTCAGATACAGAACTGCTTCCAAGGAGCCGCGGTCTAGCAGGGAGGATAAGACACACCTGGGGGTGGCGGGAAGCAGGGGTGTCCTAAAGGTGGGCACCAGCCAGCCTCATCCAGAGCCCGAGGGGCATGGGCATGAGCTGACCTCTTTTTGATCTTCCTCAGCTGAAATGTTCCTTCTGTAGACAAAGGTATCTTCCCCAACTGTCTGGAGTTACACTGTCCACTAGAATCTTCAGCAATGTTAGGAATGTTCTTTTTTGTTTTTTAAGATTTTATTTACTTATTAAAGAGAGAGAGAAGGCAAGGGGGGAGGAGCAGAGGAGAGGAGAGAGGGACAAGCACACTCTGCCCTGAGCGTGGGGCCCAATGCAGGGCTCGATGCCGGGATCATGACCTGAGCTGAAACCAAGAGTCAGATGCTTAACTGACCGAGCCCCCCAGGTGCCCCTAGAATTGTTCTATATAGGTACTGTCCAGTACAGTAGCCACTAACTATGTGTGGCTACTGAGCACTTCAGAAGTGACTAGTGCAACTACTGAAATAATTTAATTTTAAGTTCAATAGTCCCTAGTGGCTACTGTATCAGACAATGCAGTTCTATAGACAAAGTGGACAGCTCTTCATGACCATGTCATTTTTGGGAGGTAGTTGGAGATGGTTATGGGAAAGAGCTCTCCCACTGCCCTTCCAGGATATCTGTCATCACTTGGTTCTCCTGGAGTATATGCCAGGAGGCTGAGATATGCAGGCCTGGGTACCCTGAAGTGTTGCTAAAGCCAGGCCCTCCCCACACCTACGTGTGTCTACCACCAGCAATGCTACTTTCTCCACTGACTGAAAAAATTAATAGAGTCTGGCAAGGCACAGCTTTGGAAAGATGCCAACCCTCCGTGAAAGAGAGGCAATGAATTGTCCAAAAAGCTCCAGGCCTAGCTATCAGGGACATGTGATGCCCTGAAGGAAATGTGCAGGGGACAGGAGGAGATCGGTGATCCAGTCCCAGCCTGCTGTGAACTTATTCTGTGACCCTGCGTAGCTGTGCACTCTCATTGGGCCTCAGTTTCCTTTTCGTAAACAGGGGTGGTGGTGCGGTGGGGGTGCATTTCCTAATCTGTCAGCCAGCTCAAGGCTTCTGAGAATACTTATTTCCAGAGACAGCAATTTAGATAGTGAAGGAGCATCCGGGGATTATTTTCCAATGTGAAGTACAAGGCAAAACCAATTTAGCAGTAAATTAAAAAAATGGGAAGAGTTGAAAGTACATGGTGTTGCTGGTAAGCAAGTGCTACCAGTGAACTTAGTAAGGTGAACTTCAAAACAGTAAGAAGAAAGGCCCTGAAGATTACAGAGGAGGAGGGGGAAGCTGACGTGGAAACAACAAGAGGAAAAAGCAGAGTGTAAAGATCACAGGTGCCACGGAGGGTTGGATAAACAAGAGATTGCCCAAGTGCAAGGCACTGAAGCATGAAGAAGGCAAGCAATCAGACCTCCATGAACTGGAGAGAGCAATTCGATCCAGAGTGACGAACAGCACATTTTGCCCTTGATGCAGAAAATCCAGATTTCTTCAGTCAGTATCTAAAAGCACAGAAGAGAAAAATGCCTGTGGGAACAGCTTCATGTCTCTCAGTCAGTCAGCAAATATTTATTGAGCTCTCTACAACAGTGGCTCTCAATCCTAGCTGAAAATCAGAATCATCCAGGGAGCCTACAAAATACAGACCAAAAAACCTGACGTCCAGGCCCTGATTTCCCGAAACGCTCCTTTAATTGGTCTGGACCGTGCTCCGTGCTGGTGGGTAGTTAAAGCTCCCCTCGTGATTCCAGTTTCCGGCCACAGCCGAGAACCTCTGGTTCCTTGTCTGCCAAGTTTTATGCTAAAGCCAAGACCTGGGATGGGAACAAGATGGACATGCATAGCCCCTGTCCTCACCACTGTAGGTATTTTCCAAGGTAATAAAGACCCAGTGAGGTTTCTGGGGCGAGAATGATCTCTATACCGTGCATGAAGGAAGTGATACTCAGAGAGGTGGTTTATTCCCCAGGTCACACAGCTTGGGACTCAAATCCATTAGGTCAAGTTTAAAACCCAGTGCTCCTTCCCTTACACCACATAACCTCAAGCAACAGGACGCTGAGAAAGGTGACTTTCCAATGGTCCCTTCTCTTTAATTTTCAGACACCTGAAATATTCACCAGGCTTTGACCATAACGATAGTTGTCAAAACTCTAAGTACCTAGGAGCTGCAGGAAATGGCTAAAGGCGAGGGACCCCTAATGTAGATTATAGTAGGGACACACCTTACTCGAAGTACCTGGAAAGGGGGAAAACATTAATTTATGGATACCTAACATTTGCCAAGCAATGTGCTAGGTGCTTATTAAAGGCACAAATACGAAGAGAGTCTCAATCCTCAAGGATTACATTGCCTGGTGGGAGGAAATAAGTGCAATATGACATGATCATGAATGTTTTAGAGCAGGGGTCTGCAAACTTTTTCTGGAAAGGGCCAGATAACAAGGGTTTTCAACTTTACTAGCCATGTGGTCTTTAAGAGAGTCTCAATCCTCAAGGATTACATTGCCTGGTGGGAGGAAATAAGTGCAATATGACATGATCATGAATGTTTTAGAGCAGGGGTCTGCAAACTTTTTCTGGAAAGGGCCAGATAACAAGGGTTTTCAACTTTACTAGCCATGTGGTCTTTGTCACAGTTCCTCAGTTCTGCCATTGTAATTCAGAAGCAGCAACAGACAGTTCACAGATGAATGAACATGGCAGTGTTCAAATAAAACATGATTTATGGGGGCGCCTGGGTGTCTCAGTCAGTTAAGCGTCTGACTCTTGATTTTGGTTCGGGTCATGATCTCGTGAGATCAAGCCCTGTGTTGGGCTCGGTGCTGGGTGTGGAGCCTGCTTAAGATTCTCTCTCTCCCTCTCCCTCTGCCCACTCCCCACTCCCCCTGTGTTCTCTCTCTCTCTCTAATAAATTTTTAAAAAGCCCATGATTTATAGACACAGAAATTTGACTTACATATGATTTTCACATGTCACAAAATCTTATTCTTCATTTTATTTGTTCTAATCATTTAAAAATGTAAAAAATCATTCTCAGCTTGCAGGCTGTACACAACAGGTGTTGGGCTGGATTTGGCTCACGGGCTGTGGTTTGCCAGCCCCTATTCTAGAAGTATCATGGTGGGGCATGTGGGAAAGCACAGCCATGTCAACCAGGCTTGGAAAGTCAGGGGAAGCTTTTCAGAGGAGGTGGCATTTTAACTTCCCCTAATTCACCTGGCTGTCCTTTAGCCAATAGTTGTTTTCCTACCTGGAACATAGATTCAAAGCACTTATAAACTGACTCCAGTGGCTAGCTTGAATTCTCAACAAAATCAGATTTGAGAAAAATATTCTCAATATTTTCACTGGATGCCCTCCTTGTGTTGGAATATAGGGCTGCGAGCTTCTTTCAAGGTGAGGGAAAATGATTCTTGTTTTGATAGAAGCTAGGAGAGGATGAGACAAAATATTGACCAAGCATCTTCTATGTGCCAGAGACTGTTGTGAGCATTTTTCTTAAGTTTTCTCACTTAATCCTCACAAGTCCCCTACATGGTATTATTGTCTCCATTTCACAGAAGAGGGAGCTGAAGCTCAGAGGCGTCGACCTTCTCAAAGTCACAAAATTAGTACGAGGCAGAGCCGAAGTCTGGATCAGGCTATCTGATTTTGAGGTACGGTGTCCCTCATTTCCTTATAAAATGATCATATCTCTTGAACAAGGAGGTTTGCTAACAGAATTGAAATAGCACAAAAGTTTCTAGAAAAATTCTAAACTAAGCAAATACCTTGGAAAACTACGTTTGAATTAAAATGCATCTGTAAAATATCTGTCGTCCTCAATTGCTCACCTGCCTGCACCAAAATTTTATCCAGTTAAAAGATTTAAGATAGGGGTTGGCAGGAAGAGCAATGGCTTTTAGAACGCCAGTCTTTATGAGGGCTCTGAATATTACTGGAGCTTGAAAGATTTATACCTCCGAGCATAAATCTTGGGGGGGGGGCAGTTTAGGAATCCAAAACTTTATATAGAAGAGTTCCATCCAGTAATGAAATTCACTATTACCTTGTTAATACTCTCCTTGCCCTTCGTATGCAGGGAGGGAGCAAGTAATACTGCTTCCTGTTTTGAGGCCAGTTTCTTTTTCATAATTTTTACAACCAGTCTGTTGATGTTTCTTTCCCGGGAAATCAGCGCCTCTTTATACTCACTAGAAAACTCAGGGGAGAGAAATAAACCCTGAAACAGCACCGGCCCGGCCCCAGGCAGGAGCTCTGTACAGACTGGACGTCCAGTTAGCAATCCTTGTTACCTTTACACACGACGACTCAGGCGGTTGTGGCTCCTCAGACTCCAGTAGGGAATATTTGTTTTGATCCCCAGTCTGCATTTCCAAGTCTTCTGGCAACAGGCTACTCTTCCTCAGGGACCCAGCCTTACCTTACCTGAAGTCCCTGCAACTTCAAATGAGATGCATGACCCAGGCATCCGCCAATCACGGGTGTGTCCCCTGCACGTGGGTGAGAACACACCCCCAAGAGGTCCTATACAGAGTGAATCTTGGAAATTTTGCTGGTAATGCCAGTGTGTGTGTAGATAACTTCTTTTCCACTTGATGATTACCTGATGGCCTTATTGATACTTTGTAGGGAAAATCTGCTTGAGAACAGATTTGAAACAAGGAAGGAAAACAGAAATGGAGAAGAAGCAGCCAATATTCATGACATCAGTGAGCCTTGGATCAAGTCACTTTGATGCATCTATTAGATGAGCCAAAACATTCTATTTTTTGCTTAAATTTGAATTTTCTTCCTCTCACTTAACAACCAAACGAATCCTAGCTGCAGCTTGAACCTCCCGTTTTCTAATCCAATCCCAATAACAGAGTCCCTGTCTTGATCTCTGTCCCATGTTTCTGGCCTCATCACCCAGGGAGTGTCCTGGTCCTTCTGCTGCTGGGAACTACCTTGTTCTGGCTGGTTCCACCTTGTGCCTGCCTCCCTGGACCCGACATTCACCAGTGCCTGCTCCAGACTCAGCGCTGAAAAGGCCACCTTTATTCTCTTTCAGTTTTCCATTTATTACATAAGGAAAACATATTAATAATAGAACATTGATTTAATATATGGCTGACCAGAGAGAAATATATGTTATTTATAACCTCTCTTTACATAAGAAGTGTGGACCTAGATAGCTAGAGGATCTTTTGTTTGCTGAGGGTAGACAAAAACTTTCATCCTCAGTATACTGGCCATAGACATATTTAAAGATGATAGTAAAGAGTGGGAAAGGATACGCAAGCAGGGGATTGCTCTGCCGAAGAAGAGGCCCCGGGAACGATGGCTCAGTGGAAACGGTGCAAAGCCAAGGTATGGATGGAGGAAGAGGCAGGGCTCATGGTGAGTTTCAAGGTGCACTCCTGTGCACTATGAAATATCAGTCTTCTCCCCGCCTCCTCCTGTGAATGTGACCATGTTCTGCATTGCTCATTATGCCAGATGAGTGAAGATAATTTGAAAGGAGCTTGAAAAAAGAGAACAGGGGACCAGGAGCAACCAGCAAGCATAGCAGACATTTGGGCTGAAAGGAATGGGGACACAGATTCTGTCGGGTGGAGGACTAGACAATCCCCTTTACAATAATTTTGTTTATCTCCCAGCTGAACTGAAGCTCCAGTCTTGATAGAAGTTGGAGTCTGGCAACACCAAGCTTTGAAACTTTACATCTGCATTAGAGCCTGGAGGTTTCTGGAAGGGAATTGGTCTTTGTCCTTGTGCCTAATTTGCTTAGTGAAAATTTTTTATTGTTGTTAGATATACTTCTGCCATGTAATTTTTAATAGCTTCATAATATCCACTCTATAGCTGCACAAAAATTTATTTAGCCAATATTTTTGCTTGGCATTAAGACTGTTTATATGATTTATTTAAATAAACCACACTGAAATGTTGTAGATATGCTCTTGTAAATTTTCCTCAGGAGAAATTCCTAGGAGTGGAATTCATGGGTCAGAAAAAATTAGTATTTTCAGGGATGTTTAAGATATGTTAAGGCAGTGGATATATTTCCCTAGAAGTAAAACCCTGATAGTTACTTACAAAGTTAACAGCAAGCAGCTCCAACTCACAACCCTGAGATCAAGACCTGGGGTGAGATCAAGAGTTGGACACTTAACCGACTGAGCCCCGCATAGGTCCATATTCTTGGGAAAGCCTTACAACCAGGGTGCGAGGGCCCTCATTTCTTCCACAGAAGGTCTCATCTGATTGGAATGAAAATGCAGACTCAAGTAGCTGTCTCCGTAGGGAGCTTAAGAGGTGAACAAATAATATTGGAACTCTGGAATCTTGGGACAAATTCCATAAAAGGCCTGTAGCCTCTCCCTGTTCTCCACATATTTTTGTGTAAAATCTCATTGCTTCTACTTCGCTAAAAAGAATTCAACTCCTTGAATCATATCCAAAATCCCCAAACCAACAAATGTAGAAGAGATGATGGAAATAGAAAATCACCCTTTCTAAAGTTCCCATATAATAATTGATTCAGGCAAGGATCATCAAAGGAAGCTAAAACAGGTGAAAAGTTACAAGGAACAGGATATTCACACAGTACCAAAATATCACCATGCAAATTACTAATTTAAATGGGAAAATATGTCATTGCAATAAAAAGGTCTGATGGTCAACATGTTGCACCAGTGAGTGAACTCATCGTCACTGATAGTGGGATGACTTAGCATTAGGTTCCTTTCTATGTACTTCAGTGCAGAATTCAAACGTCCCCTATGATATATTTTTGACCCCAAAGGGTTTAATCTGAATGCAATTAAGCCCCTCCAGACCTAACTTCCTGTTTCTAGAAAATATTAGGGACAGGAGAACAAGATAAATGATACCATGAAAAAGTAATCAGAAAAATCCTGAATGTAGGATGTGGCATAGGACAACCATCGAAACTCTTCAAAGAGTCAGTCACATTTAAAAACAATGTGGGAGAACTGCTTCAGAGTCTAAGTTGAAGGACATAACAAATGTGATGGTTAATTGTATAATTGTATGTGCAACTTGACAGGCCATGGGGTATCCTGATATTTGGTCAGACATGGTTCTGGGTGTTTCTGGAGGAGCTTCACATTTGAATTAGCAGACGGAGAGATGCAGATTGCTCTTCATAATGCAGGTGGGCCTCATCCAGTCAGGTAAAGGACTGGATAGAAAAAAAGGCTGAGTAAGAGGAACTTCCTTCTACTGGACTACCTCCAGGCTGAGATATCATTTTTTTTCTTGCCTTCAGACTTGAGCTGAAACTATACTTTGTCTCTCCTGGGAAGTTTCTACTTGCCAACTGCAGATCTTGAGAATTGTCAGTCTTTAGAATCACATGAGCCCATTCTTTATAATAAATTTATGTATATATCCTATTGGTTTTGTTTCTCTGGAGAACCCTAACTAATACAACAGCTAAATCCAACATATGAGCCTAGCTTCAGATCTGCTTGGGAAAAAAATAAAATCAAAATAGCTATATAAAAGACATCCTTGGGGCAATTAGGAACATTTGAATATCAATTCCATATTGGATGATATTGTGAATGATTATTAATTTGGGGGGAAGTCATAATGGCATCGCGGTTAAGTGAAAGATGATTTTTATTCTTAGGAGATGAATGCTGAGATATTTAAAGTAACGTGACTTCGTGTCAAAACCTACCCTGAAATGGTACAGAAAAAACATATGTACAGGGACGTCTGGGTGGCTCAGTAGGTTGTCTGACTCTTGATTTTGGCTCAAATTATGATCTCAGGGTCCTGAGATTGAGCCCCATGTGGGGCTCCTAGCTCAGCAGGGAGTCTGCTTGAGATTCTCTCTCTCCTTCTGCCCTCCCCCCACCCATGCACACGTTCTCTTTCTCTCTCTCAGTCTCTCAAATAAGTAAAATCTTGAAAAAGCATAAACATATATACAGAGAGAGAAAAGGAAAAGAGACAATACATAACATTAAAATCGTTATCTCAGTGAAGGGTAGTTAAGTAACATTTGTTATTTTTTTGACTTTTTTGGTATGAAAGGAATGTCCTAACCTTGCCTTCTGCAATGTATCTAACGCTGGGCACACTGCGTGCACATGCCTGGGCTTCAGGGAGCTCAAGGTGTGCGTGGCCATTGTCCTTCCTTCCATGCACCATGCTGACCTGGTGTCCTCCCCTGCTTCTTTGGTTTTCTTTTCTTCTTTAATTTCTTAAGAAATAAGCTTAGTGCATTGAATTTAAGACTTTCTTCCTTTGCGATATAAAAATGATTTGTAAGTTCTTTCAAAATTTATAAAAAATTATTTGCCTTCTAAGTTTTAAGGCAAAAATTTCCCTTCTAAGTTCTGTTTTAGCTGCATCTCAAAAGTTCTGACACATTTTTGTTCAGTCCATTCTAAGTATTTTCTAAGTACAACTTTATTTGATCCATGAATTATTTATGTGTGTTCTTTCATTTTTAAATGTATGTGGGTTTTTAATTATCTTTGATAATTAATTTCTAATTTATTAACTGTGGTCAGGGAACACGGTCTGGTTTTTATATTTGTTGAAACCTGGTTTGTGGAGGAGTGTGTTGGTCAATCTTTGTAAATATTTTATGTATGCTTGAAGGTGGGTTTTCTCACATCTGGAGATGGAGGGCTCTATGAATTTGCTATGTATTTGCACAAGGTCAAGGTTGATAATTATGATATTCAGATGTTTGGTAGCTTACCAAGCTTTTGCCTATTTGATCTGTTAAATCTGAGGGAGGAAGATTAAAATCTTCCACCATAACTGTGGCCTTGCCCGTTTCTTGTTGTAATTTGGATGATTTTTCTTTTTTTAAAAAATTTTTTATGGTTATGTTAATCACCATATATTACCTTGATGTAGTGTTCCATGATTCATTGTTTGTTCATAAAACCCAATGCTCCATGCAGAATGTGCCCTCTTTAATACCCATCACCAGGCTAAGCCATCCCCCTACCCTCCTCCCCTCTAGAACCCTCAGTTTGTTTTTCAGAGTCCATCGTCTCTCATGGTTCGTCTCCCCCTCTGACTTACTCCCCTTCATTCTTGCTCTCCTGCTATCTTCTTCTTTTTCTTTTTTCTTAACATATGTTGCATTATTTGTTTCAGAGGTACAGATCTGTGATTCAATAGTCTTGCACAATTCACAGCACTCACCGTAGCACATACCCTCCCCAATGTCTATCACCCAGCCACCCCATCCCTCCCACCCCCCACCACTCCAGCAACCCTCAGTTTGTTTCCTGAGATTAAGAATTCCTCATATCAGTGAGGTCATATGATACATGTCTTTCTCTGATTGACTTATTTCACTCAGCAAAACACCCTCCAGTTCCATCCACGTCGTTGCAAATGGCAAGATCTCATTCCTTTTGATGGCTGCATAATATTCCATTGTGTATATATACCACCTCTTCTTTATCCATTCATCTGTCGATGGACATCTTGGCTCTTTCCACAGTTTGGCTATTGTGGACATTGCTGCTATAAACATTGGGGTGCACGTACCCCTTTGGATCCCTACATTTGTATCTAGGGGGTAAATACCCAGTAGTGCAATTGCTGGATCGAATGGTAGCTCTAATTTCAACTGTTTGAGGAACCTCCATACTGTTTTCCAGAGGGGTTGCACCAGCTTGCATTCCCACCAACAGTGTAGGAGGGTTCCCCTTTCTCCCCATCCCGGCCAACATCTGTCATTTCCTGACGTGTTAATTTTAGCCATTCTGACTGGTGTGAGGTGGTATCTCATTGAGGTTTTGATTTGGATTTCCCTGATGCCGAGCGATGTTGAGCACTTTTTCATGTGTCTGTTGGCCATTTGGATGTCTTCTTTGGAAAAATGTCTGTTCATGTCTTCTGCCCATTTCTTGATTGGATTATTTGTTCTTTGGGTGTTGAGTTTGATAAGTTCCTTATAGATTTTGGATACTAGCCCTTTATCTGATATGTCATTTGCAAATATTTTCTCCTATTCTGTCGGTTGTCTTTTGGTTTTGTGGACTGTTTCTTTTGCTATGCAAAAGCTTTTGATCTTGATGAAATCCCAATAGTTCATTTTTGCCCTGGCTTCCCTTGCCTTTGGCGATGTTTCTAGGAAGAAGTTGCTGCGGCTGAGGTCGAAGAGGTTGCTGCCTGTGTTCTCCTTTAGGATTTTGATGGACTCCTGTCTCACGTTTAGGTCTTTCAACCATTTGGAGTCTATTTTTGTGTGTGGTGTAAGGAAATGGTCCAGGCTCATTCTTCTGCATGTGGCTGTCCAATGTTCCCAACACCATTTGTTGAAGAGACTGTCTTTTTGCCATTGGACATTCTTTCCTGCTTTGTCAAAGCTAAGTTGACCACAGAGTTGAGGGTCCATTTCTGGGCTCTCGATTCTGTTCCATTGATCTATGTGTCTGTTTTTGTGCCAGTACCATACTGTCTTGATGATGACAGCTTTGTAATAGAGCTTGAGGTCCGGAATTGTGATGCCGCCAGCTTTGCTTTTCTTTTTCAACATTCCTCTGGCTATTCGGGGTCTCTTCTGGTTCCATACAAATTTTGGGATTCTCTGTTCCATTTCTCTGAAAAAAGTGGATGGTATTTTGATGGGGATTGCATTGAATGTGTAGATTGCTCTAGGTAGCATTGACATCTTCACAATGTTGGTTCTCCCAATCCATGAGCATGGAACGTTTTTCCATTTCTTTGTGTCTTCTTCAATTTCTTTCATGAGTATTTTATACTTTTCTGAGTACAGATCCTTTGCCTCTTTGGTTAAATTTATTCCTACATATCTTATGGGTTTGGGTGCAATTGTAAATGGGATCGACTCCTTGATTTGTCTCTCTTCTGTCTTGTTCTTGGTGTAGAGGAATGCCACTGATTTCTGTGCATTGATTTTATAGCCTGCTGCTTGATTGAATTCCTGTATGAGTGCTAGCAGTTTTGGGGTGGAGTCTTTTGGGTTTTCCACATACAGTATCATATCATCTGCAAAGAGTGAGAGTTTGACTTCCTCTTTGCCGATTTGGTTGCCTTTGATTTCTTTTTGTTGTCTGATTGCTGTGGCTAGGACTTCTAATACTATGTTGAATAGCAGTGGTGAGAGTGGACATCCCTGCCGCATTCCTGACCTTAGGGGAAAAGCTCTCAGCTTTTCCCCATTGAGAATGATATTCGCTGTAGGTTTTTCATAGATGGCTTTTATGATATTGAGGTATGTACCCTCTATCCCTATACTCTGAAGAGTTTTGATCAAGAAAGGATGCTGTACTTTGTCAAATGCTTTTTCTGCATCTATTGAGAGGATCATATGATTCTTGTTCTTTCTTTTGTTAATGTATTGTATCACATTGATTGATTTGCGGATGTTGAACCAGCCTTGCAGCCCAGGGATAAATCCCACTTGGTCGTGGTGAATAATCCTTTTAATGTACTGTTGGATCCCATTGGCTAGTATTTTAGTGAGAATTTTGGCATCCATGTTCATCAGAGATATTGGTCTGTAATTCTCCTTTTTGATGGGGTCTTTGTCTGGTTTTGGGATCAAGGTAATGGTGGCCTCATAAAATGAGTTTGGAAGTTTTCCTTCCATTTCTATTTTTTGGAACAGGCTCAGGAGAATAGGTATTAATTCTTCTTGAAATGTCTGATAGAATTCCCCTGGGAAGCCATCTGGCCCTGGGCTTTTGTTTCTTGGGAGATTTTTGATGATTGCTTCAATTTCCTTAGTTGTTATAGATCTGTTCAGGTTTTCTATTTCTTCCTGGTTCAATTTTGGTAGTTGATACATTGTAGGAATGCACCCATTTCTTCCAGGTTATCTAACTTGCTGGCATAGAGTTGCTCATAATATGTTCTTATAGTTGTTTGTATTTCTTTGGTGTGGGTTGTGATTTCTCCTCTTTCATTCATGATTTTGTTGATTTGGGTCATTTCTCTTTTCTCTTTGATCAGTCTGGCCAGGGGTTTATCAATCTTGTTAATTCTTTCAAAGAACCAGCTCCTAGTTTCGTTGATCTGTTCTACTGTTCTTTTGGTTTCTAGTTCATGGATTTCTGCTCTGATCTTTATGATTTCTCTTCTCCTGCTGGGTTTAGGCTTTATTTGCTGTTCTTTCTCCAGCTCCTTTAGGAGTAGGGTTAGGTTGTGTATTTGAGACCTTTCTTGTTTCTTGAGAAAGGCTTGTATTGCTATATACTTTCCTCTCAGGACTGCCTTTGCTGTATCCCAAAGATTTTGAACAGTTGTGTTTTCATTTTCATTGGTTTCCATGAATTTTTTTAATTCTTCTTTAATTTCCTGGTTGACCCATTCATTCTTTAGTAGGATGCCTACTTTAGCCTCCCTGTATTTGAGTTCTTTCTGACTTTCCTCTTCTGATTGAGTTCTAGTTTCAAAGCATTGTGGTCTGAAAATATGCAGGGAATAATCCCAATCTTTTGGTAGCGGTTGAGACCTGATTTGTGACCTAGGATGTGATCAGTTCTGGAGAATGTTCCATGGGCACTAGAGAAGAATGTGTATTCCGCTGCTTTGGGATGGAATGTTCTGAATATGTCTGTGAAGTCCATTTGGTCCAGTGTGTCATTTAAAGTCTTTATTTCCTTGTTGATCTTTTGCTTAGATGATCTGTCCATTTCAGTCAGGGGGGTGTTAAAGTCCCCCACTATTATTGTATCGTTGTCAATGTGTTTCTTTGCTTTTGTTATTAATTGTCTTATATAATTGGCTGCTCCCATGTTCAGGGCATAGATATTTACAATTATTAGATCTTTTTGGTGGATAGACCCTTTAAGTAGGATATAGTGTCCTTCCTCATCTCTTATTACAGTCTTTGTTTTAAAATCTAATTTGTCTGATATAAGGATTGCCACCCCAGCTTTCTTTTGGTGTCCATTAGCATGGTAAATGGTTTTCCACCCCCTCACTTTCAATCTGGGGGTGTCTTTGGGTCTAAAATGAGTCTCTTGCAGACAGCATATTGATGGGTCTTGTTTTTTAATCCAATCTGATAGCCTGTGTCTTTTGATTGGGGCATTTAGCCCATTTACATTCAGGGTAACTATTGAAAGGAATGAATTAAGTGCCATTGTATTGCCTGTAAGGTGACTGTTACTGTATATTGTCTGTGTTCCTTTCTGATCTATGCTGCTTTTAGGCTCTCTCTTTGCTTAGAGGACCCCTTTCAATATTTCTTGGAGGGCTGGTTTTGTGTTTGCAAATTCCTTTAGTTTTTGTTTGTCCTGGAAGCTTTTTATCTCTCCTTCAATTTTCAATGACAGCCTAGCTGGATATAGTATTCTTGGCTGCATATTTTTCTCGTTTAGTGCTCTGAAGATATCTTGCCAGTCCTTTCCGGCCTGCCGGGTCTCTGTGGATAGGTCTGTTGCCAATCTAATATTTCTACCATTGTAGGTTACATATCTCTTCTCCTGAGCTGCTTTCAGGATTTTCTCTTTGTCTCTGAGACTCGTAAGTTTTACTATTAGATGTCCGGGTGTTGACCTATTATTATTGATTTTGAGAGGGCTTCTCTGTGCCTCCTGAATTTTGATGCCTGTTTCCTTTCTCACATTAGGGAAGTTCTCTGCTATTATTTGCTCCAATATACCTTCTGCCCCTCTCTTTCTTTCTTCTTCTTCTGGGATCCCAATTATTCTAATATCGTTTCGTCTTATCGTATCGCTTATCTCTCGAATTCTGCCCTTGTGATCTTGTAGTTGTTTATCTCTCTTTTTCTCAGCCACTTTATTTTCCATCATTTGGTCTTCTATATCACTGATTCTTCTGCCTCATTTATCCTAGCAGTTAGTGCCCCCATTTTTGATTGCACCTCATCAATAGCCTTTTTGATTTCGACTTGGTTAGTTTTTAGTTCTTTTATTTCTCCAGAAAGGGTTTCTCTAATAACTTCCACGGTTTTTTCAAGCCCAGCTAGTATCATTAAGGTCATGTTTCTGAACTCTAGGTCCGACATCGTAGTAATGTCCGTATTGAGTAGGTCTCTGGCTGACGGTACTACTTCTTGTTCTTTTTGCTGAGGTGATTTTTTTCGTTTTGTCATTTTGTCCAGAGGAGAATAGATGAATGAGAGAACAAAATCCTAACAGGTTTACAACGTCCCCAGCTAATATACTGTATACAAATCAGAAAAGACCTGAAACCAGGGGAAAAAAAGGGATAGAAAGAAAAAAGAAAGAGAAAAGAAAAAGATAAAAACAAAAACAGAACAACACAAAAAAAGCAGAATGTGATCAAATATGATCAGGCTAGTGCATAGATCAGTGCCACACACTAGATTTTGGGCATATTTTGGTCTGTTAGAAAAAAATGCCTCCTAAAAATTTAAAGGAAGAAAGACATATATGTACAAAATAAGGGTTGAATCAATGAAGGGATGGAAGATGACTGTAAAGATGAAAATTATAAAACATTTTGTAAAAGGAATCGATAAGATAAGTTGTTTGAAAAAAGAAAGAAGAAGATTTAAGAAAAAAAAAAGAAAAAAGGGAGAGAATGTGATCAGGCAGGAGACTAGAACAAAGCCATACACTAGTGATTTAGGGTATATTTTGATCTGTTATAAGAAACTGTATCTCAAAATTTTAAAGAGAGAACAACTTATATATATATGCCAAAAATCATGGTAACTACTATGAAGGGATAAAATATGACTCTAAAAATGAAAAATAAAAAATGTTTTTTTAAAAAAAGGGATTGATAAGATGTTGGTTGAAAAAGTGAAAAATGAAAATAAAAAAACAGTTAACAAAAATTAACTTTGATGAACTAATGAATCATGGTAAAAAAAAAGCCATGAATTCTATGTGCAGTATTCCCCTAGCGCTGGAGTTCTCCCGTTCTCCTTGATCGGTAAACTTGGTCTTGGCTTGCTGGCTGTTCGCGCTGATATTCTGAGGGAGGGGCCTGTTCCCTGGTTTCCAAATGTCTTTGCCGGAAGCGGAATTACCCCACCCTTGTCGGTCTGGGCTAAGCAAGCTGCTCGGGTTTGCTCTCAGGAGCTTTTGCTCCCTGCAAGCTCTAGGTACAGCTTTGGAGGAGCAGGGCGAAAATGGTGGCCTCCCAATCTCCACCCGGAGGAGCTGAGAACTCAGAGCCCCGCTCCTCAGTGCACCCCCAGAGAAAAGCAGTCACTCCCATCTCCCCGGTCTCCGGCCGCACTCCGTGCTCACCCGGCCTGTGACCGAGCGTTTCTATCTCTGGCACCCGACCCCGTGTGGAGTCTCCAAACCCAGCAGATCCCCGTGGTGTGTTCCCGCACCGATCCTCCCGGGGAGAAAGGGGAGTCTCCCCGGCTCTGCCGCTTGTTGGATCCCTGCTGGAGGAGCAGTGGCCCAACTGGGCTGCGGATCACAGTTTATGGCAACCCCGAGCTGAGAGCCGATGCCTCAGCTCCGTCTCTGCAGCCGGCTTCCCCGCTCCGATACCTGGGAGATCTGGCGCACTCAGGCACCCCCAGTCTTTCTGTGACCCCGAGGGTCCTGAGACCACACTCTCCTGGGAGGATTCCACCCCCCTCTTAGCCACTGCAGCGAGGTCCCTCAGCGGAGCCGACTTCTAAAAGTTCCGATTTTGTGCTCTGCGGCTCTATCACTTGCCAGAAGCGGCCGACGGAGGCCCCCTCCCCCACCGTCTATCCTCCCAAATATCGCCTCAGATTCACTTCGCACGTCCTACCTTCCAGTAAGTGGTCGCTTCTCTGTTCAGAGAGTTGTTGCTACTCTCCTCTTCGATCTCCTGTTGAGTTCGTAAGTGTTCAGAATGGTTTGATCCCTATTCAGCTGAATTCCTGAGACCAGACGAAATCTAGGTCTCCTACTCCTCCGCCATCTTGCTCCGCCCCCCTGGATGATTTTTCTTGATATATTTTGAGGACATACTTTTAAGTTCATGGGAGGTACAGGGTCAAGATCATCAAAAATAAGAAAAGTCTGGGAAACTGTGACAGTCTAGGAGAGCCAAAGAAGACCTGAAGACTGACTGAATGCCATGAGGTATTCTGGTTGGGATCCTGGAACAGAAAGAAGACATTAGTTCAAAACTAAGGTAATCCTGGGGCGCATGGGTGGCTCAGATGGTTAGACATCTACCTTCAGCTCGGGTCATGATCCCAGGGTCCTGGGATTGAGCCCGGCATCTGGCTCCTGCTCAGTGGGGAGCCTGCTTTTCCCTCTCCCTCTGCCATTCCCTTTGCTTGTGCTCTCTGGCTCTCTCACTCTCTCTGTCAAATAAATAAATAAAATCTTAAAAAAAAAAAACTAAGGTAATCCTTAGTTAATAACAATGTATCAGTCCATTCCTTATAACAAATGGGTCATACTAATGAAGATGTTCATAATAGGAGAAACTGGGAACAGTATGTGGGAATCCTCTGTATAGTATATGGGAACAGTGTATGGGAACCCTCATAACAACTTTTCTGTAAATCTAAAACTATGCTCAAATTAAAAATTTATTTTAAATGAAAGTTGCTCAAGTTCATGATGCCTCTCAGAAGAAATGTAAACCCAAATATTTCCACAGATAAAGCCCCGCAGACATTGATCGCAAAACCTAAAATTACAAAAACAAAAATAATTAACACTGAGAGAGAGAGGCAGAGACAGAGAGCGAGAGACAGAGAATACATAAGAAACAGCAGATTAAGGACTCCCCCAAACTCAAGATAATAGGATTATCTGCTATAGAGTATAAAAATTATTTTAAATCATTAGAGATATCAAAGAAGGAACTAAAAACATGGCAAATAATTAGAAACAGTGGTTGCACTACACATTTTGTTCATTTATAGAAAGAGTTGTGAAACCAAAAAGGCAGAAATGCTTTCTTTTAACAGAGAAATAATCAGAATTTTCTTGCTCAGTGGTATAAATAGCTCTAATATGAGTGGTCATTATCAGACACATACAGTCTCAAATACCAGCTTTAGAAACACTTGTTTGCAAAATACTTGGTAGCGAAATTCAGAGCAACCTTAATGAAAAGTATGAGAGCACCCCTACTGAATGATCACACAAAAATTTGGGAAAAAGAGGTCATAGAAGATAAGGTTTTCCAACAGCACACAAAACTTCTGTTTTCTCTGTTTCCCTCTTCTTCCCAAGCAGGAATGGACTTTCGAAAAAAACAAAATTGCAACTGAGTCATTTAATAAAGAGTTTGAGCAAAAATCACTAAAATTTGTCTGCAATCTTGAGTAAATGATTTTGCAGACTCAAAACCCTTACAAACAAAAGGGTGACCTACATGTGATTCTATTTTGCTTTCTAGTGTACCTGAAGTTTTAATTCCACCATCTCTGGAGCCTAAAAGTATCTGCTTGCTTGTAGAAAAAGCAGCTGATATCCTCACATGCACTTGTAAGCTTCTTGTCTGCAGCATGAGTCACATCAGAAGACAACAAAGACCCTTTTTAATCAAAGAAGCGAGAAAACAAAGGGACAGAAGCATCCTTTTGATGTAAAAAATTCTCCTTCGAGTTCTCTGCACATTCAGTTGTGGTCTAGGCAGCTATGACTCCATTAAATGATATTAACAGTCCCAAGCCAGGAATTATTTTATTTTTCCTCCTTTGTCTAAAACGTAACTCACTCACATGGGAGCCAGTTAGTCATCATCATTTTAAAAGGGCAAAGAAATATGCTACGGTCTGATTACATTCAAATGCTCAGGACACATCACTCAGCTAGAAGAGCATCTTGTGTTCCTATTAGAATTTTGTTACAGAGAATATTATCAATTTATCACCCTTCACCAGGTTTCTTAGGTAAGAGATGGAGGCTATATTCATTTTCTCACAAAAATTAAAGAGCAAGAAGGATTTTGTCCAGGCAAATGAAACAGCAAACAAGAAAACAGGAGTCAGTACCCTAAAAAGCTTTCTTCTCGGGGTACCTGGGATTGAATAAGAATGATGTATCACATGTAAGAGGCAATAGCAATTCCTCACTTTCTCATTCTTTCCAGAACAAATCCTTTGGCAAGTCTAGACTATAGAACTTCCAAAATACTCACCAGTTCCAGGCTTCATTCACCTCTACTTCTTCCTCCATATTCCAAGCTTACTATCATCCTATCTTGGATCATGACAAAGACCTCCTAAGCACCACCCTTGCCTCTCCTGCCTCCTTCCATCCATTTTGCTCATAACAGACCGAGGGTACTTAAAAAAACAAAAGGAAGCAAGAGTCATTCTCCTGCATCAAGCCCTCTAATTGCTTCCCATTGCTCTTGGAATAAAATTAAAAATCCTTAGCACAGCCTCCAAGATGCTGTATGATCTGGTTCTGTGCCAACAAGTCTGACCTCAACTCCTATCATGCCCTCCACTTACCCACAACTTCCCAGCCACACTTACCTTGTCTCTGTCTCACAGTCATGTCCATCGCCATCTCAGGGCACTGGCATTGGCCATTCTTAGAGCCTGAAAATTTTTAAGATCTCAAAACGCCTACCTCCTTCCAGTCATTCAGGTCTTGGTTCAAATGCCATCTCCTCAAAGAGGACATGTCAAACCCCTGTCCAATTTGCTAACAAGCATTCATTTTTTTACTACTTGTTATACTTTACTTTTAGTGTTAGTGATTACTCGATATATTTTTAGTCTATTTATTATCTATTCTTTCCTGTCTTCCATTAGAATCTTAGATTCATGAAAGCAGGAGACTTGTGTGTCTTGCTCACTGATGTATCTCCAATATCTTGTGTAATGGTTAACATTTAAGTGAGTCATAAGTAACCGGTTTTTTAAATAA
Organism: Eumetopias jubatus; assembly: GCF_037043125.1. NCBI lineage: Eukaryota > Metazoa > Chordata > Mammalia > Carnivora > Otariidae > Eumetopias > Eumetopias jubatus. Next base: position 78,587,756 of record NW_028274807.1, on the reverse strand, counting down.
GTTAATGACTGAAAAAAATAGTGGATGCAATTATTTTCAGGACAGAGGCCACATAAAAGTTGACCAAATACATAGTATTGTAACTATTTGCTTATAAGAATAGAATGAATTAAAATTGTTTAAGTAAAATGACACAACAATTGAGACATTGTATTTTACTTTGATTCATGTCCAAAGATATTGACAAAATACCCATTTGACAATGAAGGTTGGCTGTCCACCCAAATTTATGACACACACACCCCCTTCCTTTTTGTAGAATTAATGCTGGAAATTGACTGCCCAACCAGGGGCTATGTTTTCCAATCCCTTCCCACCCACCGCTCTCAAGGCTGCAGTTCAGTATGGTTATTTTGATGAGTTCCAGCCTGTAAAGTATTAAGGGAAATGATGTGTGTCTGTTCCAGGCTTGGCCCCTAGAGCCCTTCCATGCAGTCCCCCTCCACACTCTTGTCCACATCTGACTGGCAGGAATGGAGGTGAGGCTCAGGACAGGAAGCACTGCGTTAAAGATGGCAGAACTTCTTGAGCCTGAGAATGGCTGCATGGAGAAAGCTAAAGTTTTCTTTAGGGGTAATGCTTCCTGAGTAAGAAATAATTTTATATTGCTTTTGAGGAATTACACATTGTAGGGTCTACATATTACTGCAGCCTGGCCTAGTGACTAATATTCTCTAGGTTTGGGGTAAATCGAAAATATCACAAGAGCAGATTTGGCCCATTAAAATTCTTCTGCTTGGCTCTTGGGAAATTTAAAGTGAATATTTTTACACTAAATTTAGGAGGTTAAGAAAGAAGGAAGGATTGCAGAGCAAGAGGATACATGCTACAGATGAGAAGGTAAAGGGTTCAGAGTCACATAATAACAAATGATTTCCAGCTGGCCACACCCCTGCACAAAGACAATAAAAAGACTTCCATTTCCAGGGCAGAGAAAAATATATAGAAAGAAGTTCTTCCACGGAGATGGCAATATTTCCATGATCAGTGTGAGCTCATCGTTAAGTTATAAAGGAGTAAAATTGTATCTGTGGTTTCCTTCTTGGTTCCTCACCCTCTGGCCAATGCACATGCCTTCTTCTTTCACTTATCCTCTCAAAAGGGTGCTGTCCTGGCAATCAGGAAGTCTAGCTTCTAGCTTGGTTTGTCCATCACTTTCCTTGAGCTAGTTACCTCGCCTCACTGGATCTAAACACCTTCTTTTCTAGAAGGAGGTAGGGTCATGATGGCTAGCTGTTAGGCTGAGAATTGTTTCCTGTTCCGACAAACATTGAGCAGAATGGATTAGTTATTGACAATTCAGTGTCTTGGGCCTTACTATCCTAGAGAAACAAATCTCCAAGAGCACACTGAGAGGTCTTTGGGAGAGTGTTGGGCTAAGATTGAGGGTAAGAAAAGCTCATCCCTTGGTATTCTCTGAAAAAGAAAAATAGATCTCTGGCCATATGAATGATATTAATTCTGCCTGAAGGAGGAGAGTCACAGCCAGGATCACTGAGGCCCTCCTGCCAGTCTGTGAGAGTTGTTTTTCTGCTACCCCCTGCTAGCCAAAGTTCATTCTCAATTTCCATCTGAATGACCTCTCTTTGGAGATAATAGAGCAGCCTTGGTTCTTCTTTATTGTGAGACTCTCATAATGTGGGAATTCTGTGCAGCAGCAAGCACAACGACCATGTAATTCTCACACGTTAATTTCCTCTATCCCCCACAATAGCACCATGAGGTGGCTCCAGCTGATACCAATGTGGCCACACTGACGGCCTGGATCTTCAAGAACACTTGGGGTGCAACTTTACATCTTCCTCCGATGAAGTTCGGAGATATTTTAAAGGTGTGTCACAGCACTTTGAGAGACATCTCGACCAGCTCACAGAGTGGTGAAGAGATTCAACCAGCATGACTCATGGCTCTCATCAAGGAAATTTTGGGGATATTCTGAGGAAGAGGGACTGAGCTTGGTCTGGTGGCCACAGTGAATAGATAGATCAAGGATGGGTGGATGGAAGCCACAGGGAGCCTGATTTCACTCCAGGGGAAGAATGGCTGTCCTTGGGAGGAAATGAGCTCCCTGTCCTTAGGGTGCTCATGCAGACCTGAAGAACCTCTCAGAGGACATGAGGCAGAGGGAAGGCCAAGGTGGACATGGAAGAGAGGGAATTTTGGCTCAGTATCAAAAACAACTCTGAGAAAAGTATTTAAAGAGATCTGAAGTGACTGGGGTATTCAGAAAAAAATTCCTCAGCAGAAAAAAATTCCTCAGTTTGATCAAATATTGGACGATATGACTTCTAAGTTTCGTTTTACTCAAAAAGCCTTTAGTTCCTTTAATTCTCTTTAAGTGGGATTACTTTTTCAATTACTTTTCAATTTTAAAATTAACACATGCTTCTGATTGAAGTCAAATATCACCCAGAAGCTATAATGATAGAAATGTCTTACTCTACCTCTTCCAACCTGCCATGCCCACACCCTTATTTCTTATATGTGGTTCTTAGCATTTACAACCCTGACGGGATTGGAAGGAAGGTGGGGCAGCTTTGTGTCAGCAAAAGCAGTAGCTTTGCTTGTCTCCTGGTTGAGGATAGAAGTCATAGTTGAAAATCATTTTCCTTCAGAATTTTTAAAGCATTAACTTTTTTTTGCCTTTACACTTCTGGGTCCTACCTGGGAAGACCACTGCCATGTTGACTCCTAGTCCAGTTTCTTCATTTATCAGTTTTTATTTTTCCTTGGCATTTTAAAATTCCTGATAATGTGTATTGGCAAGGATCTTGTTTGATTCACTGAGTTGAACACTCGGTGATACCTTTCAATCTGAAAAGTTGTAGTTTTCAGTTGTGAATTCTATCCATCATTTCCTTCCCTCATTTTTTCTGTTCATTTTCTGGAACCCCCAGTAGTCATTCGAGACTATACTTTTCTCTAATTTCCTTATCTATTATTTCCTATTTTTCACATCTCTGGGTGGTTGGTTTTTTGTTTGTTTGTTTGTTTTTGGTTGCTCTTCTATTTTTGATAAATTCTTTTGATTTCTCCTTCAGATTTTTTTTTGAGTTTTTATTTCAGATATGACTTTTTTTTTTCATTTCTAAGAGTTCTTTCTGGTCTTAAGAGTATTCCTTTTTATTCTTCCTCTTCTTGTTTCAGCCCTTGGGAGATGTTAATTATAAGCTATTCTATTTTGATCTTCTACTCTTTATTGCCTCTGTGCCCTCCAAATTAGTTTTATTATTATTATTATTATTTTAACAGCAAAGTTTTTATTTATTTATTTATTTGACAGAGAGAGACACAGTGAGAGAGGAAACACACGCAGGGGGAGTGGGAGAGGGAGAAGCAGGCTCCCCACTGAGCAGGGAGCCCGAAGCGGGACTCGATCCCAGGACCCTGGGACCGTGACCCGAGCCGAAGGCAGATGCCGAAGGACTGAGCCACCCAGGTGCCCCTTTTGTTATTATTATTATTTGTTTGTTGCAATCTCTCTCTTACTCATGTTTGAAGCCTTTTTAGATGTCTGGTGTCTTCAGTGACATATTCATAATTTTCTGCAAGTGTGGATGAGTAAGATGTCCACTCTGTCTTTCCTGGGGAGTTCCCAAGCATCAAGCCAGCCTTGCATCCAGAGAGCCCAGATATCAAAATCCGTAAGTCTTTCCTCTAAATCCCTTCAGTTTCCTCATAAAACAAAATGTTCTGCCTCAAGGCTGGGACCCAGCATGAGCTCTGGGAGTGGGGTTTAGAAAGGTGGATGGGAATCCTTGGGTTCAGTTTTCAGATTTTCCCCTTAACCGTCTTTGGGGCCACACTTCTCACAATAGCCCTGCACTGAGCCTAGTGTCTCCAGCTCAGGAATTAAATGATTCTGGTTTTCAAGGGAACAAATCTCAGGTCTCCTGTATTGTGGAGCACAGATAATTTTCTGGTGGTCTGGAGCAAAGAAGGGAACTGGAGCTCCAGCTATTTTCTTTCTGACTTCCAACCAATCTTTCTTTCACCCCCAGCAATTCTGTTCCTGCTTTCTGGCCCAGGGCTGACTCTTGAGGGGGTTTGTAGGTAGGTTGGCTGGCTTCCTATAGCAACCCATTCTACAGGCCCTGAAGTTATAACTGTCCTTACCCTCCTTTCAGACCTCCCCAAACAAGCTAACATCTCTTATTGTCTGTGGACTTCTTCTCCATGCTCCTCGTCCTCAAGACAAGACATGTCTGTGCCCAGTCTATTATTTTCAAGGGAAGTTCAGATTATTTTTTAAGGCATCATTTGAAATTGTAATTGCCTTCCAGGACTTTGTTTTGGAAAGTTTTGGAAATGTCTGCATTTCTTAGTAGAGGCTATTTCCGCAATGCTCCTGAGTCTTTGTGGAATCACAAGCCACTAGAAGCCTCAAGAATCCTTTACAGAAAAGTTGCCTCAGTAGAGAAGTAGAAACAATTAGAAGCTTCTCTTGAAATGCAAACTGCCAATTGTTTGAAAATTCCAAAGAGTGAAGAATAATTATCTTAAGGTAGCTGTAAACATCAAGCTGATAGACGGGGCTCTTGAACTTCCCACCTCACCCAGGGAATTATTCCATGTGTTGTTTTTCTTATTGTCTGGAGAAGTTGTAAGAGTGCTTCTCTGTTTTCTGGTTTCATCTTTTAAAGTCTAATCAGACTTTGAAGCACTGCCATCTGTCTCTTCCTCAAGGAGGTGCTGAAGAGCCTCAGATGACCAGAAAATCTTCCACGTGTGCTGCACACACTTGTGCCCTCATACACACTTCTAATTATCTAAACTTCCAAAGGCTCTGAAGTTAAACAAGTTCTTCCTGGGGAAAATTGACTTTACCCTCTCTTACCTACCCTCTCCTCCAACCTCAGCACCTGTACAGAAACGTTAAGGGCACCTCCATAAACTGGGCTGACATCAAGAAGCTTCCTCCACCTAAAACTGACAGAGAACCACTAATGCTGGGAAGCTTTTCTCCTGTGGGGCTGTGAATCTCTGCTTCTTTCTCATTAATCAGAGAATTTTACTTCCTTGGGCAAAATGGAACACAGCTGTCAGTTATCCATGACAGAAAAATCATAATATTATTCTAGTTTATCTTCAGCACCCCTCTCACTTTTACTGAGTTATTTTGGGTGCAAAGCAAGTTATTTTTGGCTCTTCAAATGTATTAATCTTCATGAGGAGGAAGCAGAATAGCAGAGTGTTTAGGATCTCAGTGTCAGGCACAACTGGATTGAAATCCTGACTCCTCCATTAACTAGCTATGGCATTTTGAGCATATTACTTAACCTATAACAATTATGCATTATCTATGGAATACATAATAATGGTGCCTTTTCAACAGAACACTGAGGAGGATTAAATGAAAATATGCTTATAAATATCTGAGCATATAGTTTAGCATCTAGTAAATGCTCAATAAACTTAAGTGATTATTGGTATTGGAAAGTTAAAGGAAGTACGTGCACATGTGTGTGTGTGTAACTATGTTGGGTGTATGATATTGAACTGCAGAGGTCTTTTTTTGTTTTGTTTTGTTTTTAAGATTTTATTTATTTATTTGGGGTGGGAAGCACAGACGGAGAGTGACAGGGAGAAGCAGACTCCCCACTGAGCAGAGGGGCTGGCATGGGGCTAGATCACAGGACCCTGAGATCATGACCTGAGCCAAAGGCAGACGCTTAACCAACTGAACCACCCAGGTGCCCCAAATTGCAAAGGTTTTAGAGATTTAAACCAAGGAATAGTGCAGCTGTGCTGGAATAGACTTCCTGATGATTCCACTCCAACACCCATCAGAATTCCTTCACAACTCCCTGCTAAGGAGTGGTCACATGGCCTTCCAGAACAGAGCTCACTATGTCCAGAGGTTTCCCATGTCATCTTCAGAAAGCTCAGCTGTTCGTAAATTATTTTGATCATAAGCCAAAAATATGGTTCCCTATCATTTTCAACTGTTGGCTCCTCATTTTCATCTAAGCAGCCCTTTGAAGGCACATGATACAATTCTAATCTGATCTCCACTTCACGGTCCTTCAGGAATTTGAACACAGCTATCAAGTACCTGTATGAGCTTTTTCTTGGCTGAGGCCCTGAGCAGAACATGTTTATTTCTTTCCAGGATTTGTCTCATGCCTTGGTCTTGGTCCCCCCTCCATCCTGAACTCTTTCTCTGTTCTCATGAGGGGTACCCAGTACTAAATCTACAGTTGCAGAAATGTTTTCACCAAGGCAAAGCTCATCTCTTTCTCAAAGAATTTTAAATCTTCCAAACTCCATAAATATTCCAAAAAGGCCATGTGAAAGGAATCTGTATGCCAGACAAAATTTTTTTAAAAAATCAGAAATCTAGGATCCAGTAAATTTGAGCTCATTAAAATTTCTTTAAATTATTCTAAGAACTGACTAATTTAACAGTGGGGCCTGTGCCTTTGTTTATCGTGGTGTGTGTTGAGAAACTGTGAGGCAGTCTGGAGTCTTGAGGAAACTGGGGTTCCTAGATTCTCTTTTCAACTCTACTTTGAGAAGCAACCCTATGATTCAAGTTCAAGTTCAGATTCAAGTTCAAGTTCAGTCTCTACCCTTCATCAAAAGCAAATGTAAGTTGTGTGAACTTATTTACCTCCCTGAATTTTAGTTCCTCACATCTTTGAGATGGAGCCAAAATCCCTACCTTCCATGACAACAGTGAGAGACTCAGGGGATCAGTGCTATAACACACCCCATACAGGATCTGTAACAGGAAGCCTTCTGAGGTACCGCCCCCTAACCACTTCTATTCAATATAGCCTCAAGATTACCCATGTTGCAAGGACTCTTTCTGCTTTCCATTTTTAAAGCAGTCTGTTAGAAAGTTAAAGACTATTAGGAGACCTGACTCTTTGAGTAAAATAACTGTGGAATGGAGTTAGGAGACTTGGAATCTATTTCCACTCAGCTCATGTGACCATGGGCAAGTCCCTGCCTTAGCCAGGATCTCAGTTTCCTTATTTGTAAATGAGGATCCTGGTTATGATTGGAAGTGTGTGCGTGTGTGTGTGTGTGTGTGTGTGTGTGTGTGTGGCTATGTTGGGTGTGTGATATTGATGTCTCAAATCTGATATTCTGTGATTCTAATTTACTCTTTCCCTTTCCAATTTACATCATTGTTTGATACTTCCTGGAAGTATACTTCAGAAAGCTAAATTTTGTTTTGACTCTAGAAACGTGTTGAATCAGAGAGAATAGAATTCCTGGAAGCATTCAAGCTAATGACCCAAACAGTAATTTAAATTATTTCTTCTTGCTCCATTTTATGACCGGAAGAACTTCGGAGCTACACAGTATGTCAGGATGTGCATCATTTCTACTTCCCAGTGAGGAGTTATTTTAAGAAGGATAAAGGGACATGTCATTTATCAGTTGACAGTTGCCAAGAGGGGTACCCTATACAGCTGCATGGCAGGTATCAGGGGGCCGGCTCGCCTAACTAGCAAGCTTGTCTTGCAAGTTTGCTTGAGTGATGATGAACCCCACAGTAATATCCACATATCCAGACAAAATGACATATGATAAGCACAGGAAAAAAAAACAAGAACCCAACATTTCTATAACGCCATATACTTGTCATCATGTTTACATCTATTGTAACAATATTCCCTAATAGCTCTGCAGTGTGCAAAACAATTTCACTTCCAGTAGTTCACAGTAACCATAAGTCTGCAAAATAATGGGGCATGGCAGGAAAGAGCAGGGCTGAGACTAGTATCAATTTGTCTTGGTAGAAAAAAATGAAGATACAGTATTTTGCCGGGTTTTGTATACAGGTAAAGATGGAAAGAAGAGGCAAAATCAAGATTGAATTTAGGTCGATTGACTCCAATCCCTTGTTCAATTCAGTAGAACACTTGCCTCTCACTATCCGTAATTTGACTTCCACAGAGGTGTTGAATGCACAGGACTAGTGGAAAAGGTTATCACCATGAAAAGGACATCATGGCGAAAACTGGTAATTCCAATAACAAAGGGGAAATCTGGATGTCAGAACAATGGGGCAGTGGTCACTTACAAAGGAATAAGACTTAGAGTAATAGCAGACTTTCTATCAACACCTCTTGGGTATTAGGAGACAATGAAAATTCTTCAAATTTCAGATAAAAAAAGGATTTCATCATAGACCTCTGTACCCAAACCATCAAGCAAATGTAAAAACAAAGACACTTAAGACACATCAGGATGGGGCGCCTGGGTGGCTCAGTTGGTTAAGCAACTGCCTTCAGCTCAGGTCATGATCCTGGAGTCCCGGGATCGAGTCCCACATCAGGCTCCCTGCTCTGCGGGGAGTCTGCTTCTCCCTCTGACCCTCTTCCCTCTCGTGCTCTCTATCTCTCATTCTCTCTCTCTCAAATAAATAATAAAATAAAATCTTTAAAAAAAAAAGACGTCAGGATGTGCAAAAACTCAAGAAGTTCACTGTCTTTATACTATGATTGAAAAACAATACTTGAGATATGGTTCTCCACCAAAATAGAACAGAAATATGATAAAGAGGACGAAATAGGACACTGAATTAGTGGCAGCAGAGAATTAAGGGCAAAGGAGACTAGAATCAAGTAAGGGAAGCTGCATTAGATGGGACATTTGGAGGATTCTCCTTTACCCTGAAATATGTTCATGGCATAGAAGATTTACTTCTGTGTGACTTAATCCCTGGTTCTATACTGAATCCCTTACTCTCTGGTTCTATACGGAATAATATTTATGTTAATAAATAATATTGTACATTCTGTTCATTCATTTTCTTTTTTATAATCCATCTATTATATAATCACATAAGATGTATTTACAGTTATGGAAGAGAATGTAAATGTAACGTAAACTCTAGATAATGTAAATGTAACGTAAACTCTAGATAGTAAAAAATTACAGAGGAGAGATAAATTAGGAGATGAAGGGGAATGCTACTGTCATTTTCTTTATGGTGGAGTTTATAGCTGTCTAAAGTTAAGTGATAAGATAGCATTAAGTTATTGACGAAGACAACATATAGAATACCCCAAAATAATAATCAAGCTAACAAAAATTAGAAAGTGGACCAGGAAGAAAAAGTGGAGAATAATGTCAGTGAATAAACTCTTCACACATTATATGTAGGAAATAATAGCTCTATCTAGAGTTAAAACATCAAAAAGTAGGTCTCTATGTGTGTTATATAAAGTTATAATAATAATTACTAGTAAAACTAAAAAGAGGGAATACTGACAGTGACTGTCTCTGGGGAGAGGGGTTGGTGATAAAGTGGAGGATGATTTTACTTTATATTTTTGTTCTTCCTCACTGTTTGAATATTTTAAAATTCTGTGCATGTATTAATTCTATATTTAAACAAAGGAAAACTCAGCGATTTGAATATCTAATAACATGTGGATGAAAATCTAGATGGTGGCTTGAGTTGATGCTGGCACATACTTAAATCCATACAAAGAAAATAAAGTGAAGACTGAAAAATCAGGTTTATCTCCTTTATTTAAAAAAAAAAATGAAGTATTGTGAGCCAAGAGAAAGAAAGTGATACTTTACAGTGCTGACCATAAAAGTCAGATAAATATTCTGTTCAAGAATTAAGTTAAAGAATTATTCTCTTTTTTTTAAGATTTTATTTATTTATTTGTCAGAGAGAGAGAGAGAGAGAGAGAGCACAAGCAGGGGAGCAGCAGGGAGAGGGAGAAGCAAGCCTCCACTGAGCAGGGAGCCCAATGTGGGGCTCAAACCCAGGACCCTGGGACCAAAGGCAGATGCTTAATGACTGAGCCACCCAGGCGCCCCAAGAATTATTCTTAAGTAGCCAACATTGTACAAATTTTGAAGTACTGTGATTATCAAAATTTGGTAACTTTTGACATAATTAACTACTTGGTCTCAAAAGGGGACCAGAGCTTGACTTCCTTCTCCATCTGTTTCATTTCCTTGGTTATTTAGTTATAACACGGATGATATCAATGCCTGCTTTACTAAGCAATAGGTCTCCAGGAACTGTAAACCACCAAGGCTTAGATTAATGCTATTAACACTATTTTTATGCTTTGCTCATCTGTCATAGTATAGGGAAAAGTCAACACAGACTTTGGACAAATTTACACGTGAACAAATATATTTTGTGTCTCATGAAGCCTGCCAAAGTGACTTGGGCAGAAATTCCAGGACTTTGTGACCCACCAGGCGTTTGAATCAGATTGTTTCTGTGACAGGTTCTAATCCTCTTAAAGGACATTTCCCCTTTGCTTATTGACTGACCATGCAGAAGTGCTGAACAGGGACATAATCATGCCCCAAACTTATTTAGCTTTTCTTCCTTCCTTTTTCTCTTCTCTTTCTCCTCTAACAACTCTCCCTGCTACCCTCCTCCTCTTCTGCCTCTTCCCCTCCCCCTCTCTCCTTCCTCCTTCCCTTCCCCTCTTCTCCCCCTCCCTCTTCTCCTTCTTCTTCTTGTTCCCCTCTAGATTAGCCTCAATAGATAACTTAGCTTTTTAAACCCTTCTTTCTATTAAGTTCAATACCTGCTTAGCCCCAGATTTCTCTACCTGCTGCTCTACTACCCATCTCAACCACTCCATATGCCAGGTTAACAGACACTTCACTTGTCAGGCTCCACAGAACCAAGTGCTTCACCACCTCAGTGGGCTTGATCACATGGTTCACTCTGCCGATACCCCCTTCCCCATCCACCATGTCCAAATCCTATCCCCTGTTTAAATTCTAGCTCATCAGCCAACCTCTTCCATTAAACCTCCCTGAACCTAAGCAATTTCTCCCTCCTCTGCTTGCTAGATCTTTTTATCTAGTTCTGTCTTTGCGCATAAGACATGTGTCTTGTGTACCTCACCCTGGAGTTGTTTATGTATGTGCCTCAAAACCTGACCATTCTGTGGGATCTGTGTCTATGTTCTCTCTCTGCTCACCTGTTACACAAGGCCTGGCACATAGTAGGTGCACAATAAATATCTGTTGAGTTCTACTGATTTGTCAAGGTTTGCATTGCTAGTAAGTGTAAAGCTAGGATGGGAACCCAGGTTTTTGCCTGCTGGACTTAGTGTACTTTCCATCACACCACATGGCCTCACACATTATGCCACACATTTAAGAAGCTGATCTGAGCATTTTGAACTATGATAGGGAATCAGGGGGCAGCCATGACCTGTCCCAGCTTGATAGCAATTCAGGCTGACAAGGTAAAGCATAAGGTATGAAAGTGTCCTTGGATGAAGCAAATGTTAGGATTTGCCATTTTGATATTTCATACATAGCGAAAACATGTCAGATTCCATTAGGCACCTTCAACATCTCTTAAAGGGAGGACAGATGCTTGGTGAAGTCTCATGGCTGCTACCCATTTTTTAATCTATTGTCCTCAGGTGAAGAAAATAAACTGTCTTCCAGAAGTAACTTGCACTAGAGAACACCTTCAGAAAGCATTAGGCTTGACATGTGTACTTTGTGATTTAAGAAGTGATTTAGGGAGTTAAGAAACTGAGAGGCTAACAATTAATAAATTTGTTTTCCTGGACCAGATTAGAAAAGAGAAACAAAATTTTGTTTTATTATAAGTAATCATTATTTAACCAAGAAATTTTGGCATCATTTTCATCCTTTAAAAACATTGAAACCATAATCCCTATTCTAAATTGTTGTTGGGCTTTTTTTGTTTCATCCTAAGTAAGTAATAAACAATGATCCAGAAACCTACATACAATGTGCACCACTAAAGACAGTTTAGCTGAATTTAATTTTTTCTTCTATATTCCGAGTCACGGAAAATGTCTACAGCAACTGTACAATAACATGAAACGCTCCCAGTCAAACCTGGATTGTCTGACTCTCTCTACTCCTTCCCCAGCACCCAGACAAGCTCATACCCTCATCACTTGTCTTCCTCATTACGCACAACCCATTCACATGAGATCTCTATTATCCAATATAATTCAAGTGCCCCTGTTCTCTTTGGAAAATTAAGGCTTGAAGGAACACACTGTCTGAAGTACACAGTGATTTGCACAAAGAAATCTTTTATCTAACACTTAAGTGAAATAAGTCCAGGTACTTGATATGAGAATAATCCTGAGGTTTTGCATCACAGGTAATATCTAGACACTTGTAATCACACCACTCTTCTAAGGGTTCAGAGCACTTTATACCCAAGGGAAGGACCCACAGGAGAATCCTTTCTACCGCTGACACATATGGAGCTCTTGTGGTGTGTTTCTCATCACTCTTCTTATCTATTCAACTAAGACACTTTTCTCTTCATTTATTTGGAGTCTCACCCTCTTTGAAATGAGTGTTGCTGCTACAAGCAATACAAACATTCATTGGAAAGCAAGGATGAAGGAGCAAGTTCTCATTTGGACACTGTAGTGGATGGAATAATGTCACCAGCCCTAACCCCTGTACCTGTGGATGTGACCTTATTTGGAAATAGGGTTCTTTAGATGTAATTGAGTAAAGGATCTCAGGATGAGATCATCCTGGATTTAGAGTGAACCATCAATCCAATGATGGGTGTCCTTAGAAGAGAAAGGAAAGGAATATTTGAGACACCAGACACAGAGGGGAAGGCAGTGGGAAGAAGGACAGAGTTTGGAGTGGGACAACCACAAACCAAGGAAGGCTAAGGACTGCTGGCAACCACCAGAGCTCCAAGAGCTGCAGGGAACTGATTTTTTCTTAGGCTTCCAGAAGAAACCAACCCTGCCAATATACCTGGATTTCAGACTTCTTGCCTCCAGAACTATAAAAGAATAAGTTTGTGGTACTTTGCTATGGCAGCCCCAGGAAACTAATACAGACACAGTGCTGGGTAATTAAACAGAAATTACTGGCTTGGCTGGAGTAGAAAAGTATGTGTGTGCGTGTGAAGATGTGTATACACACACACACACCTATATAAGTTGGAATCGACACAATGATCACAAACCTCCTATGCCATCATGATAGTGGTGACTAAGAGGCATGTCCAGCAAATATTTGTTCCTTGAGTGAATAAAGCACTTCATCAGAAAATTAGTAGGAAAAAAAAGAAAATTAATAGTGCATGTGTTGTACAGATATGGATCAGCTACATATCTTCCTGAGGGTGGAAGAAGAGAACACTCACCTTTTTCCCCAATCTCTACTGGGAATATCAAGAAGAAAAAGCCAACAAGCTCTTCTCCCCAAAGACTCACCTGATCCTTCCCTTTAGCCAGTGGAAAGAGATCTCCTTTACCTCTGAAACCCCCACCGTTCCCTCTTACTGCCTTGTGTTACAGTCAGTTATATATATATATAAGGTCTCTCTCATAGTAAGCCTGGTAGGCAAAAGGCAATTCTATACAGTGGCAAGTGGCTGGCTTAAAAATCAGAGGACATAAACCTTGTTCCCGCTATGACCTAGAACCAACTACATTCTCTCTGTGCCTCAGGCTTTTTTTTTTTTTTTTTTTTTGTAAAACAGGAGCAAAATTCCCTGTCAGACATCCCTTATAGTCTTTCTGGGAGTTGTGAATAAAATAATTGGAGTGAAATTATAACCAGAAAGAACATGCCAGAAAGTATAGCCAGAAAAAGTATAAACAAGAAAAACCAGTCCACAGTAAAAACAAACAGGAAAGATCCCTCACAACATAGCTTACCACAGAGCACAGCACATGGGGGGCTGAGTATACGTTTGTGGCCTGAACAAGGAGCGCTATCCTCAGATTGGAACCATGAAGCCTCAGAGCACAGTTTGTTGAAAGCCTTTGGAAACAGACAAATGAGACAACCACACAACTGTACTCTTCCTAACTCCACCAAGGTTACCTTGGGGAATAACATAACCCAGCACTTTATTTGCAAAGGGGATTGAGCAGCTCCCAGCAGCTTTATTCTTGTGCAAATGGAGTCCCTTGGTCAAGGTCAGCCTGACCAGAAGGCCAAGAGACACTCCTTCTCTGAGTTTCAAACTCTAAAAACGATTAGCATGTCACATTTGGCATTTTCTCATTTTGTAGAATCATAATGAGGCACTTTATTTATTTTTGAATAACTGCTAACTGGATTCTGTGTTAGTGTAGAATTTGAGACTTATTATTTCTCCCATCAAAGTTCCTAGTCCTTCTCTATTTCGGGCCCCTGCCAGAGAGTCTTTTTCTTGCAACATGATGATTCAGTTCATTTATGGAACGTCTAGATTGTGCTTCTCTAGTTGTCAGGCAAGCTTAGGAAATTTTACTGAATCACTATTGAAACAGGAAGGAGACTTATAGAGATATTCTTCAGGGGTTTTTAATCCGGAATCTATGGATCCCCTAAGGCCCATGTAGGAGTTTCAGGAAAGTTATAAGCCCCTCAAACTGTTTACACATTTGTCTGTGTATGTGTTTTTGGGTTGGGCAGTCACTTCCAGCAGATCTAGACAGGTTAAGAACCAGTGAGCTACTCCAACTTCTCATTTAAAGTATTTTTACTAGGGTGCCTTGGTGGCTTAGTCGTTAAGTGTCTGCCTTCGGCTCAGGTCATGATCCCAGGGTCCTGGGGTCGAGTCCCGCATCGGGCTCCCTCCTCCGCGGGAAGCCTGCTTCTCCCTCTCCCACTCCCCCTGCTTGTGTTCCTGCTCTCGCTATCTCGCTCTCTGTCAAATAAATAAAATCTTAAAAAAAAAAAAATAGGCAAGATGGCGGAGGAGTAGACCTAGATTTCATCTGGTCTCAGGAATTCAGCTGAATAGGGATCAAACCACTCTGAACACCTACGAACTCAACAGGAGACCGAAGAAGAGAGTAGCAACAACTCTCTGAGCAGAGAAGCGACCACTTACTGGAAGGTAGGACGTGCAGGGGAAGTGAACCCGAGTCGATATTCGGAAGGATAGACGGCAGGAGGGGGCCCCCGTCCGCCGCTTCTGGCAAGTGATAGAGCTGCGGAGCACAAAATCGGAACTTTTAGAAGTCGGCTCCGCTGAGGGACGTCACTGCAGTGGCTAAGCGGGGGGTGGAATCCTCCTGGGACAGTGTGGTCTCAGGACCCTCGGGGTCACAGAAAGACCGGGGGTGCCTGAGTGCGGCAGAGCTCCCAGGTATCGGAGCGGGGAAGCCGGCTGCAGAGACAGAGCCGAGGCGCGGGCTCTCAGCTCGGGGTTGCCATAAACTGTGATCCGCGACCCAGTCGGGCCACTGCTCCTCCAGCAGGGACCCAACAAGCGGCAGAGCCAGGGAGACTCCCCTTCCTCCCCCAGGAGGAGCGGCGCGGGAGCGCACTGCAGGGATCTGCTGGGTTTGGAGACTCCACACGGGGTCGGGTGCCAGAGATAGAAACGCTCCGTCACAGGCCGGGTGAGCACGCAGTGCGGCCGGAGACCAGGGAGACGGGAGTGACTGCTTCTCTCTGGGGGCGCACTGAGGAGCGGGGCCCCGAGTTCTCAGCTCCTCCGGGTGGAGATTGGGAGGCCACCATTTTCGCCCTGCTCCTCCAAAGCTGTACCTAGAGCTTGCAGGGAACAAAAGCTCCTGAGAACAAACCCGAGCAGCTTGCTTAGCCTGGACCGACAAGGGCGGGGCAATTCCGCCTCCAGCAAAAACATTTGGAAACCACGGGAACAGGCCCCTCCCTCAGAATATCAGCGCGAACAGCCAGCAAGCCAAGACCAAGTTTACCACTCGAGGAGAATGGGAGAACTCCAGCGCTAGGGGAATACTGCACATAGAATTCATGGCTTTTTTTTTTTACCATGATTCATTAGTTCATCAAAGTTAATTTTTAACTGTTTTTTTAAATTTTTCTTTTTCCCTTTTTCAACCAACATCTTATCAATCCCTTTTTTTAAAAAAAAATTTTATTTTTCATTTTTAGAGTCATATTTTATCCCTTCATAGTAGTTACCATGATTTTTAGCATATATGTATAAGTTGTTCTCTCTTTAAAATTTTCAGATACAGTTTCTTATAACAGATCAAAATATACCCTAAATCTCTAGTGTATGGCTTTGTTCTAGTCTCCTGCCTGATCACAGTCTCTCCCTTTTTTCTTTCCTTTTTTTTTTAAATCTTCTTCTTTCTTTTTTCAAACAACTTATCTTATCAATTCCTTTTATAAAATCTTTTATAGTTTTCATCTTTACAGTCATCTTCCATCCCTTCATTGTATCAACCCTTATTTTGTACATACATGTCTTTCTTCCTTTAAAATTTTAGGAGGCACTTTTTTCTAACAGACCAAACTACGCCCAAAATCTAGTGTGTGGCACTGATCTATGCACTAGCCTGATCATATCTGATCATATTCTGCTTCTTTTGTATTGTTCTGTTTTTGTTTTTATCTTTTTTTTTCCTCTTTCTTTTTTCTTTCTTTCCCTTTCTTTTCCCCTGGTTTCAGGTCTTTTCTGATTTGTATACAGTATATTTGCTGGGGACGTTGTAAACCTGTTACCATTTTGTTCTCTCATTCATCTATTCTCCTCTGGACAAAATGACAAGATGAAAAAAATCACCTCAGCAAAAAGAACAAGAGGTAGTACCGTCAGCCAGGCACCTACTCAATACGGACATTAGTACGATGTCGGACCTAGAGTTCAGAAACATGACTTTAAAGATACTAGCTAGGCTTGAAAAAACCGTCGAAGTTATTAGAGAAACCCTTTCTGGAGAAATAAAAGAACTAAAATCTAACCAAGTCGAAATCAAAAAGGCTATTGATGAGGTGCAATCAAAAATGGGGGCACTAACTGCTAGGATAAATGAGGCAGAAGAGAGAATCAGTGATATAGAAGACCAAATGATGGAAAATAAAGAGGCTGAGAAAAAGAGAGATAAACAACTACAAGATCACAAGGGCAGAATTCGAGAGATAAGTGATACGATAAGACAAAACAATATTAGAATAATTGGGATCCCAGAAGAAGAAGAAAGAGAGAGAGGGGCAGAAGGTATATTGGAGCAAATAATAGCAGAGAACTTCCCTAATGTGAGGAAGGAAACAGGCATCAAAATCCAGGAGGCACAGAGAAGCCCTCTCAAAATCAATAATAATAGGTCAACACCCGGACATCTAGGAGTCGATCCCATTTACAATTGCACCCAAACCCATAAGATACGTAGGAATAAATTTAACCAAAGAGGCAAAGGATCTGTACTCAGAAAAGTATAAAATACTCATGAAAGAAATTGAAGAAGACACAAAGAAATGGAAAAACGTTCCATGCTTATGGATTGGGAGAACCAACATTGTGAAGATGTCAATGCTACCTAGAGCAATCTACACATTCAATGCAATCCCCATCAAAATACCATCCACTTTTTTCAGAGAAATGGAACAAAGAATCCCAAAATTTGTACAGAACCAGAAGAGACCCCGAATAGCCAGAGGAATGTTGAAAAAGAAAAGCAAAGCTGGCGGCATCACAATTCCGGACCTCAAGCTCTATTACAAAGCTGTCATCATCAAGACAGTACGGTACTGGCACAAAAACAGACACATAGATCAATGGAACAGAATCGAGAGCCCAGAAATGGACCCTCAACTCTATGGTCAACTCATCTTTGACAAAGCAGGAAAGAATGTCCAATGGCAAAAAGACAGTCTCTTCAACAAATGGTGTTGGGAACATTGGACAGCCACCTGCAGAAGAATGAAATTGGACCATTTCCTTACACCACACACAAAAATAGACTCCAAATGGTTGAAAGACCTAAACGTGAGACAGGAGTCCATCAAAATCCTAAAGGGGAACACAGGCAGCAACCTCTTCGACCTTAGCCGCAGCAACTTCTTCCTAGAAACATCGCCAAAGGCAAGGAAAGCCAGGGCAAAAATGAACTATTGGGATTTCATCAAGATAAAAAGCTTTTGCACAGCAAAAGAAACAGTCCACAAAACCAAAAGACAACCGACAGAATGGGAGAAAATATTTGCAAATGACGTATTAGATAAAGGGCTAGTATCCAAAATCTATAAAGAACTTACCAAACTCAACACCCAAAGAACAAATAATCCAATTAAGAAATGGGCAGAAGACATGAACAGACATTTTTCCAAAGAAGACATCCAAATGGCCAGCAGACACATGAAAAAGTGCTCAACATCGTTCAGCATCAGGGAAATCCAAATCAAAACCTCAATGAGATACCACCTCACACCCGTCAGAATGGCTAAAATTAACAAGTCAGGAAACGACAGATGTTGGCGGGGATGCGGACAAAGGGGAACCCTCCTACACTGTTGGTGGGAATGCAAGCTGGTGCAGCCACTCTGGAAAACAGTATGGAGGTTCCTCAAGCAGTTGAAAATAGAGCTACCATACGATCCAGCAATTGCACTACTGGGTATTTACCCCCAAGATACAAATGTAGGGATCCGAAGGGGTACGTGCACCCCAATGTTTATAGCAGCAATGTCCACAATAGCCAAACTGTGGAAAGAGCCAAGATGTCCATCGACAGATGAATGGATAAAGAAGAGGTGGTATATATACACAATGGAATATTATGCAGCCATCAAAAGGAATGAGATCTTGCCATTTGCAACGACGTGGATGGAACTGGAGGGTGTTATGCTGCGTGAAATAAGTCAATCAGAGAAAGACACGTATCATATGACCTCACTGATATGAGGAATTCTTAATCTCAGGAAACAAACTGAGTGTTGCTGGAGTGGTGGGGGGTGGGAGGGATGGGGTGGCTGGGTGATAGACATTGGGGAGGGTATGTGCTACAGTGAGCACTGTGAATTGTGCAAGACTGTTGAATCACAGATCTGTACCTCTGAAACAAATAATGTAACATATGTTAAGAAAAAAGAAAAAGAAGAAGATAGCAGGAGGGGACGAATGAAGGGGAGTAAGTCAGAGGGGGAGATGAAATATGAGAGACGATGGACTCTGAAAAACAAACTGAGGGTTCTAGAGGGGAGGAGCGTAGGGGGATGGGTTAGCCTGGTGATGGGTATTAAAGAGGGCACATTCTGCATGGAGCACTGGGTGTTATGCACAAACAATGAGTCGTGGAACACTACATCAAAAACAAATGATGCAATATATGATGATTAACATAACAATAAAAAATTAAAAATATATAAATAAAAATAAAGTATTTTTACTAGTATGCTACTATTATGATCACTATATGGAATACTTACCATGGGCCATTAATTTGTCTGGTTTTGTGTAGGGGTTTTACCTACATTATCTAATTCAATCCTCAA
Organism: Eumetopias jubatus; assembly: GCF_037043125.1. Taxonomy (NCBI): domain Eukaryota; kingdom Metazoa; phylum Chordata; class Mammalia; order Carnivora; family Otariidae; genus Eumetopias; species Eumetopias jubatus. The sequence continues at coordinate 78,568,577 of NW_028274807.1, read as the reverse complement.
AGCAACCTTCCAACCTCTTTGTATTATTACTTTGTGTAGGGGTTTTACCTACATTATCTAATTCAATCCTCAAAGCAACCTTCCAACCTCTTTGTATTATTACTGTTAGTGAAACAATTGAGATTAACCTGACTTAATTTGGCTTAACTTCACTAGGCCAAGGTCACTCAGCTAGTAAGATAGAATAGGATTCCAATTTACCACAGTCTAAAGAGTATTTAAAACAGGATTTTTTCCTCTTCACTCAGTGAATGTTTCTCACAGTGAACACCCCCTCCTAGAGTCACTGATTTCTGCCAGGAATTAAAGGTCATCACTCGGTTTTAGTTTGTCTCCCATAAGCAGAGTGAGTGTTCTGCCCCCTTGTATTGCCCGTGGCCATAGGTGTTGGATGCTAGAATGGTGGTCTTATAGGGAGAGGAGGGAAGCTCTGCTCCTCTGAGGAGCATGGCGCACACATGGGAGTGGTCTGACTATGGCTCTGTGAAGAAATGCCACAGCAGACTGCTGGTCCAGTCCCCCTTGCAAATGAGAATTAAAACCCAGTGAGTGGAAGTGACTTGCCTAAGACACTAATTAGACGAGAGCATAAAATAACAGAAGTTATAAAGACTGGGGGGCAGAACGCCCAGGTTCCAGTGCAGGTTTTGCCTTGTTGCCTTGTTGCCTCGTTGAACAACTTCAGGACAGACCCCCTGCTTCTCTGTTCCTCCATTTCCTTATCTGAAAAGTAAGGAGATTGATTTGTAGCATTTCAAATTCACTTCCACCTCACCAGGCCAGGGACGAGCTAAGCTCCATTTTTCAATATGTTTTAAACATGTGCAGCCAAAGTGTGAAGTACTAGAATAATAAATCAAATCTCACATAGCTTTCAAGGTCACAAACAGAGTCTGAGAGGATATTTTTATTTATAAATCACTTCTTTTTAAAAAGGCACATAGAACGTTAATAGAAGTCATTATGGGTAAAATCGTCAGAAAAAAAAAAACAGAAGAGCTTGATCAAATGTAGGCAATTTAAGATGATGGATTATCAACACTGGCTTGTCTCCTGTCAATGCAAAAAGCTTTCTGACAGCTCGCTTTCCATTTCCAAAGCTCCAAACTTAAATAGCTCTTCACAAAAATGACTGAACCAGACAAATTAATGTAACTGTTTTAGGAGGCCTGGTGCGCACTAACCACCCCCTGCCTGATCTCCCAACTTGATCTAATGTGTCTATGAACAAAGGGAACAGCCATTTGTTGAGGCACTTCCAAAGTGCCAAGTACTACATAGGGTACTTGACATATGCCATTTTATTTAATAGTCTCAACAACCGTATAAGAAAGTCTTTAATATGCCCATCTTACTCAGGAGAAAGTGAACACTCAGAAAAGTTAAGCAAATCAAGAGTTACAAAGTGCTGAAACCGGAATGAGAAAAGGAGACTATAGCCAAATTCACCAGGAACTAAATGGAGGTAAAACTCTTCTTCGGACCCCAGGTAATATACTTACTCATTTATGGACTTTTTACTATCCCCCAGAATTATAGGTTGAATTGTGTCCCCCACAAAAATCCACAGGTTCAAGTCCCCGTAACTCAGAACATAATCTTACTTGGAAATAGGAGTCTTTACAGAGGCAGTCAGTTAAAGTAAGTCACTGGGGTGGGCCCTAATCTACATGAGTGCTATCTTTATACAAAGGGGACATTTAGACACAGAAACAGACATGCATCCAAGGAGAACACAATGTGCCACTGCAAGCCAAAGAACATCAAATGTTGCCAGCAAACCATCAGAAGCTAGGCAAGAGGCATAGACCACATTCCCCCTCAGAGCTCTCAGAAGGAACCAACCCTGCCAGTACCTTGATTGCAGACTTCTAGCTTCCAGAACCAGGAGGCAATGCATTTCTGTTGCTTAGGCTACTCAGTATGGGGCACTTTGTTATGGCAGCCCTAGCAAGACAATACACCCAATTAGTTGGCTATCAAAGGACAGTGCTGGTTTGGTGAGAACATAAAAGGTCACAGCCATGGTAGACCCCTCATTTCAGTGCAAAGCTCCTCCCACCCATTTGTTCATTAATGCTCACCACAACCCCAAGAGGGAGTGGGAAACAGCAAGTATTATTCCCCCCATTTGACAGATAAGTAATTAGAGGCCACTGGCCTAGACTTGGTCTCCACTGGTAGCCTAGTAGTCAAGTGGCAGAGCCAAAACTTGGACCCAAGGACTTCTGCTCTAGGTCCAGTGTGAATCCCACTGTACAATGTTCACTCCCTGGAGCAATGTGAGGGGACACTGAGCAGGGTGATGTTCCCTAAAATATTAATATCACTACCCATCTTTTCACTTTTTTATCTTCCATCATTTTAACTTATAAGCTATTCAAAGATTTGAGCGTTCCCTGAGAGAGTGAAGCATAAAGAAACCTTGACTGTCTCATTTTTTGAGGACTTCCCCCCAAAAAGCCTGCTACCGTGGGGACTTTGTGTTTTGGCTCGGTCAAGGAAGATATTAAAAGGAGTCAGCCAAGAACAGCTACTCCCAATGCAATACACATTTACTGACTCCCTACCATGCCCCTAGTACTGTCATGGGCCCTTGGAAGATGAAGGTGACTAACATACAGCCCTTATCCTCAAGGGCTTATATCCAGGGAGAGTAGGCATGTAAAGAGAGTTTTCCAGAGGGGCACTTAACCCAGCCTGTTGGCTCAGAGAAAAGTCTTTTAGGAAGGGCTGATGGCAAGCAGAGTCCCACCTTAGCTCTCTCAAGTTCCCTAAAGTCTCAAGTCCTCCACGTCGCCTGGAGAACAAAAGCTTCCAGACACCTCTGAAACTTCATCACCCAACACACCCAACATGCTGACTTTAAAAGGAAGCCAAGTCTCTCACTTCCAAATTTATAACTTCTTTCCTTCTCCCCAAAATAGTTTTCACCTCCACCCCAGTGATAGTGGGGAATTTTTATATCCTATCAATATTTTCAATACTGTTCTATATTGTGAATGTTCTATATTCTTCCACACGTACTTTGTGCCAGCTACTTTTCTAAGTACTTTCCACACTTGACCTCATACTGTTTCCATTTTATAGTTGAGTATACTCCAAGAGATTGATTAATTTTCCCATAATCACAAAAGTGGCAGGGCATGAAAGTTCTTTACCCAATATCCACTCTACCCACTTACCTCTAAGCGACCCAATTTTGTTCAGGGCAGCAAAACACTCAACTTAAAACTACATTCCCAAGTATCCCTTACAACTAGGGTGGTTATATGACATAGTCACTTGGAGGCGGTTGGTCTTAGGAAGCTCTTTAAGGGAGTCTGAATTAGCTGGCACGTGCTATTGTGTCCCTTTCCCTTTTCCATCTATCTGATTAGAACAAGATTGTGATGGCTGGTGCTCCTGCAACTATCCTGAGACCAGGAAGAGTCACACACACACACACACACACACACACACACACAGGATGGCTGAGCAGCACAAGAGGACCTGGAGTCATCACTGACATTTACAAATGACGTGCCAGTAATGCACCACCCACCTCTGGATTTTTCATTATTTGATAGAAAAATAGATCTCTGTATGTTATTTATGCCACTTTCATTTGTTTTTCTCTTACTTGCAACTGAATTCATTCCTTAAGTGAAACACATGAAACTGGTAGTGGTAATATATTCCTTGAGGGCAACTACTGTCCCCAAAATTTATAGCCATCAAGGTCTCTCCTTGAGTAGCTGGGAGTAAAGAGAGGGGAGGACAGTGTATGTTATAAGGCAGGATTAAACAAGGAGTAAATGGGACACGGGTGGGAGAAGTATTAGGTATGGGCATGAGGAGAAAGAGCTTGCTGGGAGACCAGTGATCAGGACTGGTCTGTGCCACTGAATGGTGGTGCTCTTGAGCAAGTCACACCCTGGACCTCAGTTTCTTCATTTTTACAATGAGAAATTAGGCTAGGACATGGTTCCAACACAAAGGGTCAAGTTGGCTCTAAGCCTCCCAAACCAAGGAGCCCCACATCCCTAGTAATTAGAAATGAGGTTACTGTGAAGAGCTGCCCTGGGGCATTTCATATTCAATTAGGGACTCTCTGAGGCTGTTGGAACTCTTCCACTCATCCCCACACTCCCACATTACTCAGGAAACACCCACGACTGTGCACAAAGAATGTGCAGCCTACTCAGAAGACACCTCCCCATGAGTATGAAGTCTTGCCTGTATACATTAAGTCCTCCCTGAGTGCATGAAATCCTCCCCATGTGCACAAAGTCTTCCCTGAGTGCATTAAGTCCTCCCCTCTCCCATTCTGTCTTCACCGTTTGTCTCCTACATACTTATCTGAATCTGGTTAATCTAGTAGATAAGACAATTCCACTCACATAGGACTATAAAATCACATTTTTTATCTGAGAAGTTTGAAGAATTGCACAAAATTATACTTTCTCAAGTGTTCCAAGAAATTCACAGCTATTCCTCTTTCATATGTAGAAATTTATTATCAGCAATCACATTGAGATTTTTGAGCTCTGAATTCCCTTTATAGAATGAGACAGAGCATTCAAAAAATACAAAAGTATAAAACAATTGTTGAGCAGACTTTAGGAATGGAACAAAAAACAAAAACAAAAGCAAGAAACCCTCAGATCAGCACAGTTAATAAATACCACGTAATCTTACACTGTTGCCAGAAGAAGCCACAAATCTCGTTCTGAACTTCCTAGTTCAGGCAAAAATTCAATCAGTTTCAGAGCCACTAACTTCTTAAAAGTTATTTGGTCACATAGCACATTGTAACCAAGCCAACCAGGAAATGCACGGCCAGTCTGGACCCTTGGATTCCTTCCCAGCACTAAACTCTGCCCCGGTGAGCCCACTGCCAGTCCCTTACAGTCAGGGTACCAGAAAGCCAAGGGACAAGCCTTCCCTAAAGTCTGCTTTAGAGTTGTTCATCCAATAAGCATTGAGTAAGTCAAGCCATCAGCGATTGAATTTGTTTTTAGAACTTAGTGTTCATTCAGCATGGGCAACCATTGCAGTAACAGGGCTACGTTAAGAATAGGAGTAGGGGGATGGCTAGTTAGAAATGCATCAATAAAAAAGCATCACGGAGAGAACTATTGGTACACATTCAAGCAGTACCTTGGAAAGAGAAAGCCATTGGAACCTAGACCTGGAACTTGTGTTCTGTGAGATGGGGAGCCTGATGCTATTACCATTTGACGTGTGAGATTCCTCTTACTATGAATCTAATCTATGATTTTAGGGGCACCTGGGTGGCTCAATCAGTTGAGCATCTGACTCTTGATTTCAGCTCAGGTCATGATCTCAGGGTTGTGAGATGGAGCCCCATGTTGGGCTCTGCTCTGAGCATGGATTCTGCTTAGGATTCTTTCTCTCCCTCTTCCTCTGCCCCTCCGCCCCTAAAAAAACAAACAAACAAACAAACAAACTATGATTTTATACATCAACCTTATGATCTTGGCTAGTCCAGGTCTGCCTTAGGAGAAGAATACACCTCTGGGTGCTTGTAAAATCTGGTTTAAGCCTACAGAATCAGGGTCAGATACTAGATCATGGCCAATTCTCTGAGAGAAGGAGTACCTCCTTTTAGGACTCTTGGAAGGTAAGTGGTTCCCCTAGAGGCCCTCTCTCCCTGGACCTTGTGCTCAAACTTCCACAGGGGTAAACATTGAGAATACTCAACTTCCACATCAGTGCTTGGCTTTCTTGCCTCACCTCTTCCCTTACTTATTTGGGTAACCTTGGGTCTGGTCACCAGTGATACATGTTTCTCCTGGAAACTTGTGCCTGCCTCAGACCCTGCATATTGATGTAAAAAAAATTGTCACATCTCAAACAACCAAATTGCTAGTACTTTACATTTACTACGCACATTACCCACAGGCAAATTTGAAAATTATAGCTCTTCTCGGGTGTTTTATACCAGATTTCAAACAGCCCAGCCCAGCATGAAACCACAGGGAACTGAAATGAGGATGGAGGCGGAAAGTGGAGCAGAATTGGATTATCTTCTGATTAGTTGAGATGAAAAATGACTTGAGAGACACAAATAGAATGACAATAACGTGGTTCATTGGCTTGATTGCCTGTTGTTCATAAACAGATAATGGACTCCCTGGAAGCTTGTGTGGCTTAAGTCTGTTTGGGATGACCACTCGACTGGCAAAGCTGTTCCCATTTAGGTCTCCAAATGCATCCCTAGGCTAATGTAAAATACCAAAAAAGGAGAAAGAAAAGATAAAATGAAGAACTCATGGCATTTCCAGTATTAGAAAGGAGACAGAACAACACAGTTACTTACCCTTAGAGTCCAGTTTTGATACAATTTCCCCTACAGGGCCTTTGCTGAATCTCCTTCCTTACCCATGATCAGGAAACCAAGTTCTAAATTCCTATATCTTTTTTTTCTAGCCACCTTGTTGAAATATGATTAATATACAAAAAGCTATACATATTTAATGTATGCAACTTGATGAGTTTGGATAAGTGTACACTATAGAACCATCACCACAACCTATGCCATAAACATATCCATCACCTCCAACAATTGCCCACTACAATATTTGTTTATTTATTTGTTGGTTTGTGATAAGAACACTAAACTCTTAGCAGATTTTTAAGAATAGAGCACAGTATTGTTAACTTTAGCTCTCTAGTTCTTATCTTTTTCTTTTTCTTTTTAAGAGGGGGGAAAAGGGGCAGAGGGAGAGGGAGACAGAGAATGTTAAGCAGGCTCCATGCCCAGTGCAGAGCCTGACATGGGGCTTGACCTCACAATCCTGAGTTCTTGACCTGAGCTGAAATCAAGAGTCAGATGTTTAACTGACTGATGTTAGCCACCTAGTCACCCTTAGGTCTTATCTTTTATAAAGAACTGGAACTCTGTAACCTTTGATTAATACCACCCCCCCAACATTTGCTCCCCTCTACCCCTGGAAAACACTACTCTACTCTTTCCTTCTGTGAGCTTGACTATTTTAGATTCCTTATGTAAGTGTTATCATGTAGTATTTGTCCTCTGTGTCTCTTACTTCACTTAGCATAATATCCTTTAGGTTCACCCATGTGGTCACAAATAGCAGGATTTCTTTTTTATTTTCAAATAATATTCCATTGTATGTATATGCCACATTTTCTTATCTATTCCTTGTCAATGGACAGTTAGATTGTTTCCATGTCTTGGTTTGTGAAAATGCTGCAGTGAACATGGGAATGCAGATATCTCTTCAAGATTCTGATTTCAGTTCCTTTGGATATATACTCAGAAGTGGGATTGCTGAATTATATGGGTAGTTCTATTTTTAATATCTTTTAGGAACCTCCATACTGTTTTCCATATTGGCTGCCTTAAGGAACCAGAAAGAGAAGAACAAACTAAGCCCAAGTTAACTGAAAGAATGAAATAATGAATGAAGATGAGAGGAAAAATAAATGCAATAGAGAATAAAAACAGTAGAATAAATTGATGAAAATAAGAGTTAGTTTTCTGAAAAGATAAGCAAAATTGACAAAACTATAGCTAAACTAAGAAAAAAAGAGAGAAGACTCAAATAAATAAAGTCAGAAATGGAAGAGGAGATATTAAAACCAATGCCATAGAAATAAAAAAGATCATAAGAGACTATTATGAACAATTATATGCCAACCAATTGGATAATATAAGAGAAGAAAAGAATAAATTTCTAGAAATATTCAACCTATCAAGACTGAATCAAGAAGAAATAGAAAGCCTAAATAGACCAATAACAAATAAGGAGTCTGAGTCAGTAATTAAAATACTCCCAACACAAAAGGCCCAGGACCAGATGGCTTCACAGGTGAATTCTACCAAATATTTAAAAAAGAATTAATAGCAATGCTTAAACTTTTCAAGAAAAAAGAAGAAGAAGAAGGAGGAGGAGGAGGAGGAGGAGGAGGAGGAGGAGGAGGAGGAGGAAGAAGAAGAAGAAGAAGAAGAAGAAGAAGAAGAAGAAGAAGAAGAAGAAGAAAAGGGAACACTTCAAAACTTATTTTACGGGGTAAGCATCAACGTGATCATAAAGCTAGATAAGAACACGGCAGGAAAACTACACACTAATATCCCTGATGAATGTAGATGCAAAAGTCCTCAATAACATACAAATAAACCCAATTCAATAGCACATTAAAAGGATCATATACCATGACCAAGAGAGATTTATTCCTGGAATGCAAGGGTGGTTCAACATACATAAATTAATCAATTTGATGCAACACATTGGCAGAAGGAAGGATAAAAATCACATGATTATCTCAATAGATACCAAAAAACATTTGACAAAATTCAATACTCTTTCATGATCAAATGTCTCAATAAATTATGTATGGAAGAAACTTAATGCAACAAAGACTATATATGGGAAGAGGCAGAGCAAGATGGCAGAGGAGTAGGAGACCTGGATTTCGTCCGGTCTCAGGAATTCAGATGAATAGGGATCAAACAATTCTGAACACCTACGAACTCAACAGGAGATAGAAGAAGAGGGTAGGAACAACTCTCTGAACAGAGAAGCGACCACTTACTGGAAGGTAGGACGTGCAGAGAAGTGAATCCGAGGCGATACTCGGGAGGATAGACGTTGGGGGAGGGGGCCCCCGTCCGCCGCTTCTGGCAAGTGATAGAGCCGCGGAGCACAAAATTGGAACTTTTAGACGGCTCCGCTGAGAGCCGTCACTCCAGTGGCTAAGCGGGAGGTGGAAATCTTGTGGGACAGTGTGGTCTCAGGACCCTCGGGGTTACAGAAAGACCGGGGGTGCCTGAGTGCGGCAGAGCTCCCAGGTATCGGAGCGGGGAAGCTGGCTACAGAGATGGAGCCGAGGCGCGGGCTCTCAGCTCGGGGTTGCCATAAACTGTGATCCGCGGCCCAGTCGGGCCACTGCTCCTCCAGCAGAGACCCAACAAGCAGCAGAGCCGGGGAGACTTCCCTTCCTCCCCGGGGAGGAATGGCACGGGAGCGCACCACAGGGATCTGCTGGGTTTGGAGACTCCACACAGGGTCGGGTGCCAGAGATAGAAACACTTAGTCACAGGCCGGGTGAGCACGGAATGCGGCCAGAGACCGGGAAGACAGGAGTGATTGACTGCTTTTCTCTGGGGGTGCACTGAGGAGCGGGGCCCCGAGTTCTCAGCTCCTCCGGGCGGAGATTGGGAGGCCACCATTGTCACTCTCATCCTCCAAAGCTGTACCGAGAGCTTGCAGGGAACAAAAGCTCCTGAGAGTAAACCCGATCAGCTTGCTTAGCCCGGACTCACAAGGGCGGGGCAATTCCGCCTCCAGCAAAGACATTTGGGAACCACGCAAACAGGCCCCTCCCCCAGAAAATCAGCATGAACGGCCAGCCAAGACCAAGTTTACCGATCAGGGAGAACTCCAGCGCTAGGGGAATACTGCACATAGAATTCATGGCTTTTTTACCATGATTCATTAGTTTTTCAAAGTTAATTTCTTTAACTGTTTTTTTTTTTTAATTTTTCCTTTTCCCCTTTTCAACCAACATCTTATCAATCCCTTTTTTAAAAAAATTTTTTTTTATTTTTCATTTTTAGAGTCATATTCTATCCCTTCATAGTAGTTACCCTTATTTTTGGCATATATATATATGTATATAAGTTGTTCACTCTAAAATTTTGAGATAGTTTCTTGTAACAGATCAAAATATACCCTAAATCTCTAGTGTATGGCTTTGTTCTAGTCTCCTGCCTGATCACATTCTCTCCCTTTCTTTTTTTTTAAATCTTCTTCTTTCTTTTTTCAAACAACTTATGAATTCCTTTTATAAAATCTTTTATAATTTTCATCTTTACAGTCATCTTCCATCCCTTCATTGTATCAACCCTTATTTTGTACATATATAAGTCTTTCTTTCTTTACAATTTTAGGAGGCACTCTCTTCTAACAGACCAAAATACACCCAAAATCTAGTGTGTGGCACTGATCTATGCACTAGCCTGATCATATTTGATCATATTCTGTTTTCTTCTGTTTTGTTCTGTTTTTGTTTGTTTTTATCTTTTTCTTTTTTCTCTCTCTCTTTCTTTTTTCTTTCCTTCCCTTTCTTTTCCCCTGGTTTCAGGTCTTTTCTAATTTGTTTAGAGTATATTTTCTGGGGACGTTGTTAGCCTGTTAGCATTTTGTTCTCTCATTGATCTATTCTCCTCTGGACAAAATGACAAGACAAAAGAAATCTCCTCAGCAAAAAGAACAAGAGGTAGTACCGTCTGCCAGGGACCTACTCAACACGGACATTAGTATGATGTCGGACCTAGAGTTCAGAATCATGACTTTAAAGATACTAGCTGGGCTTGAAAAAAGAATGGAAGTTATTAGAGACACCCTTCCTGGAGAAATAAAAGAACTAAAATCTAACCAAATTGAAATAAAAAAGGCTATTAATGAAGTCCAATAAAAAATGGGGGCACTGGGCGCCTGGGTGGCTCAGTTGGTTAAGCGACTGCCTTCGGCTCAGGTCATGGTCCTGGAGTCCCGGGATCGAGTCCCACATCGGGCTCCCTGCTCAGCAGGGAGTCTGCTTCTCCCTCTGACCCTCTTCCCTCTCATGCTCTCTATCTCTCATTCTCTCTCTCTCAAATAAATAAATAAAATCTTTAAAAAAAAAATGGGGGCACTAACTGCTAGGATAAATGAGGCAGAAGAGAGAATCAGCGATAAAAAAGACCAAATGATGGAAACTAAAGAAGCTGAGAAAAAGAGAGAGAAACAACTACTGGATCACGAGGGCAGAATTCGAGAGATAAGTGATACGATAAGACGAAACAACTTTAGAATAATTGGGATCCCAGAAGAAGAAGAAAGAGAGAGAGGGGCAGAAGGTATAAGGGAGCAAATTATAGCAGAGAACTTCCCTAATGTGGGGAAGGAAACAGGCATCAAAATCCAGGAGGCACAGAGAACCCCTCTCAAAATCAATAAAAATAGGTCAACACCCCGACATCTAATAGTAAAACTTACGAGTCTCAGAGACAAAGAGAAAATCCTGAAAGTAGCTCGGGAGAAGAGATATGTAACCTACAATGGTAGAAACATTAGATTGGCAACAGACCTATCCACAGAGACCTGGCAGGCCAGAAAGGACTGGCATGATATCTTCAGAGCACTAAACGAGAAAAATATGCAGCCAAGAATACTATATCCAGCTAGGCTGTCATTGAAAATAGAAGGAGAGATAAAAAGCTTCCAGGACAAACAAAAACTAAAGGAATTTGCAAACACGAAACCAGCCCTCCAAGAAATATTGAAAGGGGTCCTCTAAGCAAAGAGAGAGCCTAAAAGCAGCATAGACCAGAAAGGAACACAGACAATATACAGTAACAGTCACCTTACAGGCAATACAATGGCACTAAATTCATGTCTTTCCATAGTTACCCTGAATGTAAATGGGCTCAATGCCCCAATCAAAAGACACAGGCTATCAGATTGGATTAAAAAACAAGACCCATCGATATGCTGTCTGCAAGAGTCTCATTTTAGACCCAAAGACACCCCCAGATTGAAAGTGAGGGGGTGGAAAACCATTTACCATGCTAATGGACACCAAAAGAAAGCTGGGGTGGCAATCCTTATATCAGACAAATTAGATTTTAAAACAAAGACTGTAATAAGAGATGAGGAAGGACACTATATCCTACTTAAAGGGTCTATCCACCAAAAAGATCTAATAATTGTAAATATCTATGCCCCGAACATGGGAGCAGCCAATTATATAAGGCAATTAATAACAAAAGCAAAGAAACACATTGACAATGATACAATAATAGTGGGGGACTTTAACACCCCCCTGACTGAAATGGACAGATCATCTAAGCAAAAGATCAACAAGGAAATAAAGACTTTAAATGACACACTGGACCAAATGGACTTCACAGACATATTCAGAACATTCCATCCCAAAGCAACGGAATACACATTCTTCTCTAGTGCCCATGGAACATTCTCCAGAACTGATCACATCCTAGGTCACAAATCAGGTCTCAACCGGTACCAAAAGATTGGGATTATTCCCTGCAGATTTTCAGACCACAATGCTTTGAAACTAGAACTCAATCACAAGAGGAAAGTCGGAAAGAACTCAAATACATAGAGGCTAAAGACCATCCTACTAAAGAATGAATGGGTCAACCAGGAAATTAAAGAAGAATTTAAAAAATTCATGGAAACCAATGAAAATGAAAACACAACCGTTCAAAATCTTTGGGATGCAGCAAAGGCAGTCCTAAGAGGAAAGTATATAGCAATACAAGCCTTTCTCAAGAAACAAGAAAGGTCTCAAAAACACAACCTAACCCTACACCTAAAGGAGCTAGAGAAAAAACAGCAAATAAAGCCTAAACCCAGCAGAAGAAGAGAAATTATAAAGATCAGAGCAGAAATCCATGAACTAGAAACCAAAAGAACAGTAGAACAGATCAACGAAACTAGGAGCTGGTTCTTTGAAAGAATTAACAAGATTGATAAACCCCTGGCCAGACTGATCAAAAAGAAAAGAGAAATGACCCAAATCAACAAAATCATGAATGAAAGAGGAGAGATCACAACCAACACCAAAGACATATGCACAATTATAAGAACATATTATGAGCAACTCTATGCCAGCAAATTAGATAATCTGGAAGAAATGGATGCATTCCTAGAAATGGGCTCTCTATTCTGTTCCATTGATCTATCAACGTGATACAATGCATTAACAAAAGAAAGAACAAGAATCATATGATCCTCTCAATAGATGCAGAAAAAGCATTTGACACAGTACAGCATCCTTTCTTGATCAAAACTCATCAGAGTATAGGGATAGAGGGTACATACCTCAATATCATAAAAGCCATCTATGAAAAACCTACAGCAAATATCATTCTCAATGGGGAAAAGCTGAGAGCTTTTAGATCAGTGGAACAGAATAGAGAGCCCAGAAATGGACCCTCAACTCTATGGTCAACTAACCTTTGACAAAGCAGGAAAGAATGTGCAAGGGAAAAAAGACAGTCTCTTCAACAAATGGTGTTGGGAAAATTGGACAGCCACATGCAGAAGAATGAAACTGGACCATTTCCTTATACCACACACAAAAATAGACTCCATATGGTTGAAAGACCTAAACGTGAGACAGGAGTCCATCAAAATCCTAAAGGAGAACACAGGGAGCAACCTCTTCGACCTCAGCCACAGCAACTTCTTCCTAGAAACATCGCCAAAGGCAAGGGAAGCCAGGGCAAAAATGAACTATTGGGACTTCATCAAGATAAAAAGCTTTTGCACAGCAAAAGAAACAGTCCACAAAACCAAAAGATAACCGACAGAATGGGAGAAAATATTTGCAAAGGACATCTCAGATAAAGGGCTAGTATCCAAAACCTATAAAGAACTTATCAAACTCAACACCCGAAGAACAAATAATCCATTCAAGAAATGGGCAGGCGACATGAACAGACATGTTTCCAAAGAAGACATTCAAATGGCCAACAGACCCATGAAAAAGTGCTCAACATCGCTCGGCATCAGGGAAATCCAAATCAAAACCTCAATGAGATACCATCTCACACCAGTCAGAATGGCTAAAATTAACAAGTCAGGAAACGACAGATGTTGGCGGGGATGCGGACAAAAGGGAACCCTCCTACACTGTTGGTGGGAATGCAAACTGGTGCAGCCACTCTGGAAAACAGTATGGAGGTTCCTCAAACAGTTGAAAATAGAGCTACCATACGATCCAGCAATTGCACTACTGGGTATTTACCATAAAGATACAAATGTAGGGATCCAAAGGGGTACGTGCACCCCAATGTTTATAGCAGCAATGTCCACAATAGCCAAACTGTGGAAAAAGCCAAGATGTCCATCGACAGATGAATGGATAAAGAAGAGGTGGTATATATATACACAATGGAATATTATGCAGCCATCAAAAGGAATGAGATCTTGCCCTTTGCAACGACGTGGTTGGAACTGGAGGGTGTTATGCTGAGTGAAATAAGTCAATCAGAGAAAGACACGTATCATATGACCTCACTGATATGAGGAATTCTTAATCTCAGGAAACAAACTGAGTGTTGCTGGAGTGGTGGGGGGTGGGAGGGATGGGGTGGCTGGGTGATAGACAGTGGGAAGGGTATGTGCTACGGTGAGTGCTGTGAATTGTGCAAGACTGTTGAATCACAGATCTGTACCTCTGAAACAAATAATGCAATATATGTTAAGAAAAAAAACAAAAGAAGAAGATAGCAGGAGGGGAAGAATGAAGGGGAGTAAATCGGAGGGGGAGACGAACCATGAGAGACGATGGACTCTGAAAAACAAACAGGGTTCTAGAGGGGAGGGGGGTGGGGGGATGGGTTAGCCTGGTGATGGGTATTAAAGAGGGCACGTTCTGCGTGGAGCACTGGGTGTTATGCACAAACAATGAGTCGTGGAACACTACATCAAAAACTAATGATGTAATGTATGGTGATTAACATAACAATAAAAAATTAAAAAAAAAAGACTATATATGAAAATCTTACAGCTAATGTCATATTCAATGGTGAAAAACTGAAACCCTTTCCTTCAAGATCTGGAAAGAGGCAAGGATGCCCACTCTTGCCATTTCTATTCAACATAACACTGAAAGTCTTAGCCCAAGCAATGAAGAAAGAAAAAGAAACAAAATTCATCCAAATTGGAAAGGAAAAGTAAAATTATTTATTTGCAGATAACATGATCTTATCTAATACCTTATTTGAATCATCCTCCTGACACTTATTCCACATTCTTTACTTTGGAGTCACTCACCTGAGTGTCTTACCATCCCTAGTGGATGGTCAGTATTTGAGGGAGGGGCTGGGTCTCTTCCATCTAGTTCCATTGTAGTGATGGCTTCATGTCATTCACCTTGCAGGTGCTCAGTACAAATGAAGAAAGAAAATATGGGAGAAACTATGGTGTAGTGGGACTCCCTCATGAATGTACAACAGTTTTCTAAATGGCTTCACAGATCTGATCCCAATGTGAACCTCCCAAAAGCCCTGGGAGGTTTACTAGGATTATTAAACCCTCTCCTTCAGATTAAAAAAAAAAAAAAGCTTTAATCCTCTACAGCCATTATTTTTATGGATCATCTCTAAAATGGGGTTTATAATAGTCCCTACTTCATAAAGTTATCACAAAGACTCAGTGGAATAAAAGAATTAATGCATGTAAAGACACTCACAACAGATCCTGGCACATAGAAAATGCTATATATATTTGCGATTATTAATTGTTATCATCAGTATCATTTCATCTGGAATCAGAAGACAAGGACCTACGTTTTCTGTTCCCAAATCTAGGGTCCCTTTTGACACCTCCAGGCCTCTGGCCAGGAACAAACCAGGTCTGTGCAAGCCACTGCCTGCTGCAGCCCTCCATGTCCTCACCTCTGTGTTACAGGCATTTGAAGTGGACCTTCTCTAAGAGCACTGCCTGCCACAGCCACCTATCATGACTTCATGAAGATAAATGTTCTTTCCTTGCCAATCACCTTCTCATTCTCCTCCACGGTTCACCTCTTCCCTCCCGGAGAAGAGAAAGGCCTTTAGCTCTTGAAGACTATAGCCCTTCTAAATTCTAAATAGCCATCTGCTCTTCACCTCGATGTGGTAATGCCCTAGATGGGCAGAAATGCCAGGGCATACTCTCTATCAGAGAAATTCTTAGATAAAGTGAATGGAGGGCAGACAGACACACAGTAGCAGTGAAGAGGCCCTGGGCACAGTCTCAGTACTGATGTCACATGAGCTGACCTGGTTCCCAGAGGAAGAGAATTTTGCTGGAGGTGGGCCACCGTGGCTTACACACTGACAGCCAGGTGCACTAACTGAGCTGTGAATTCTTGCTCTGGTTATTAAAAGAGCAAAAACAAAAAGTTAAATCAGGAAACAAAAGGCAAGCCCCACATCCTGGGGATCGAAATACGGACATTAGTTGCTGGATTATTCTAACATAATAGAACCCTTTCACCATTCTCACACCTACTTGTCAAGGTATGGTTGGATGCCCTGTCATAGAGGATTCCTCTCCCATCACCCCCCAGCAGGAAAAAAAAAAAAAAAAAAAACAAAAAACCAAACCAAACCAAACCAAAACAAAACAAAAAAATCCTCTCTCTCTTCCATATGGATGAATTCCTGCATTTCCTCTGTCCTCTACTGAAACATTTAGCTCTTTTTGCCTTGTAAAAACTGTCAGTCAAGATGTGTCTTAGCCTCCTGATCTCAAATACCTCTCCATTATGCAAAATTAACTTTGCTGTCTTGGGTGCCATGGCAGACCCCTCTATATGGCTCTTCTGTAGCATTTATCTCACTTTCTCATTGTTATTTGCTTATATGTCAGTCCCCAACGCTTCCCCCATCCCCATTTCTGAGTTCCACTAGGACAGAGAAGGTGTTTTTTTCCTTCCTTCTATGCCCAATGCCTCATACAGTGTTAGTAATTGTCAACTGAATTCTGTGAGATCAGTGACTAAGGTTTCATCATCTCAACATGTGCCCAGCACATAGGAACTTGCTTATTACTTGTTAATTGAATGGACATTCTGAACTAGTGGCTATTTACAAGGAAGTAAAGCTCCATTATTTTTCAAATTTACATTACAACTTAGATAGTAATGGGTATAAGGGATACAATGTATGACTGGGAAGAATGGTTCCTTGAAAAGTTTTGATTTATGGTAGTCATATTTTACAAAAGCTCATTAGCTTTGCAAAGTGGCTGGTCCTTGAGGTTCATAAATTATAAACTGGGAAATGGTTTTAGAGCAATGCATCTAGCTCAACTGATAGTTGACTATCCAGCCTATGTATGAGCACCTGTAGGGATAAGAAAACACTAGTTTCTTAAGCAACACATTTAACTTTTAGGCAGCTATGTCAGAACATGATTCCTATAGTAGTCAGTCATTACAAATAACAATTAAGGTGATTCTGTGGCCCCAAGAAACATGTTTCATATAAAAGCAAGTATACAAAGAAAAAGCAAGGTACAAAAGCCAACATAGGCCTCATGAAACCCATGAAAAAAATGTGCATGGGGAGAAAAGGGTGAAAGAAAATACATCAAAATTATAGTTCACTCCTTTACCAAATAGCATTAAGGCCCTATACCTGTGGTAGGCACTGTTCTCAGTCCTATGGCTGAGTCGCAGTGATGAAATTGGGCTGAATTTTGTTTATTTTCTCTATATTCCACATTATCTGGCTTAGGCTTATCCTGATTATTAAAATCCTGTAAGGCTTAAGAAGCCCTTCCTTATACTGAAAGCATATGGAAAAAAAACTATTATTCTTGAATCTTAGAAAAAGTATTATATCAATAACTCTTCACATGGAGATGCTGAGCTTCTGTTGAGGAAGAGATTATTAATTGTGCCAAGGTGATGTGACATATCTGCAAGGAACTTACCAGCTAGGCAATCCTTTCCACTGCTCTACGAGAACAGATCAACCACCCAGTTTTCAAGTTGGAAAGGACCTTCAAATTTATTTATTCAGATTACTTCAATTAAGAGCAGAGCCAGACCAAAAAATCACAGGATAACGTTCTAAGACCTCAGTGGTAGAGGGAAACTTATAGTTGGATCCTCCAGCCAGTATCCCTAGATATTCATTCAACATCAATTTGAAGTCTTCTAAAGACAAACCATTCTAGATACGTGGTGAAACTATTGCAAAAGAGAAGTTCGGCTCATTAATGGTAGCCCATGGTGGGCATTTCTACACCTCAAATAGCTCTTCCTCCATGTTCGGTTGCTTTCTAAAGGCCCTGGGCTGAGAAGTGTATGAACACCTGCTCCCATCAATTATGTGAGATTGGTCCTCATGCATTACTACAGATTTATGTCCTCCCTGCAATATGGCCATGAATGATAAGCAGCATCTACTTCGTAAAAAAGACAAATGACTACCAATCAAGCCAGGGCCACTTTACCTGGCATGCCAGCACAGAGTTTGGGGAGGGAGTCTGTTGATCCAGGCTGAAGCTGCCTCAGATGAAACTCCCTGAAAGTCAGTAGAAATATTACTGAAATTCTAAACTCACTAGTAATGGAGTTCAACTAAATAGCCTTACTGGCCCATGATGACAACTTCAAAATTGATTTTGGTTGTTCTTGCTGGGGTAAATAAAACCTCCCAAGGTGGCTGGCTACTTTAGTAAGCTTTATAACCTGTATTCTCACAGCAGCTTGATGTCAAAGCCAAGTAGTGTTCTTTGGCAGAGAGAAGTCTGATGGAGACAGCATGGATTGCCTAGGGAGATGCATGTTTTTTTCCTGTTCTAATGAGATTAGTAATATTATCTTCATTTCTAAGGGATTATGTACTGACAACCAGACTCTGTCTCAGAGTCTTGCTCCAAACTTCACAAGTTTCCTCCCTCAACAGGCTCATGCCTTTTTTTTCTATTACACAACAAGACGGGGTGGGGGGTAGGGAGGTCACAGGGCTTCTTAGCAAACATGCTTGTCATGTGCAGGAGGCAGCAAAACTCAAGGACTCATTTGTTAAGATCTGCTTGAAATGTGTTCTTTGCGATATAGAATGGTTTTATTTTTTAAATTTTTTATCCTTCAACAGTTTCCTGCCTCAACTACTTTACTCAAAATGGTTAATATAATTCACTCATACTTGCATAGGCAAGCTCTTAACCTGCTTGGAAATTAAATAACTATTTACTATTGATGGCATTTCCTTTGAAATGACAGTTCCCGAAATGGATGTTCCTGGGAGGGTTCTAACTCGTAAAAGTTGAGGAAAGTATTAATTGCCCTCCTGCTATTTATATAGCAGTGTCACTAAGACTGAACAAGTTGTCCATACAAGTAATAAGGAACAACCCTGAAAGATGCTTCCTCTGGGAGCAAGGTCTAGAAAGAACCACGATGCAAAAGATCAAATCTATTTCACAGAAGCTGGGATGGATGGTCTTTTTGCTCAGATTCTCTCAGAAATTGATCTGTACTGTGAAAAGAGCGGAACACCTGACACTTGAAAGAAATCTATTATTAAGCCAAATTGTTTTGGTTGTTCTTGTATCGAGTGTTAAGCCTCCTGCTTGCCTTCCTAGATTCAAATGTGTGAGAATCTCTTCCTGCCCAGCAAACAGCACTATGAAAAAGAGGAAAGGCACGTGTTCAATTCTCTGCCATGACCCAGGCTAGGTAGGACATGTAAACTAATCAGCCTCTTTGCCTCAATTCCTCCACCTGTGAAATGGGATTCTTATCCTGGCATGCCCACTGGACTGTGTTATTGTGAGGATCAAATAAAATAACAGATATGAAAAAGTGGTATCAACTAGAAAGTGCTCCTATGTCACTAAAATCATATCTTGATTGCACCACTTTTTTTTTATAGGGAAGGAAAAATTTTTTTCCTTTTATCCTCATAGGTTCACTGGTTGGGGCACTTGATTCAAATTGGTAAAAGATTAACAAGAGAAAGAATGGTTTTTATAATATATGTATGCATAGTATTTCACAAGTTCAAATGTGGCTCCCGGAGGTGGCTAGACATTGAAGTTTATATATCATCGTAGGCTAAACAAAGGAAAAGAGGGTTTAGGGCTTCTGGGCCAGGAGGCAAATTACGGGAAGGTGAGGGGAGGAGATGTACGGTGAATAAAGGTTATCTTTTATGTAGCTAAGAGCCTCTCAGATGATGAGTTGTCTCCCAGAGTAGCTAGGAAGACATTTTTACAAATGGAAATTTCCTTTACAAGAGGAGAAATTTATACTCTTATTTTTAGACAGATGCAGGGAAGTAAAAAGCTTTCCGTGTATCTGCTGGCTCTCGATTCCTAATTGTCTTAAGTTCAAAATAATCCATATGCCAAAGAGGTATATTTTGGGGTGGCATATTCTGGTAGCTTTCAGTATCATAATTTATCTGACACCTATCTGTCTTCCTAATGGACTGTGAGGTTAGGGCTTATCACTTTCCATGCCGAATTAACAGGGTATTTCTGCTGGTATCTTTAAAATGTTGGGGTCTACGTGACACCAAATGTTATATAAAGAGAAAAAAATAATCAATTACTCAGTTTCACATCACGGAGAACAAAGATCCAAATATTTTGTTGCATTATTTCCCTTTTTTGACAGCCTGCAAATATTTGTCATATAGTCGCTAATCAACCTGAGAGGGATTTGTCAGCCTTCACCACGGCTTTACCTGGAAGTAATAAGGAAGCTTCACACACATACACCAGCCTGCCCCAGGGAATAGTGTAAAAAGGCAGCACAGAAAGAAGAGTGTGTGGGCACGGGTGTGCCTATATGTGTGTGTTGAAGGTGTTAAAAAGAAACAATAGGCCCCCAATGGTATCCCTGTGGCTAAGCCCCAGCAAGACCTCAGACCTAACCTAACTACAGTTTTAGCCTTTTCCATAAGTGGAATTTTAACTCAATCATTCTAGAATTTCCTTATCTCCTCTAGTGAGGTAATCTGCATGACAAAACCCCTCTGCCTTCCCCTAGGGAGGAAGAAATAATCCACTCTTTTAACTTCCTTGTTCTACCCTCCTGCCCATGAAATCCTCCCATTTTGTCCAGCTCCTCAGATGGAGCTTCTTTCTGCTTACAAGATGAGGTGCTACCTGATTCATGAATTGTTGAATACAGCCAATTAGATCTTTAAATCGACTCCTTTGAATTTTGTTTGTTCGTTTGTTTTAAAAGATTTTATTCATTTATTTATTTGACAGAGAGAGACACAGCGAGAGAGGGAACACAAGCAGGGGGAGTGGGAGAGGGAGAAGCAGGCTTCCCGCAGAGCAGGGAGCCCGATGTGGGGCTTGATCCCAGGACCCTGGGACCATGACCTGAGCCGAAGGCAGACGCTTAACCATCTGAGCCACCCAGGCACCCTTGAATTTTGTTTCTTTAACAAAAAACCAAACCAAGAGAAAAATGAGGCAGAGCGATTAACACAGTAAAAAGTAAGAAGAGGGGTTTTGCTGCTCTTGTTAAAGTAAATCGATCAGGAAAGCAGAAAGAAGGGGAAAATGTGAGTAGCGCAGTAAGGGGAAACCCAGAGTAGGGTTAGTATCCACAAAGCATTCTCTCATGTCCCATGTAGTCCAACAAAGTTTGCCAAGGCCCTGTGCCTCAGTCCCAGTTTTCTGATGTGCCAAGGTGCAGAGAAGAAAGCCAGAGTAACGTAAGCCACATATACAAAACCCATGTCTATGAGGTAAATACAGACTGGCTTCCAGAAACAGCACAGCATCCACCATTGAAACATTGTCCCCTGAGCCCTGTCATAAAGCACATACTACTGTGGACAATATCAACACACTTCCAATAAATAAAAGGCTTTGACTGTACCATGCCAATGTCAGTAAAAGTAACTCTACAACCTGCCAAATGCGTGCTTCAGATCAGAAGCTCTGTAGCCCAGGGCCCAGCTGACTCTCCAGGCCCTTACCAGCCGGGAGACCTTGGACATATTGCAAAATCTTTTTAGCTTGAGTTTCACATCTGAGAAAGAGGAATAATATTATTTACCTGATAGGGTTTCTGGAGCAAAAAATTCAAAGACAAAGTACCTAGTAAGTAGTAGCTTCTGCATGAATGTAAGGCTTCCTTCCCCCTGTGTGAGGGCCCAGCAAATCTGGGGAGAACCCAGGCAGTCCTGGGCCTAAGAGACAGGCTACCTCTGACTCAGCCTGTGAGTGTACAGTGAACATATCTTTTATGAATCAAGACCTTAATCCAAAATTAGGTTTCCCAAGCATCCTTCATACTCAGCTTTTCTCTCATGAGCCCATTACATTAAGAGTTAATTTATAACAAGTAGCTTGGTAGACCAGTTCTTTGTTCTACCCTCTCTTAATCTGCTCAGCAAGACCACAGGCATTAACTACATGAATATATTCTGCATTTTGAAAAGAAAAAAAAAACACACACACACAAAAACCTGCCACCCCTGGATACTTATCCCTTCAAGGAAGCCTTCGACCTCAGCAGCAACAAAGCTGTGCTGTGTGGGACCCCCCAGGGTTCATGAATTTCAGAGCTTGTAAGAAATTATCTGTTTTGCTGGACCCTCGCTGGGATCAATCAGCCCCTCAGTGGTTGGTGCCAATTAAGAGCGAGTGTGATGCAAAGAGCGTATTTTAAACACTGTTTGACACCAAGTACATCCCTGTCCTCTTCCCACCCACCTCCCCTCCCTTTTCTCTAACTCTCCCACCAACCACCTTCCAGCCGTTGTCTTCTTTCACCTCGGAAAGTCACAAATGTTGAGTGAGTAATGGCACCTGTCCCTTAAGCAGAGAGCTGCTGATTGCCAAGACGTCTCCCAACGGCCTGCTGTAGGACGGCACACAGAGTAGCACCACCTCAGCTTCCCATCACCCTTCTGAGGTCCCATCAGCTCTCCACCAAACTGCCAAATCTTCCTCCTTCAAGATTAGGTTGAAGCTGCCTTCCTCTGCTTCAGATAAAGCCCTGGCTCCCCCTCCTGGCCCAGAGTATAAAGCCCTTCCAAGGGCTGATGCTTACCCTCTCAGGCTCCTGTCTCGCCTGCCTCCTCCTTTCCCACTCCTTGTAATTCCCTATACATTCAGCTGCTTCTTGACTTTCTACTCCTCCCTGTTCCTAAACTGCCCATATCACCCTGACTATCTCAGGAACTGACTCATAGACATCCTTGAAGACTCACCTTCGGCATCTCCCCTGCAAGAGACCTTACCCAAAGCTTTCAAGATGACTTAGGTGCCCCTGTGCTGTGTTCCCTGGTACTTGTGCTTGCTTTGAACATCACCTTCTTCGGACAGCAGTATCACAGCTGGTTCACTCGTCTGTCTGAACTCCCCACCTCCAACTAGACTGGGAGCCCCTAGAGCAAGTGTGGCCTTTGTGTATCTCTGCCTTCTTGCTGTCTGGGATAGTGTTTCATACATAGTAAGTAAGCCATGAATCCTCAACGTGGCTGCTTGTCACTGTCACCTGAGCAAGTCTATTCACAGTGCAGATTCCCCAGCCTTGCCTTGGACCTATGCCATCACTGTGTCATCAGGGGTGGAGCCCAGGTTTGTATGTTAAAGCATCACTGGTGATGGGTAGACCTGGTTAAAATAATGTGGGAGGAATAGGGACTAATACATATTTAATGTTGAGAGAATGAATACATGAATGTCTCCATTTTAGAGAGGTGGAAACAACCTTGAAGAGTTGGAAATTTGGCCCAAATTGCACAAAGTCTTTTGGGATACAAACAAGGGGGCATGGGCATGGGATAGAACCTTTCTTGGACTGGAGTTATTTGTTTCCATGTTGATCACCTCAGTTACTCTCTCAGCTTTAGTGGGCAAGGATAGGTCTGGTTTATTGATGGAACTTATTTAAGTCTGACCCCGTGTCTAACACATAGTTAGCCCTCACTGTTTGTCGAGGCACAACAGTACAGTGTAAATCAAAGAGTGGTATACTCAGAGTTAGAAGCCTTGAGTAGGCCTGGCTATGGCACTAACTTCTATTTCTTCTAGGACAAGAATGCCCTTGGGCCTTAGATTCCTTAACTACACAAAGTGGCAGGCTAAATGATCAAAAGTTGCTTCCAGCTCTGACATTTTTAATCCAATGAATGCAGAAGAGCTGGAGTCTGAATCTCAGCCTAGTGCTGGATGAAAGGCCTTCATTATGATTAAGCAAGATGGTGGCTGAAGCCCAGAGGGAAAAGTAACTAGAAAGTACTGTACTTTTAGTTTATCTTGAAAGTGGCCAGAATAGAGCACTGCCTTTTGTTCTGTGAAAGACAAAGTGAGTATTCAGCCCTAAGCATCCCCAGGGCTTGCCTGAGATGCTCATCCTGGTATTCAGACACCAGCAAAGATCTCCCTCTCCTGATCACATGGAGCTCAGTAGCAGCTGAGTCCCTGGAGGAGCATGACATGTTGGGTGATGCAGCGGGAGATCATGGGATCTCTGTTACCCACCCAGGAAGAGCAGCAACCTCGCATATGCACCCTGAGTGATGGTGCATAAATCACAGATCTATTACCTCAACCGTTTTTCACACATTTACAGAAGGAAAGAAAACCCAGTGAAACAAGTATTACCACCTCCACTTTATGGATTGGGAAACTGAGGCTTACAGAGTGTGAAGGATTTCTGTCTAATTGTGTGGGGATGAAATGGTAGGGACCTGAAGGTAAGTTTTTGAACGTATGCTCCTTTAGCTACGTCACATTGCCTTTTTTTCTTATCTTCTTTGTTGGATCCTAATGAAAATTGTCATAGAGAGGAAGGGCAGGTATTTCCATTTCTATTTTTGCAAAGCAGGAGTTTTCTGCTCAGAGGAATTTCCAATCTCCCAGTAAGTAGCAGTGATTCCCAAGGCCCTACATTACCACTACTGCTTTTTCTTTTCTTAATTGTATATTATTATGTAACCTTACTACTACCTATCAGAGAGGCAGAGCAGCCTGGTACTGCAATCCCCAATTTTCTAATAAGGTAACTGAGTTCCAGAGAAGTAATATTGGAGAAATTTATTCAAGAGGAATTTATGAGTTTGGGCTGGAGTTTGGGTAGGAGAGTTAATGAGTGGAATTGATAATGACAAGTAGGAAAATTGGTTGTCACTCAAGAAATGGCAGGAACATTGGCAGGGAGATCTGTATGGAGAGATGGAGGATGAGCTCCAACAATTGGAGTTGCCCTCAGTGGGAATGACCCCCCTGTCTTATCGCAGGACCAGAGGACCTCTCAAACATGTGATACAGGGGACTATGGAAGAAAAAGGAATTGGTGTAGATGTCCATGAAGCTCCTTCCTGGCCCCAAGTTGCCATGATTCCATGCTTTACCCCAATCTCACAGCCAGGATGTGATCAGTCCAGACCTGAACCCTAGTCCTCCAACTACTACTTTATCCTGTGCCTCTTTCATCCATCCCAGCAACTTTAGACTTCTTTCTCCAAAGGTTTCAAAATCCAGTTGTCCTAAGGGTCACTATAGCTATCATTTGAACATTAGCTAGAGGGAGAAGATCTCTCTGTAGGTTTACTGGGTAAAACATTGAAGAGATGCCATTCAACTAAGCCCGAGCATTGAACACAGGGTAACTTTTTGGGCATTCCTTGGCTCTTTCATCCTAATTTTTCCACCAAATTCCTGTGGGACCTGGGCAAAGTCACTTTCCCTCTCATGGCATTCAGCACCTTCCCTTGTATAAAATGACTGTTTGGTCAGAGGTTCTTTCAAGTTCACAATATAATATAATGAGGCCACAGGTCAAGTTTATCTTTGCTACCGGCCATTGTGAAGCTGGCAGAGATGGAGCTGTGAATAACCAACTCATCCTGGGGCAAAGCAGAGAATGCCAGACTTAGCAATGTTGACTGATACTCTTTACCAGCCTTGAATCCGTTTGAGGTTGGGAAGTAAGAAGTAGCCTAGAAATAATGAAATCACAAAGTCCTTTGGTCTCTTAAGTACTAAATGATGCTCTGTTTTTTTAGTTCTGTCCCCTGGTCTCAGGCAGGCTCTGTCTTATGACAGTAGCTGTAGTGTTGTCCTCCTACCATGGCCCATCTCTATTTTCTGTTTCTAACAGCTCATCCTCCATCTCTCCATACAGGTCTCCCTGCCAATGTTCCTGCCATTTCTTGAGTGACAACCAATTTTCCTACTTGTCATGATCAATTCCACTCATTAACTCTCCTACCTGCCTCAGCTGAGGCCTCCCGACACCAAAAAGCATCTCTGAAAAATAATTTTCCCAAACAGAATAATTGAAACTTCTTGCACATCTAGAGAACCTTTTGTCTGAAGCTCTCAGAGTCATATCTACATGTCAGTAGACATGTACATTTTATACTAGGGAGCCAGACTTTGCCATCCCAGTACAACCAAGCAAAACTACCCAGCAACTAGCTTTTTCTGTTTTCTTTTTCTTTTCTTTGTGGTTCATAGAATGCAAAAGTGGTCTGACTTGCCTTTTTTTCTTTTTTTAACTTAATTGACTTGTCATTTGCCTACAGTCCTTTTAGACATGGCCTAAAAAATGGTTAATAACAGGAACAATGACATGCAGATAACAATCACACAAAGACCCCCTTCCACTTTTCTTCAAGGAGTTCTATGAGCTGCTGAGGTGTTAAGACTTGATGCAAGCCTCTAGGATGATCTCTGCAGCATTGAGAGACAGGTGTACACACTGATGAAGAGCTTAGTCTTTGCTATTAGGCTAGCTGGATTTAAGAGATAGAACAATGACAACATACATTTAGGCAATCCTTTACTATTTGTAAAGTCTTTTCACACATATTATCTCACTCTTCACTTGATGTTCCCTCTATTTGGAACATTCTTCCCTCAGACATCTACTTGATTTGCTTCCTCTCCTCCTTTGGCCCTTGTTCAAATGTCCTCTTTCCTAGTGGCCTTAAGCAAATTGTAATTACACTCACTCCACCTGGCACTCCCTCCTTTGATACACTTTTCCTCCAGGGCATGCCACCATCTGCCTTACTATACACTTTACATAGTAAATGTAAGCTCTCTGGGTGCTGGGATCTTTGTTGTTTTCACTGCTGTATTCCCAAGTCTTAGCACAGTGTCTGAAATATAGTAGTTGCTTAGTTAACACATGTTGAAGGACGAAAGGAATAAACAGATGTAGTTGATCCTCCCAAGAGCCTTGAGGAGCGTGACTCACCATTATCACTATTTTGACATGAGGTGACTGAAGTTCATAGAGGTCAAGTGGTCAGGCCAAGTGGCCGAGGGACAGACCCAGCTCTCCTCGCACTGCCTCACTCTGCTCTCTAGAGATATGTTTCTAAAAAGACACAGACATGAGTGAATCCTCCCATTCAGGAAGAAGTGCTAAGAGCCTTAGTGCTCAGCCCTGTGCCTTCGCCCCTGTAGTAGACCTCTCCTGACCTCCAGGGTGGCCGAGTTCCCAGGCACCCACTCTATTTGATGACAGCCTGCAGGCCTAATCACCCCATTAAGGTAGAGTAAACAAAGAGAAGGATGAAATAATTGCCAAGTCAACAAACTGGAATGGCTGGCCAGAATACGGTCAACACAGTAATTGCTCTTCTCCAAACAAAGGAAAACAGGGGCACTAGGTGTTACCACCTAGCTCTTGTCTCAGTCTAATGGAAAGGCCCCTTTCCCGGTTAGCTGCAGAGCAGATCCCTGGGTTGGCAGCTTTCCTACCCACACTGCCCTGCCTTGTTGCCTTCATTGACAGACGTGGGCCATTACTCTGCACTAAAATTCATTGTCCACATACTCAATACTTGACAACACTCTGAAAATTGATCTGCTCAAATATTTTTAGAGCTAAACTAAGGCAATTTGTCCTTCCACTTTGCCACACCAGCATCCCAAGAGACAGAATCATTGGTAAGAGGATAATTCTATTTTTCTGAGAAGGGAAGGAAGTCTTGAGGGAGGGAGGCAAATCCAAAATCTTGGTAATATTGGTTATATATGATAAAAGAAAAATGCCATTTGTACTGCTCTGTGGCTTACAAAGAACATTCACATACTTCATCTATAGGTTGTAGGCTTCACAGTCTGCTGAGGAAACTGGGGAGTTAACTGACTCACCATTTTACATAAGACAGGAATAAGAGGCTCATGACTTTCCCAAGGCCACACCCCAGTAAGTGAAAAAGAAAACACCATGTTTTATGACTCTAAATGAAATTCTTTATGTCCCTGATGTAGTAAAGCATGTGTGTGTGTGTGCATGTACGTGTGTGCACACGTGTGCATGCACATGGGCTGTGTGTGGAAAGAGAGAAAGATTGATTCTTTCCCCCACCAGCCCCACCCGCCAAATTGTCTTTCCCATGCACTCCTCCTAGCTCCCCTGTCCCCAGAGAGCACTGTCATCTGTCAGAGAGCAGACACTCTGGCAATCCCCAGACTGGCTGTCTCCAATGAGGTGCTCAGAAGTAAGACTTAATTCCACAAGTATTTGACTTGCCTCAAAAGCATGGGCTTTGGAGTCACAGATGTGGGTTTCAGCAAGAACGGATGACTCTGTACCTTGAAGTCCTTACCTGCCCATAGGGTCATCAACAAAGCTATATGAAATGGCAAGTATGGTTTCTATCACAGTGCATGGTGCACTGTAAATGTTCAGCACATGTGAGCAGTTACTGTTCATTGCCCTGTTCACTCTTGTGTCACATTTGTGAAGCTGGTATCCAGGCTGAGTTATCTCGCCTAACGTAATTATCCTGATGCATCAATCAGTCGTTTTTACATGAATATCCAGGGGAGCAATGACATCTCCTCCTCTGAGGAGTTCCAGTGGCTGAATGGCAACAGCAACAACATCAGGAGTCACTCCTGTTTCCTGAACATTTGCTCTGTGCCCAGAACTGTTCTACGTGTACTCAATGGATGACAGCCATCATACTGTCAGCACCGCTCTTGTGGAAGGACTACTTTTATTCCCTTTTACAGATGAAAGAGAACACTGAGGTAAAGAGAAACTCAGTAATCAACCAAGGATGCAAATCCAGGGAGTCCACTTGGCGGAGGGCAGGCTCCTGACCACCACGCTATGCCACCTCAACAGCACAAAGATCCCATCAGGAAGCCCTCCTGTCTCCCAAGGCAGGGCTTCACCCTTCCTAGTTGCCCTCTCTCACCTGCAGACTCCACCCTGGCCTTCTGCAGGACAAACCCCACCCGGAATCACAAAATGTTGGACATTGGACAAGCCCAGAGAATTCCTCTCACCTAATAACTCACTCATTTTTCAGATGGAGCCCAGAGTGGGGGCAAACTGCCTGAGGCCTCACAGCTGGACCTTGATGGGAGACTCAGAACTAGATCCATGGAAACTTAAGACACTCTTCATGCCTTGGTTGCTGGGGCAGCCCTCTTGTGCCCCTCAACTACTTTCCTGACATAGTGACTGGCTCCTCACCATCCCATTAATGCAGGCACTGGTATGGCTGGTCTTGTCTTATATTTGTGCTTTTTAGAATGATATCTGTGCTTTCTAATGTAGGAAACTCAAAACCCTTTGGGGAGGCAGGTGGAATAGAAAAAATAAATAGGTGCATAAGTAAGTAGATAACTACAAATTTTAGTACTCTTTCCACTGACATTTGCTTTTCTTTTAAAAATCCTGAAGAAGCTATGTGCAAGACAGGAAAGCAAATCTAGCAGTGATTGTGGCTTATAGACTGTTTTTTTCAAAGGGAAGAAAGAATAAGGAGAGACTTGGGGCTATTACTTCTCCATGTAGACAAGACGACATCTTAAAGTAGTGCTGCCTGCCCAACGGGCAAAGCACAAGCACCAAGGCACTACATTAGGATGGCAGTGCAGTAGTAAGTATAGGTCACTTCCTCTACTTAAGTACTTACCAACCAGGTCCCCAAGCACTGCCTTTACTAGACTTTCCCCATATTCTCATTCTTTCTGGTCCTGTGACTTGAGGAGCTAAGACCTTGGCATGAGCCCTTGTCTGAAGACCTTAGCCCCAGCTGTCCCAGCAGCCTGAAACACCCCTCCTGGCTGGTCATTCACAGCTCAGCTTATACTCCATCTCCTAAGACAGGTCTTCCCTGGCCACCAACCACCTCCCTCCTAGCACTCCAGCAAAGCCCCTCATGTTCTTTCCATCACAACACTTATCACTACCTATTTTCTTCCAGAGTTGTTTATTTGTTCGTTGTCTTTTCCTCACAAAAACACAAGCTCGGGGAATGATGAGCACGCTTCTCTATCGTGTTCACCACTATTTTCTCAGGGCCAGAACTGGGCCTAGCACATAATAGGTACACAAGAATTAACTGTGAAATGAATGTAAATCAGATCACTCATATTGTAAATTGAGTCTAATTCACAGAAACTGGCCCAAGCCCATCAATCCATCAGTACTTAGGTGACATTTGATGTGTGCTGGGCCCATTGTGTAAACAGGAGGTAAAGGTGTGGCTGCGGAGATACATATAATTAGTCCCTTAGAACAAGAGGTATATCCCCTGGTTGGGGACTTAAGACATATGCATCAAAATATAACTGAAACAATGCAGCTAGTGCTCAAGGACACATAAGCGTTCTGAAAGTAGAGGTATTAAAAGCTGAATACATGGAGAGGAAAGAAGATGTGCAGAAAGATTCACAGAAGGGCCATACCTGTCAGATATCCACGGCACACAAGCAGCAGAGAGAGGGGACTGCATTCTCCCTCTCACCAGCCAGGGCCCTTCAGCTGCATTACAGGGTATCCTTAGTGCCTCCGTGACTCTGAGACCTGGCATGGGAGAGTTTGACTCACAACCTGGCCCCTGGAGGAGAGCTCACATTGGTCAAATGCTCTCTCGTGAAGGGCACCATGCTAGCTTACAGAGGCCAGTTCAGTTTTCCTCACAGCAACCTTGTTGCAGAGGTATTATAATTTTCATTTTAGATCTATAAAAATTGAGGTCCTGGCATGGAAACTCTTTCACCCAAAGTAAAACAGCCAATGAGCCTGAGCTACCCACCTCTGTAGCCTGCTATGCCCTTTCCAGTTCACACATCTGCCTCCTTGAGCAGGCTGGCAACTTGCTCAAGGTCACACAACAGTTGGGAATTCATTTCTAGATCTATCTGAGTGCCAAGTAGGCGCTCTTCTAAAATCTGGTGGAGATGAATGAGAGCAAACCCACCAATGCTCCTTTTGCCCCAGTGCAGAAGGCAAGCCCTTCGGAGGGCTCAAATGTTCAGATAAAAGCAAGGATGGTGTTTAAAATGCAAAATTGCACTTCTTTTGGATTCATTTGGTGCTCCCACCCTTATTCCCCAGGAAATGATTCCCTGGTGACAAGCTCTTTAAAGAATTTTCTCTCCACTCCTTTCTGCAGTGCAGAGTAATTGTATGTCATCAAAAGACTAGGAACAGTCAAGATTGCAAAATTCTCGCTGTGTTCTTGGCAAAATCATTACTCACCAGCCAATGTTTAGAAATCAAAATGCTCCCCTTAAATGCCATTAAACACAAATATTTATCAATGCTGTGCTAGAACGTTAGGCTGACGAAGGTTGTGTGATGGTGGGTGTGCATGTTTGTGCATAATAAGATTCAGGTTTTCAAGGAGTACAAATTGGCTTACTGAAGCTATGGCCTTCAGATACCCACCTACAGGCAAAGGGGTTTTTTGCTCATTTATTTCTCAAAGGAACGTTCAAAACTCAGAAGAATTATCCAGAGATAGTCAGGGAATTTCTGTTTCCTAGCCCATCTCAGGCATTGTAAAGGGTGCTGCCTGTGATAAAATGAATGGTAAGCCTAGTTGGAGAGACAAAAATAAAGATGAAAACATAATTAATGGTTCAGAGTAGCACATGCTGATGGATAAATCATTGTTGTAAACTCTGACTAGAGTTGGAAGAAAATGAGGCTCTCAATCTGTCTTCAATTTGCCCTACACACTGCTGCTAGAGTCAACACCTCCTAAAGCAGGTTAGCACATGTCTGAGGTCAAGTTTCTTAGAGGCTGAGCCTGAGGCCAGGATTCTGGTGGCAGTGATTTACTGAGGGGAGCACTTTCAGGGTAAAGAGAGTGAGAAAAGCAGGGCAAGGCAGGGGGAGAAAACTCAGTAGGCTCTGGTCTAAGAAGGCTCCCATTCCTCAGAGAAGTGACACTCTGTGAGTGTTGTGGCCAACATACAGCAGCCGGGGCTGTGTGTTTGGGTAGCAAAGGCCTCTGGATGGGGCACCAAAGTCTCCCCTACGGTACTTGTTGCTCTCCTTATGAAGTTTTTCTGTCATCCTTCAGAATAAGGTCCAAACTTTTGAACCTAGGATTGGAAACCTTCTGTGTTCTGGCTCCAACCTCATGGTTCTGAAATAGATTTTCTAAAACTCTCAGCCTATTGATATATTTGTTCAAATATCTATTTGTATGTAGAACATAGGATCAGAGAGGGGTCATGGGAACCCCCCCAGCCCCTCCTTGTCCCCAACCCTGCACACACCACCAATGGCTCCCCCTATCCTCAGAAGGAAGTTCATTTCCTTCTGTGGGCCTGTCCAGTGCCCAGCCTTACCTCCTATTTCCTCTTTTCACACGACCTTAGTCATTTCTGAAGATGCTATGTTCTTTCACCTCTCCCTGCCTTTATGACAGTTAATGATCAATAAAGATAGAATAGTGCGGAAAACTGAAGCCAAATCCAAGCCATCCCTCAATGTCACTGGCATTATCACCTGGAAGCACAGTGTTAATAATTTAGGGCTGTTCCTAAAATCTCCCCTTGGCCTCTGGCCTGGAGAACCAAGTCCTAAATTTCTAGCATGGACTATCCTTCACCTGCTTTTCTGTTGTCGTTCTCCCGTTCCACTATCTAGCCCCAAATCCCTGTGAAGCCTTCCCTAGCCAATCCCAATCTTCCTGTCGCCCCACAGCAACACGTTGATGCCTTCTGTCATCACTGACTGGCTCTATTTTGCTATGGAAAATAGTGTGTCCTGTAGGTGCCTACCTCCACCATCAGTTTGTAAGCTTCCTAAAGGCAATGTCCTCCACAGCACCTTGCTAGGTACAAAGCTCACCCCAGGGTGGGGATGTTAACTGGAAGAAAGGAATGCTCCTCTAAAGAATGGGTTCCTGGGAGATGCCTCCCAGATATAGTGAGCATTCCACAGGGAACTCTTAGCATTTGAAAGGACTTTGAA
This sequence comes from Eumetopias jubatus, assembly GCF_037043125.1. Taxonomy (NCBI): domain Eukaryota; kingdom Metazoa; phylum Chordata; class Mammalia; order Carnivora; family Otariidae; genus Eumetopias; species Eumetopias jubatus. The sequence continues at coordinate 78,535,859 of NW_028274807.1, read as the reverse complement.
GATGACATCATAGCAACAAATACAATAAATGTTCAGTCTTATTGAATACTTATTATATCAGAATCTGGGTTTAATATTCTACGTAATTTCACCAACTTAACCTTAGTAGGCAGGTACTATTTTATCACCACTTGACAGACAAGAAGACCATTTATGAAGGTTATGTGACCTGTTTAAGGTCACACAGCTAGGAAGCACTAGAGCCAGGATGTCAGTGATAGAATCTGGGGCTTAACTCCATGCTCTTAGCCACTGGTAATGAGTCAGGGAAGATTGCTAATCACCTCCTATTTGGAGCTAGCCGCTGAGGGTGGGAGGGGCAACATGATGCAAGCCACAACAAAAAGCCCTCTGCCTATCCATCCCCTTTTTTTCAAAGGGAAATGGCTGGAATGAACTAGAGAAGCAAGTCCCTGAAGCATACTTTATGTTTACATATGTATAGTTGTTGTTTTGTTTATTTTGCTGCCCCCACCCCCAAATCTCTGAATGGGAGTAGGGAAGGTTCTTCTCTGCATCTCTTTCTTCATGAGTGAAATGGGCTTTCACCTGTTCTGTTTAACTCAGAACACATTCACATGGGTTCCCCACTCAGTTATAAGCTCCACAAAAGTGGAGATTGTATCTAACCTGCTCATCTCTGTGTCCCAGATTCTAACACAGCACCAGGCGCATCATAGGTCCTGATAAATGCTCACCAGTTGAATGAATGGTAGAATGGTCAAGGAGGTAATCCAGTGTTTCTAAGAGTGGCTCAGAGACTACCTGCTCCAGGATTATCTGCAGAGCTTGTTTGCAGATTCCTGAGCTCAGAGTGACTTCTATTTGTTGTTTGGGAGCTGCTGAACCACACTGTGCAAATATGGGTAAACTCAGCTCAAATTTAACAATTTAATTAAATTAAATTCTGGCTAAGTTGTTTTTATGATTTTATAAAAAGAGGAATAGAGAGGAAATCCTCCTGTTTCTCCCCATGTTCCCTTTAATCACCTCTGCCTGCTCTCCGCTTCTTCTCCCTCTTCTCCTCCTGCCAGGGTTATTTATAGCTGTTGGCTCAGGGCAAGGCCTGGGAGAACAGACGTAAATGAAATCTTGTCCTCTGCCCCAAGCATCTCACAGTACAAGAGAGAGGAAATTTACATTCAAATGTAATAAACTCTAGAGCCGAAATAAGCTAGGATCACTTGGCTTAGTCACTTAGATCACTTAGTCACTTCCCTAACTTACCAAGGTGAAGAAAGTGGTTACCACTTTGTGGTGGGTTTCTGGCCCTTCCGTACCATCCTAGAAATGTCGAAGATCAAAGGAACTAAGGTGAAGAGTTCTGTTACATTTTTTTTTCAGCTTCACTGAGGCGTGATTGACAAAATTATAAGATATTTGAAGTGTACTTTGTGCTGATTTGATATACATATCCATTGTGAAAGGATTTTCACTATCTAGTTAACACATTCATCACTTCATATATTTGTCTTTTTTGGGGAGTGGGTGGGTGAGAACATTTAAATTCTACTTTCTTAGTAAATTTCAATTACATGATATCATGTTATCGACTATAGTCACCATGTTATCCATTAGATCCTCAGACCTTATTCATCTTATAGCTGAAAGTTATACCTTTTACCAACATCTGGGGCACCTGGGTGGCTCAGCCCTTGGGCATCTGCCTTTGGCTCAGGTCATGATCCCAGGGTCCTGGGATCGAGCTCCACATCGGGGTCCCTGCTTGGCCGGAAGCCTGCTTCTCCCTCTCACATTCTCCCTGCTTGTGTTCCCTCTCTCGCTATCTCTCTCTCTGTCAAATAAATAAATAAAATCTTTAAAAAAAAGTTACACCTTTTACCAACATCTTATAGCTGAAAGTTATGCCGTTTATCTTCTCCCTCATTTCCCCTGAACCCCCATCACTGGCAACCACTTTTCTATTCTCTGTTTCTCTGATTTTCACCTTTTATTTCTTCATTTTAGATTCCACATGAGTGATACCATAGAATTTGTCTTCCTTTGTCTGGCTTAAGTTTTGTTGTATTTTTCATTATAAAATTCACTTACCTTTTCTTTAATCATTTTTCTTCCACTCCATAAACACTGAGTTCCTTCCCCTTAGAAACCCAGCACTCTTTTATCCTCAGGATCTGCTTTCCTGGGTCAATAATTCTTCTTTCCAAATAATGTCAATTTTATTTCTTTGTTTTTTATTTGTGCCCAGTTTAAGCACATGATAGGCTAGTAAATACTGGTGGGTCAACATATTTTAGATTGTAGTAAATAGTAATAATCAAGAATGTGCCCTGAAAATTCATCTTCTACATGATACTTTTCTTGCTTTCATTTGTCTTAATATGGGTGAAGTTTTTAGCATCTGCATTTCAGGTAAGATTTTTTTTTTCCTGTAGACTAAATTCTGATTACTCAAATATTTACTGTTTAGCAAAGTTGGGCGTGAAGTTGTGTTCATTTTGCTTATGTCATGAGCTCATCATGTTATATTTATTGTTCAATTCAATCTCATGGACCCCCAAGGAGGTATTACTATCCCCGTGTACAGAATGGAAACTCGAAGTCCAATTCCCAACCAGTTAAGGTGAGAGGTGCCAAGACTTGTTTCACCACAGTAACCAAGACTTTTCTCCCCCCTACAATATACATGGTCTACTCAGGAAAAATATGGCATGTACACAACTAATTATCATATCACATCACTCTTTCCTCTTGACAATCGGCTTCCTTCTCTCTTATTACTAATCTCCATACCTCTGAACAAGGTACAGCAAAGGGCCATAAATACAGTAGCTTTTGAGAAAATAGATATTGAATGGCTGAATAAATAAATGAATAAAAAGAAGCCAATAACCTAGTGCACGCAATGAGCTCTGGGAGCACTGAGGGTAAGTGGGAAAGTGACCTGAGAAGGTTTCAGAGAGAATGAGATCTTTGACGAAGGGGGTTTTCATAGATAATCAGTGTTGGCAAAGGGCTTTCCAGTAAAGAAACCTGTGAGAAAGACAAGGAGGTGGACAGAGCCCGGTTGGGGGGTGGGGGGGGGGCGGAAGATTGGGGAAATGAGACTGAGTAAGTATGTATGATGCTTAAGGCACACAGGGGAAGTCAACAGGAGATGCCGTGGCAGAAAGACTGAGGCCGTTGACTGAAGGGAGTGGATGTTGGTACTCCTCAGGAGCAAGAAGAATCAGAGGTCATATTGGAGAAGATGAAATATAACCCAGGTGGGGCAGAGAGGGAGGCAGCAACTTCAGATCTTCACAAATAAATTGTAGAACTCACTCCGGACGCTGACATCTAGTGAAAAGTTCTCACCATCAGCCCTTAGCTTCAGCTGAAGAAGATGACAAGAATTATACAATTCAAGGCAGAATAAAATGTTTTCCAAAGAGTTATCACACTGCTCTCTCCCCAGCTGAAGGGAGCCCTGTGAACCTGCGCTCTCCCGCTGAAGAGCCCCGGGGCCTTGTCAGGGAAGTGTTGTGTAAACCTCCTTATCTCAGTGAGCAACTGTTTACAAGACAGAAACATCACCTGCTGGCATTTCATTGTTCCAGTGGGCTGCAAGGGGCCCCGAAGTCAACAGAACAACCCAACCGGTACCCACTTCCCACGTCCCCATGGCCAGGTACAGACACTGTCAGGACAGGGCACCCTCATGACCCTCCCCTCTCTGAGCACCCTTGGGGGTGGAAAATGGCAGGGCAGCAGAAGGGATCTGTCTCTAGGTAAGGTCCAGTATCAGATTGTTCCTCAGATCTCAGCCCTCTCCTTGGGCAGGGGGCACTGGCCACGCCAGACTTTTAAAACCTGCCAGGATGTGGTCTGTCCGTGTCCTCTGGTGGAGGAGGACAGAAGGAACACTGACTCAGAGGTCCTGACCAGAAACCCATTGTCCTGATGACAGCAGGAAGGTGAGAGGGACATGACACCAGCTGAGGCCTGCAGAGTACAGGTGACACTGAAGAAATGTGACAGTTGGCTTTTTCTCTAAGTGTGCCCTGCCCATTGGCCACTTCATACCCTGTGGAGTGCCAGAGACCTCAGGCTCTTTCCTCACTCAAGTATTCTGCTCTCTGACACTGGGGTCTAAATGGCTAAAATGAGTGGTCCCCCATCATGGCCCTCCACCCTCCTCCACACAGTGGCATTTGGATCTTAACAACTATGAAGTCCTAGAGAATCTAAACAATTTGATTAAATTTGTATTGTCCATTCACGATGGAGGTGGGATTAGAATCCAAATATTTGGACTTCTGGCCCGGTGCTTCATACCATAGATGAATCCATGCGTGTGGGACAATCTGGGGGAGCAGGGAAGGCTCCAGTATCACAGAGAAGGTCTCGGGCACTGTCATTAATATCAAAATGAGCCACTACTTCCAGGCGTTCAATCGTTTTTTACAGATGAGGGATCTAAAGCCCAGAAAGAGAATAGATTTGCTCACAGGCACCAGCCAGAGAGGTAATTGCAGAGACAAGGCGGACGACAACTCTTCCCACTCCTCACTTCCTGATCTTTCTTCTCCATCAGTGTTTGGCCCCTGGCCTCTTCCAGGCATGCAGTGAATGTGTGTTGACATTTTTCAGAGAACACACAATGAGGTGCAGAGAGTTCAGTAATGGTGAGAACTGATATTGTTGAGCTCTTACAGTGTGCCAGGTGCTGTTCCTGCACACTCCATGGGCTTATTGTTTATCCAAGCAACAACCCTTTGAGGTGAGGTTCACGTTTATCGTCATCCCTGTTTTACACAGGAAGAAACAAGTCTTAGAGAGGTTTAACTGCTTATCTGAGATCACACTGTCAGAAAGTAGTGGAGTCAAGGTTTAAACACAGAGAGTCTGACTCAAAGACCCATGAATGTACGCTCTGTGCTCTGCTGGCTCAAAAGCCAACAGGCTTCTGAGTCTGGGGCTGCTGAGTCCTGTGTATCCTCAGCCACAGCTGGATCTCACATACCTCATCTGTGGTTCATGGGGTGGTGGTGAGGATTCGTGGGGTAAATAATGAAGGATGGCCCATGCGAGGCTCGGCACCTGGTAGACCTTCAGTAAATGGGAACTCTGAATGTTGCTGTGGAGCATCTCTCAATGACAGAGTCCAGACTGGCAAAAGCTTTTCATGGCAATGGAAGAATTTTGTAAATGGAAATGCATAATTAGCTATTTATTTTCAGGTCATCTCCACGAGTTGAGATAAAACATTAAGTGCATCATTCCAGTTGTAAGAAAGAGGTAGGCAAGAGTCAAGGTTTGACACTGGGTTTTAAAAGCTCTTAAATAATTACAGCATTCAGAGTAAACAAGGCCTTCATGCTTCATTAGGCAACATGTATTATGGCTCCATTAACACACTGCAGCACTTTTCCATCCTCCATGTTTCCGAGCACGCTGAGCAGGGAGCTGAAGTCATCATTGTTAATTGATAGCTAACAGAAACAAACTTCCTCATAGGGACCTGATTTTTAGGTCTTAATCTGATTAATTATTAAAGCTTCTGGAACCTATCTTGATGGGGCAACAGGAAAACCAAATAATGTTACTATTTATTCATGTGAAAACACAGCCTGGTTATAGACTCTGTGTACCTATACCTTTTGGTGTTTGTCTTGATTCTCCCCGGGTAAAATAGGAAAACTGGAGTATTTAAAGATAATTAGCAATAAAATACTGCTCTCACTTGAACTCCCTAGAAAATCCAGGACATATCTTAGTTGAGACAAATTAGCGAGAGAGATTCCACTTTTGCTCCTCAACTATTCTCTCTCAACCTGCTCTGATGCTTCAATAACCTACAATCTCACTACTTTGGTCCATAATAAAAATGCAAGCTTTAATGAATTAGGATGAGTGAATACCACTTACTAGCACTTTTGTAGTTATAGATGTATATGTAGGTATAGAAATAAATAGATAGACACCAATGTAGACACAGGCATAGATGTAGATGTATAGATATTTCAATAAACACATGTAGGTTATTCTGTATAGTGCTTAAGGGTTAGATCCTGAAGCCAGATTCCCTGGTTCAGATTTTGACATCATTACTTTCTACCGATAACCTTGAACAATATACCTAAACCTTCTATGTCTTAGTTTCCTCATCTGTAAAATGGGGATTTAAAAAATGACTTCATGTGATTGTTGTGAGATTAAATGAGTGAGTAAATATAAAATGGTTAAAACAGTTTGTGGTGTAAGTGTTTTGCTAGTATTTGCTGTTACTGTGATCATTATTTTCTCTAGGTGCAGGCCCTACTATGGGGAAGATAGGGTCGTCCGATGTGGGCGTTGTCCTCAGGAAATTTATCACCACGTGCTTTGAGACATTTGCACAAATAGCTAATACTATTTAGAAAACAGCAAGAGTCTCAGAGAGGAACTTAACAAAAGCTATGAAAATTCAGAGGGAGTGAGAACATCTTCCAGCAGGGAGGATGAGGGACAATTTCCAGATCAGGAGGACATTCTATGGGGAGGAAAGGGTATGAACAAGTGCCTAGAAGAAGGAAAGTGTGGAGGGTTTCCACCAAGAAAAAGGATGCAAAGTGCTAGTAAATTGACTTTTAAAACTAAGCAGGGAAAGCGAAATCAATTTGGGGGAATGGGGATCAGTGGGTAGACAAAGTTTGATAGGCCTTCTTAAGTTCACAATGATGGGTGGTGCCAGGAAGCTCTCTACAAAACCAACGTGGGTAGGGAAGCCACAGACCACCACCAGAAGACAGAATGTGATCATCAGTAGAAAGCACACATCGCCTGTCAGCTAAAGGAAATGAGATCTACTTCCTTCTCTGGCTCTTGCTAGTCCTGGGGAGACATTGGGCAATTCCCTGTGCTTCTCTGGACTCCACTCACCCCGACTATAAAATAAGAGATTGGGATTTGATAATCTTCAAAAACTCTTCCAGCTTTGGTATTCTGGGACTCTGCAATTTTGCTAAAAGCTGAGGTGCCTCCCTCTCTGCCTTGCTTTGTTGCCCACTCACACACCTTTCCCACCCCTTCAATCCCTTCATTTATACACAGGCAGATAGGACACAAATAACAACAAGCCAAGAAATAACCCCAAAGTGAAACCATCAGCAAAGAGTTAAAAGTATGAAAAGCAGAGGTAGAGATTGAGGTTGAAGACCAGGCGTTTCAGCAGACAAGACGGGAACAATTTTATGGCAAGGCCACCTTTTCAGGGCCTTCATGACTTGATAGTAAAGCTATTAAGTAGCTCAAACCACTCTTTTTTAATGAAGTGGTTCTTTGGACAAACACTTCAGGCTAAGAGGCAATGCAGCTAGAATTGGAGTGCTCTGCGAAGCATTAACACAACCTCTCACTGTCCTTTATTCTACCCACTCCATGTGAAGTTGAGTTATTTGAATTAGTATTCAGCCAATACTATTTGGAGTCCTTGTGTTCCCCAAGTTTCTCAAAAATTTGACCATGTCACTTCTATTGACTTTATTAACTTCTCATTAACTTTAATGGAAGCTGTGGGGAGGTGAAGTCCATTTGGTTATCTGGGACTTTTGCTTCTTGTTGGTAAGTTCTGGAGCTTTACTGGGCTCATCGTTATAAATATACATTAGGTAATGACTACTAAGGGACAGTGGCTCTTGAATAAAATGGAACGTCTCCATCCAATTCATTTAATAAGCTAATAGATGTTAATGAATAGAAGAATCACAAAGGTCATTGAGTCCTGCCATCATTTGAATCTCCTTTTAACATTCCTACCAAGTAGTAGTCTAGTCTCTGCTTGAACAGATCCAAGGGCTGAGAGCCAACTTCTTTCTAGTGCTCATCGTGTGACAAATATCTAAGATGTCACCATTCTGCTTACCTTAATTTGGGCACAGTCCTATTTGTATTCATGTTTCCCAGTTAGCCATGAACAATGCTTTTCCTATGACCCATCTTAAGGTTGCCATTGACCTGCTTGGGTCAAGCCCAGGATTGGAGAGGAGAACCTTGAGAGTGCACCCGTGCCTTAGTTATGATCATTTGCCTTTCATCTGTTGGGCAAAATGTAACAATACTCATGGTAAGCAGAATAAGTGCTCTCTCCAAAGATGCTTATGTCCTAATTCCTAGAAGCTGTGAATATGTTGTCTTACATGGCAAAAGAGACTTTGTAGATGTGATTGTGTTCAGAATCTTGTGATGAGGAAATTATCCTGGATTAGCTAGGTGGGTCCAAAGGGCAAAGGTCCTTATAAAAAGGATGCAGGAAGGTCAGGGTCAGAGAAGGAAATATGACAATTAGAGTGATTTGGGGGCATGAATTAACAAATATAAGAAGTCTCTACACACTGGAAAAACTCAAAGAAATGGATTCCTCCCTAGAGCTTCCAGAAGGAACATGACCCTATTGATACTATGAGACTGATTTCAGACTTCTGACCTCCAGAACTGTAAGATAATATATTTGTGTTACTTTTAGCCAATAAATTGTGGTGATTTGTTATAGCAGCATTAAGAAACTAATACACTAATAATAATAAAATCAATTTATGCCTTAAATGGGTGAGTTCCCCTAGGGGTAGATTATGTTCTGTGGAACTGACCCAAGCTATCCAAATTCACAAGAGTCTAAGAGTACAACCTGACACTAATTTTCTTAATTATGATGTATTGACATTGTTTCACCCAAGACGCCCCATTTCTAGGATTAGAATCCCTGAAAATGCAGCTAATCATTAGAAGGTTGTCTAGTGATGGAAGAATCAGAGCAGAGGAAATTAGATTATCTTTTCAGATATTTTTTCTGGTATGGCAAAACTTAATAAATTCTCCCTGGCCTGTTGCTGCTCAGGTCTGGAGAACAGATTCTCTCTCACTTAGAAAGTACTATATTCATTAGTCAATTTTCCATCTCCACTTTTCCTTTATTATTTGCCCTAGTTAGTCACAAAAGCACCTTTCACCTTGTGTCAGTCAGAGTCACACCTAAACACATCTTCCTGATAGGACCAACTAGAACCTCTAGGCTACCACATATCTTATGTTTGAAATTGAGATCTTTGAAATATCTTAGAGAAATATAGGGGGGAAAGCTATAGTTTCACTAGCAATACTCAGAAGATGTCTCCAAGTGATTATGTCCTGGAAACATTCTATGTACAATGAATGTCATACATTACTTCTAAATTCAATTCCAGAGAGCAATATTGTCTGACATTCTCCCCAAATCCTTGCGCTATGCCTTGCTTGGTTCTTATGGAGCCCTTGTCTTAGTATAATTTTGAGACATAAAAGAAATCTGTGTGCATACACTTCAGTAAGGAATCTCAGAGTCACCCTTGACTCATTCCTCTCCTTAAGGTCTTATGTCCAATTTGTCATCCAATCCTGTCATTTTTTTTCCTCTAAAATGTCTCTTGATTTATTCCCTCATGAGGCCAGGCCTCCAATTCTTACACAATCCAACCATCATTTTGGATCTCCCTGCCACCAGGTCACCTTGAATTCAACCAGTGAATGCTGGGATGGGCTTTGGAAGTGGCCTCCCCATCTGCTGGGACCTTTGCCTAGTCCCAGACCTATGCACTCACTCCTCTACCCCTGACCCTTTAAGAGGTGGCACTAATTTCACATCAAGTCCAACGTATCCAACTGACTTACAATTGGTTCTCCACCTCTTAAACTTTATTTCCCATTATTTACAATAAGTATGCCAATCAAATTGCTTTCCTACAGATCTTATCCAACAGGACCCCCTAGAAATTTGCCTATGCTGGACATCACTCCTCGACCCACCCAAGTTCAACACAAGAGATGCCTGAGGGTAATGACTCTTATCTAATGCAGAGCTGATGACAAAATATAGTGCTCTGAGGTCAAACATAGCCGGATTCTTGTCCCAGCTCTGTCATAACCTCCCTGAGCCTCAGTGTAAAGTAAGGATAACAATAATACTTATTTCATAAGGTGGAAAGGATTAAATGAGAGAATCTGTGCTGTTGTTGTTTAAAGCCCAGTGCTCTTTTAATTATAGCATGTGGATTCTTAAATAGAAAAAGAAAAAATAAGCAAACAACAGCAACAAAAACTCCCAGGATTCCGAAACTTATCCAAGTTGCTGACACTGAAGAACCTCTTAGATTCAGGATATGTTAATTACTGATTGGTTCCTTATTTTTTTTTCCCTTACTGGTTCATTATTGACTCCACAGAGTCAATGAGAAGATACTCCTCTGCAAGCCCATACAGGGCTGGAGTAAACAGAACTCAAGGGTGGGTGGTTATCTTGTGAGTCTAATGACAGCAAAGTAGGGCAGCCAGTGATTTTATAACAACAAATTCTTGGAGCATAACAGGGTTATTCTGATATTAAAAATAAGAATCACTTTAATGATAGTCTCTGCAATGTGTCACCACATAATGCAAAAGAAAGATTATCTCATACTAAAATCTAGTAATTAACTCTGTCACTAACTAATCTTTGACCTTAGTTTCAAAATCTGAAGGATAGAAGACAAGGCCCTCCATCCAATGGATTCTTCCATTTCAGTTTCTTCAGGCTTCCAATGCTGCAAGAACTATGAGAGAGAAAAAGAAGGAACAAGGGAGAGGGAGAAAGGGGGAAGAGAGAGATAGGTTGGCTTAGAGTTAAAAACTGTGTACAAGATTGAATTGAAGGCTAAGGTTTATTGAATTAGGTGAGGATAGTAATGACATGTGTAGAATGATCTTCCTAGTCATCTTAGAGCTGCTTTAAATCAGGACTTTCAACCATGACTTCTGCCTCCCCTGACCACTCCCCTCATAAGATTTGGTAACCACATTTTGGGGCTGCCTCATGAAAACTCTGGAAAACTCCAAGCTCTAGGATATCTCCTTTGTGTCAAAATATGAAGCTCCAGGCAGGGTCCCTGGCTCCAATCTTGAGCCAATCTGCCTACTTGAATCAAAAAGCTGGAAGCCAAAGCTGAGCCTATAGCCTCCACGATCCCTAGAGGCTAGAAGAAGGAGTCTTGTGCTCCTCTGAATCAAAAACATTTGAGGGAGGCCAAAGTGTCTCTACTCCAAGAAATAGCCTAGGTTAACAGATTTTTAGCCTAGTTCTCTGGGAATCATTTCTTACCTGAGTCACAAAGAACACATGGGCTGAAGGCTTGCTTCGCGTCCAGACCTTGTTCTTCCCTTCAACATCCACCTTCTTTCTTTGATGGCAAGATGTGCCTGATGACATAAGAACCTTTGAAATCCCTCCCTTAAAGTCTGAGCTAGAACCTAGTCCTTAGTTCTTGGTATTGAGCCTCCAAAACTGAGGTTCTCTCCAGCATAAAGCATGGTCAGCCAAGGAGACTGAGGCCCATGTGGGCAGCCTGGAGAATGGGAGCAATAGGTAGGCAGAAGAGCAAGTTTGTGGCATGTGTCTAGTCCTTCTCCAGTGAAGCCTAAGGATTTAAGATACCTCGTGATCAATCTGGGGGCTTATGTCCCACAGAAGAGGAGCTCAGCAGAGTTTCCTATCTCCCTGTAAGTTCCATCTTTTCTGTCATTTCTGCCATCCATCCAGAAAGAATGGCAGTCTTTTCTGCCATCCAGAAAAAATGAAACGAGCAGCCTGTGCCTCAGGCCTTTCTCTTTAATGTTGCCATCAGAAACTAATAAAATGCATCAAGGTATTATTACTAATAAGTTCATTCTAAATCAGACTGGTATGGATGTCTGTGAATATGTTCACTTGTATTTAGGCAAAGAGAAATGTGTATTTGGTATAGATTGAGATAGAAACAAAAACCCAGGTGCTAGAACCTGTGTGCCTAACTCCCAGGGCTGAAAAAAATTTTGTTTGTTTGTTTGTCCTTCAGCCTAAAAAAAATACCAAGAGTAACAGGAGTGCTCTGTATTCGTTTCCTGTGTCTGCTGAGCAATTACCATGAACTTGAAGGCTTAAGAAAACACACATTTATTCTCTTATAGTTCTGGAAGTCAGAAGTCCAAAATCAGTTTCACTGGGTCAAATCGGGGTCTCAGAGAGGTAGTGTTCCTTCCAGTAGCTTAAGCTGTGTCTCAGCCTTTCCAGCTTTCGGAGCTGCATTCCTTGGCTCATGGCTCCTTCCTTCCTCTGCAAAGCCAGCAGCTTGGCATCTTGCTTCAGCATCCCTTTGCTTTCCTCTGTATCAAATCTTTCTCTGCCTCCCTCTTACAAGGACACATGTGATTACATTTAGCGCCCACCCAGACAATTCAGGATACTCTTCCTATCTCAATATCCTTAACTTAATTAAATCTGCAGAGTCTCTTTTGCTATACAAGAAAAAATTCACAGATTCCAAGGATTAGGACCTGGATTTCTTTGGGATGCATCCTAAGAAGTAGGAAAGAGTGATGAATCTGATACCTCCCAAAGTAAAATTAATCTGAGGGCTCACCAATGTGATCCTGGGTCAGAAAGCCGGCAGACCCTCTTTCCCAGAGCATCTCCAAAGCTTACCTAGCAGTGGGTAAGACTCTCATGGAGATCCAGCATAGCCAGTTGGCAAGCAGACACATTCCTCAGACCATGGCAATGAGCAGGTGGTAGCACTCCAAAGGTCTGCACAGTGGGACCTCTCACTCCTGTATTTGAGAGTTTGTGCCCTTTCTGGAAAGCCCAGATCTGACGTTAAAGCCCCCTTCTAAACCTAGTGACAATTTCTGGACTTTCCTACTTCTGAACCTACCCTGGAAAGAGTGGAAAATAGCAAGCATGGTGCTATAACATGTTAGATGCTCTGCTCCTGTGCCTGGTTTTGAGCCAATGTCTCAGGGACAACCAAGGGCAGATGCAGGGGTGATCAGGGATTCCAGGGACTCCATCAGATCCTGAAGCAGGTGGATACCATCTTAGTGCTGGAGCCATGAAAATGACCTTCTGGAGCATATTTGGAGGTTCCTGTGTTTCCCTGGGTAACTTCAATACAGAGCCATTTTTCTGAGCTAGTGCCATTTCCAGTAGAGACCCTTAGCCACAAGACCTCCAGAGCCCAGTCCCAGAATCAGGTAGACCAGACACAAAGGAAAGGCAAAAGAGGGTACACCCTTGAGTCTCAGCTCCCAGGCTGAGATGTCTTCTTCTTGCCTAGTAGATCCCATTTCTGTGGGCTCTCCACATTTGAGATCTGGACCCTCTGCCTTCACCCTGCCCAATACCCATGTTCCCTCCAATGCTCAGGGAGCCTGAAAACTACCAGAGTCTGTGGTTGGTGATGGTATTCCTCCTCTCTACAAAGAGAGATGACCTTGCCCCTGAGGAGCTATGGTCCCCTCCCCAGTCCTAAAGGCATTTTTTTTTTTAACTCCCTTTATCCTTCCCAGTTGAATCTTCTCACTCCTGAAAGTCTAATATTCTGGGTGCTGGGGTTGCATTTAAATCAAGACTTCTGACTGGCTTATTGGGTCCAGCATTTTAATTGCCTTCCTTTCCTATTATTTGATGGCTTCTTTTTATTTAATGACTTCCAAGGGCTCCCATGGCACCCAGATTATGTAAGTGTCGGGGCTGGGATAAATGATGCCAGTAGCTTTACGGCCCAGAAGGAAAACATTTAAAGTGAATTTAATTTCATTCTCTTTTTATTCTACCACCCAAAGACTCCAGGAAAATGATGTGAAAATTTTCTGTTTTTCTTGTTCGGCAACAAGGGGAGAATTTGCAAACGGAAAAGCTTTTTTCTAATATCAGTTTATTTATTTTTTTGTAAAAGGCACTCAGAGTATGGAGTGAGTCTGCATAGCCATTTCTTTGTTGTTCTCAATTTGAACATTCCAACGTGATTGCTTTTAAATGCATCTCCAGGGCTTCAGCTATTTTTAATTAGTGAGGCTTCTTTTTCTTTTGTCTTTTCCCCTTCCTTTCTTTCTTTCTTTTCTTTATTGTTATCACTCCAGTTGATTTGTTTTCCATCCTCACGCTCCTCCACCAGTCCCTGCCTCCTCACTTAACTCATCTGTCTCCCTGTCATATCCACCCATGGTTTTATTGAAGCTGGTAAACCTCTGCATTATCTGTGTCTCTAAAGATAAGGTCCTCCGGTTTTTCCTCACTGCCCCTCATCACCTCTCATCCTCATGCTTAGGAACAGAATTGAAAGTTGACGAGGATAGAGGAAAAACTCAATATGCTGTGCTACAAAAAAGAATCATAAAATTAGAGGTGGAAGACTAAACATTTTAGCCTCTCTGCAATTTTACAGGGAAGGAAACTGAGGCCCAGCCTGGCTAAAGTCACAGGCACACTTGAAGTCCGAGCTGGCCTCAAGGGGGTGCCCACCGGGAGAGGCCAGCAGGGCTGCCACCCAGCCACCCAGGGCACCCAGCCCACTGCTAACGGGGGCAGGGCGGCAACGACCACACACCTGTTCTGGAGCTTGGGTCATCCCCCGGACCCCCACCTCTCCTTCCAGGAAGATTTAGTGGTGACTCTGGGATTTCTCTGCCAGAGCCCTATTGTGGTGTGCCGCAGTTGAAAAGGGGCAGGATTGAAAGTGAAAAAAAGTCAGTTCTAGTCTGACCTTTGACACTGATCAGCTGTATAAAGTTGGATGAGTCATTTCGGTCTCCAAATTTCAGATTCCTCTTTGTGAAATGGAAATAAAATCTACCTGGTCTAACAGCATAAGGAATACAGTCAGTGACTTGTCATAGCGATGCAGCGGGACGGTTGGCAGCTACACATGCGGTGAACACAACATAATGTGTAAGCTTGTCAAATCACTAAGGGGTACACCTGAAACGAACCTAACATTGTGTGTCAACTATACCAAACAAACAAAAACAAATCTACCTGGCCTATAGCACAGGATGGTGATAAATTCCCTCCCTAGTAATTCTTTATTCTTGCTTCCAAGATACCCATCTTTTCTGGTTTCCTCACCTCCATGCCCATTCCTTTCAACCTCCTCTCTGAGGTTTTCCTTTCATTCCCTCTTGCTATGGGCTCCCCTCCGAAGACTGCCTAGGCTGGCCCCACTTCTCTGACTCTGCATACTTTTCCAGAAAATTTCACCTCTTGGTGTCAATTACCATCCATGAGTTATGATTCCCAAATCTTATCTCCAACCCAGAGCTCCCTCCTGAGGGGAATATCTGTCTTCTAATTTGCTATTCCCCCTCAGGTGGTCCTCAACACCTTCCTTAGCTCCACATGCCCACCACCAACCTATTATGCTTCCCCTAAGCTTCTCTTCCTCTGTTGTTTCTCTTGGTGACTGGCACCTCTGCTACTCTGTTATTCCATCAAAAAAGTTGTAATCATGTTAGCTTCCTCCTTAATCCCCAACCACATTGACTAGGCTGCAATACTCTCTTCTGTCTTTCTCCTGAATTTCTTTCTATTTCATACCATTTTATCCATCCTCACTGCCTAGTCAAGGTTCTGATTGTCTCTTACCTAGACTATTTTCACTACCTCTAACTTGTCTTCTCTTCTTTCAGTTTATTCCTTACCAATTCGTCTTCTACATCACTGCCACACTTAACTACACCAAACACAGTTCTGATCATACTCTCAGAATGTGTAAAAGTCCCTCATCATCTAAAAAAAACACACAAAAAGGGTGAAACTCTTTCACAATGTTCTTCATGCCAACTCTCCAAGCTCCTTTATCTCCCCTTCTCCACTAATACACACACACACACACACACACACACACACACACACACAACTCCACACTATACCACTCTTTGGCACTACCAAAAATCTTTTTTTTTTAAGATTTTATTTATTTATTTGAGAGAATGAGTGAGCAGGACAGAGAAGAAGCCAGGGGAAAGGCAGAGGGAGAAGCAGACTCCCCATTGAGCAGGGAGCCAAAGGTGCAGGGCTCGATCCCAGGACCCTGTGATCATGACCTGAGCCGAAGGGGCAGGATTGAAAGTGAAAAACCAACTGGCTCAACCAACTGAGCCACCAGGTGCCCCACACTACCAAAATTCTTAACTCTCATTAGAGGTCTCAGATAGGCTTGTAGCAGACCCCTTTTGGATTCTCTTTGCAGTCTTCAAGCTGTTTTCTTTGATGATTTCACCCATAGTGGAGAGCCTTGGAAACCATCTTTGTACCACTTGATCTTCCCATTCTGGTCATGTTGATAGGGCTGGCATAGATTCTGAACCCAAGCTTGGCCAGGTTTTTATTCTCCACTAAGATTTTTAGAATTCAGATAGAGCGCTATAATTTATAGAGACCTACGGTTTGGCAGGTTCCTTTTCTGTTTTTGTTCAATCCCATTATGTGCTTGGCAGTAACCTGTCTTGGCACTGTGGGATGCCCATGGCGCCTGGTCAGACATTTCCATTCTTGTTTAAGCAAGATGAAATGAATTTCTTTTACTTGTACATTAAATGAGTCTAAGTCACTGATCAATGTGTTGAACATCAGCTTTTCCTCTGACTAAATCATCCTCCAACTCTTTTTGTCATATGAATTTTTACTCATCCTTGGGACCTAGCTCTTTTGCAAAGCCTTCAGTACTCTTATAGACAAATTTACGTACTCCTGCTTGTGAGCTGTCCCTGTATTCGCTATCACATTTAGTCATAACTATGTTTTTAAGATTGTTTTGCGCATAAGCTCACAATCTCCTGAGGGCAGGAACTATGTCGTATTCATAGGTATATCTCTGTCACTAGGGGAGAGCTTCACACATGGAAGACACTCACTACATTTATCTTTAATCAGTGAACCAATACTTACGAAAAGTGCTCTGTAAACTCTTAAGGTCTATGCCCCTATTAGATGGAAATTTCAAAAGACAGCTATTTTCTTCCTATATAAAACAAAGGCCTTCCTTTTAATCTAATCACTAGATGATCCCATAGGTCATCTCTCAGTCCTAAACTTCTGATTATTGCTTTGTCCTGAATGTTATATTCATCATAGATATTATCAAGTGAGCAACTTTGTGTAAAAATTAAGACAAACACAAGAGGAAGGAAAGGGACTGAAATAGCTAGCAATTTAGAGAAATAAAAGACTACATGTTAATTGATCAGCCTTCCAAACAGCTCTCTTTTATTTGAAGTAACTTTAAGGTTGACTTATCAAAAATATTTTGACAGCCTACTTCAACATTTAATTTTCATTTTAGATTTGCAGGGTATGGCAAAAACCTTTATTTTCACCCCTGAAAATGTTTCTTAGTTTCTGAAAGAAATTGAAAAATTCTCACATACCATCTCAAAACAGAACTCATTTACCCTCCATCCATCTTAGAGAAAGACTTGTCTCCCTGCATCAACCACTCCAGAAAAGTATGAACAAGCAGTAGCCTGAACTGTTCTTTGAGCCCCAAGGAAAATTCTAGATCAGAGTAATACATCTTGGAACTGATCCATCATTCTTGAAACACATTCTGCATTTTCCTGCCTCCGTGTTTTTGCTGTCTATCCCCTCAACTTGGAACAACACTCACGTGCCTCTGCTCCACCATCTATGAAAAGTTCAGCTCCTGTAATTAGTTCTATAGTTAACGTATGTCTGACTGATACCTATAAGTATTTTTGGAAAGATGGTGCAGTGAGTACGGGTAAAAAAATCAGGAGAACCAAGCTTTAATCCTGAGTGTAACATTGGATATGACACTTTTCCTCCTTAAACCTCACTTTTGTCATTTATAAAAAAAAATAAGGCCTCAGTGTTTGGGGTAATGTCTTCCCATGGTTTGGTGACAGTAATGGAACCAAAAAGCCACTGCAGATTACCTTTCATTTCAACCAACAGCTAATCAATGTAGGCAATGTACTATGAGGCAAAGTCCATTGAAAAAGAAAAAGGAATTGATTCGTTTATCCCTGTAGTTAAAATCCTTGTTTCCTAGACCTTTAGAATACTTTTTAAAAAACTAATGGTGTACTGTATGTTGGCTAGCTGAATACAAGAAAAAAAAGAATACTTAAAAAAAGGTTTTATTTATTTATTTGAGAGAGAAAGAGAGTGAGCGAGAAAGAGAGAGAGAGAGCGCATGCACAGGCAGTGGGGAGGGGGAGAGGGAGAGGGAGAAGCAGACTCGGCACTGAGCAGGGAGCCTGACCTGGGGCTTGATCCCAAGACTCTGGGATCATGACCTGAGCTGAAGGCAGACACTTAACTGACTGAGCCACCCAGGTGCCCCTTTAGAATACTTTCTTACTCTCAGAAAAGAAAAACAAAAAATAGACCACACTCAAGTTTGTGCAGGGATGGGTAAAAGAATTGGGGTACATGTCACATGCAAAAGGAAAAAAAGGGGGAGGAGGAAGAATTGAGGTGGCTAGGAGGGAGAAGTGAGTATGTAGGTATAGTGAGGGGACCAAAGCATGGGTTTCCTTGCAAAAATTTAGAGGCCTTTCTTTGAAGCAGTGATTAGACTTGCTCTCTCTAGCCCCATTAGACTTGCTCTGTCTAGTCCCTCAGGAGGCAGTAAGTCCTTCATCACTAGAGGAACTTAAACAGAGTATGGATGACTTGTGGATAGGTATATAGTAGAGCAAGTTCAAGTATTGAATGATCGGTTAGCACACAGCCTCTAGGACAAGTTCAAGTTCTGAAGGATGGATTAGCATATAGCCAGAGAATGGATTAGCACATAGCCAGAGCACATAGCCAGGCCAGAATCAGAAGGGCATTGGTGAATAACCAGGAGGTGGTCAGGATTGTTATAGTCATGAAATGCACCAGGTATAAGTTTACCAGACTCCCAAAGTGGGATAGCAGGTAAAACAGCCTTGGGCTATAATAGCCCCAGTAAGCAACCCAGACAGGTAAAGCCTTTGCTATTTAATCCCCTAGGTCAGTCTCTTGATTCATCTCCTTCCAGATAGAATATTAAATAGCATATTTCAGCTTTTTAAAAATAGTGTCTGATTTGTTCAGTTGTCTGTCTCCGCAGGACTACCTAAAGGGAAGGTACACTAATAGGAATCAAGGGAGTTTAAAACACCTGGTGAGGTGCAGAGTATTCTCTTTATAGACAATTTCCAAAGAAGCAATTTCAGTGCAGCCAAATCTTGATGGGGTGAATAAGGACAGAGAAGGCAATAAGTAGATGGAGACTTCATTATACATACAAATTTTTAAATGTAGCAGATTATAATGTAAAAGTTGCTCAGAAGCATGGAATTCTCATAGCTAAATGAAAGGGACTAGGAGACCAGCAGAATTATTTTGCTTTTAACTTTTTTCTTTGGCAAAGAGAGATCACCCAGTCTCATAGCACTGAGAAAGATCTAAAGACATTCACAGCTTCCCTCCCCTGCACAAATTTGAAAAAACCTAAATGTTTATCAAAGGGGAATGCATAAATAATTCTGATATATTTGTACAATGAAATAGTATGCAGAAGTTAAAATGACTGAAAAATACAAATGGTGAGATTCCAAATATATGTAAGCTATTATTACATATAGCTATATGTAAACATAAAGATGTTTAAAGCACAAAGCACATATTATTTATGATTGCCTACATAGATGGTAAAAATATAAAGCCATGGGCAGGAAGAGTAAACACTGAATTGATGATAGTGTTTACCTCTAAAAGGAGAGAGAGGAAAGAGAACATAACTGGGAAAGAAATAAAAAGGAACTTCAACTTTATTTGTGAATTTATTTGATAAAAATGTTGGAATGAAATTTTAAAATTAAAAAATTAAATATCACCTTCATCATGGTGACTTGCCTAATACATTCAAGCCCCTTTTTTCCTTATTGGTTCTCAAAATTTAGTGTGCATCAGAATCACCTGGAGGGCTTGTTAAAACAGATTTTTGGACCCACTCCCTAAATTTCTGACTCAGTATACCTGGGGTTGAGTCCA
The DNA here is from genome assembly GCF_037043125.1 of Eumetopias jubatus. Classification (NCBI taxonomy): domain Eukaryota; kingdom Metazoa; phylum Chordata; class Mammalia; order Carnivora; family Otariidae; genus Eumetopias; species Eumetopias jubatus. The sequence goes on along the minus strand of NW_028274807.1, from coordinate 78,516,070 downwards.
GGAGTTGCATTTCTGACAAGTTACCAGGTAATTCTAACGTTGTTGGTCCAGGGCCACATTTTGAGAACCAATGCCTCATCATATAGTCACTTACTAGTGAATATGCATTCAGACTTCAAAGTGCCTAAGGATGGAGATTTTAGCTTAATCTTTATAGCGTCCACCTAGCAAATAAACCATCAATAAATATTTGTAAACTGAAAGAACTCATCATTTAAAAAACTACGCACACACACACACACGCACACACACATTCTGCAGTATGATATCTACTCAACAGCATGCAAAATAAATAATACATTAATGGTAATAACTTGGCAATTTTAGAAAAGCAAATAAAATGTTACCTGGGATGGTAGACCCTCCCCTCAGGGAAGGCCTCAAGGTACAGCCAACAGTGTTCTCATCCCCAGCAGGTTGAACTCCTCAAGTCAAAGGACTTGAGGAGCTCCTAGGGAAGCCCAAAGTCAAGAGAGTGGACAAAAACAAGGACACTAGATCAGAACACTACAGTGATTTTGTCATGTAATATCCACTCGTTCACCCCCTACTTATGGTCTATTAGAAGAGCCAGAGGCTCTCTCCAGCAAGACTGAATGGGAAGCCTCACAAAGAACTCTGTGAAGCTCATGAAGGCTCTTCTCAGTAGGCCAGAGATGACAGTGAGAACTCTACCCATAAAACGCACTCCCTGAATCCAGTGGCTAGGATGAGATCCTGAGATGTAAGGGGCCAAGCGGTGGGGCTTTATCACCAGAGATGAGGTAGGTGTGCTTACTATAACAAGCAGCAGAGTGAGAGCAGAAATCAAGAAAATTTGATCGACAGAGGTCTTTAGCATTGTTTAATTGATCAGAGTGTCCCTAAGACTGAAATGGATGGGCAGCTTTACTTGATTCTTCAGAGGAGCTAGGCTTAATTTTAAGCTCTGTTATGTAAGTTATCTGTGGCTTTGGGCAAGTTACTCAAATACTTTGAACGTCAGTTTTTATATTTGTAAAAAACCAGAGGCATAAATTTTTGCCCTAATGCCTAGCTTATAATTGTAAAATGTGTGAATATTTAATAACATTTGTAGAACACTTTAATAAATTGGAAAATTATTAAACAAAGGTAAGCAACTCTCATCTTTATTACCAACAGTATTTGTAAAGAAGCGGGTATAGGCCTGTGACATAATGGGGTTTCAAGAAGACACAGTCTAGTAGAGTCTAACCTTTTTCCTCTCAGAACTTTTATTTTAATAGGGAAGCTAAAATAATCATAAATGCATAAATAGCTACAGATATATAAACAAAGACATAACCATGGAATCATATAAGTGTGCATGCCTGCACGCATGTGCGTGCACACACACACACACACACACACACACTGCTAACAATATGAGGTAGCACACATGTATATATAAGAAAGCTCTTGGTTAAAGTAAAGGAAAACCAAACTCCTTTTTAATAATTAAGAGAATTTATTAGATCATACATATGATAAGTAAAGTAAAATGTTGTTGTTTTTGTAATTGTTTGGGATTAGTTTCTTACTATACTTCGAAAAAGCCACCAACGACCCAGTGTCCTTACATCACTCCACTGTGCCTTCTGCAGCCCAGACCTTCAGACAACACTGCCAGTCTCAATGTGATTGACAAAGCTTTCACCCTTCTTTATCTACAATCAGCAAGAAAGAGATATCCCAATAGTGCCCAAAAGAGTCTTAAGGTTTACTGTGATTGACCATGTGCCCAGCCATGTGCCAATGTCTAGGGCCAGGGGATGGTATATACCAAATGACTTAATCCATTCTAGTATCAACATGGGTCTGGAAGTAGAGTTGATCTTGTCCAGCAATTTGGCTGAGAATGCCCAGGAGACAGTCCACCAAAATAGTTCAGGATGCTACTGTCAGGGAGGGAAGAGGTATCCGAGAAGGACTGGGAGGAGAAAGGAAGAGAAGGACAGAAACAGCAACATCAGGAATCTGCCCCCTGCAATGACAAACAGGTGATTCATAAATAATGTGTTTTGGTAAATCACATCAGAGGAAAAGCATGAGAGCCAGGAAGCTCCAGAAGATACTGTGAGGGTTACAGACCTTGAGTGGTCTTATGAGTACATCATGCTATTCCATGTATAATAACAAACAAAACTGATGATGACGAAGATGTTGTGGAGAAGTCTGGTAAAATCATTGCCTTCTGTCCTTGTTTTGGGGAGTGAGTGGGAGAATGTTGATGGACAACAAGGAAGGAAGAGCTATGTTCTAGTTTAAATTTGTAAATCTTGACTTTCTTAATGTGTTTTTGTAGTCAATAAATTTATGCCAGGGACAGCAATTCTAGGGTAGTTTAATGCATTCCTTCCTAAAGTGTGCCATCTGACCTTAATGTAGCATTGGAACTGAAAATGTACTTTTATATTTTTTATACAAGAAAGATATAATTAACCAGCAATTAACTGGGAACGCATTATCTTTCTTAACTACTTGAACTCTACTTTAAAAGCCTGAATTTCTTTGAAATATTGCTTATTTTAATAGAACTATTTCATATCTGGATAACAATTTCACCATCTTAATGGACCCGATTCTAGGGACGTGTGAAACATAGGGAAGAGAGTATTTACATGACCTAGAATATTTATCTGAGACCTTGAGAGCTGTATCAGCTTCAGTGGCATAAAAGCCTACTTAGCAAAAGTTGACCTCATTTGTACATTTCAATGAAATTTTTCAGGTCTGCAAATCCCAGCCTCAAGACCATTTTTCACAGGATATACATACAAGAATAGAGGCAGGAAGATATGGTCACTACCCAGTCATAAGTGAGGCAGATTCCATGGCCTATAGAATAAAGGCCAAGACTAATAGATTTGTAATTGCTTCAGGCGAAAAATGCCCAAGCCTGAGTTGTACTGAAACCTGTGTGTGAGGAATTGAACGGGAAGGGTGAATAAAGCTGAGATTATGAATTTCGTTTGTCTATTTATTCACTTAGCAAAACTACATCGATGATATTAAGACGTGTGAAAAGAAAGATTACAAACAGTTCCTTGGAAATAGTGCCCCTAATCAGGTCACAAAACCAAACCTCAACCCCAGAGCCTAAATCCATTTCTCCTCTGACAAAAACAAAGAAGTAATACTCATGTGTGTTATATACAGAAGAGCTAAATTAAGATGGTCTGGAGTGATCTGCTCTTAATTTGCCCAGCAAGTCACAATTTCCCTGTTACTCCCTTCTTTCCCCCAAGATACAGTGGGGAGAGCACTGGATTGGAAATCAGACAACCTGGTTCCAACTCCACCACACACCAGCTGGTGACATCTTTGGGCAAGTTACTTAAACTTTCTGATTCTCAGCCTCTTCATACATTAAAGAGTATTAACACTTTTAAAGCCAACTCATATCATGTTGCAAAAGTGTGTCTTAGATCATTATACCTATAATTTATTTATTCCATCTAGAATAAAAGCATTTAGACTTTCAAACCATAATTTAAAAACTAATAAGAAGAATAACTTAAAGAAAGAAAAGAGGGAGTTGCTGACACCTTTCTTCTTTCCCAGTACTCTATGTGAACTTCCATTATAGCATTTGGTCTTTTTTTTTTTTTTAAGATTTTATTTATTTGTTTGACAGAGAGAGACAGCAAGAGAGGGAACACAAGCAGGGGGAGCAGGAGAGGGAGAAGCAGGCTTCCCACGGAGCAGGGAGCCCAATACGGGGCTCGATCCCAGGACCCTGGGATCATGACCTGTGCTGAAGGCAGACGCTTAATGACTGAGCCACCCAGGTGCCCCAGCATTTGGTCATTTTTAGTGACTATGTCTTACCTACTAGACTCAGTTCCTGAAAGCAAGGACCTCATCATACAAATTCTTTCCCACTCTCCAGCAAGTTCTTGACACTGAGGCACATTCTAGGTAATGAAAAACTGTACTTCTGGGATCAAAGCACTCATTTTCACTCCTAAAGAATTTGGGGTGGTCACTGAGGTATTTGCTGCCTAATCTGGTAGGTGTGGCTCCTGACTTCTCTGAAGGCTACCTCTCCAGGCACAATTCCATCTCCTTGGTGTGAGTGAGAGTCCTGCCGTTTGCTGGGACAGACTTGGCATCTCCATTCCAAGACAGAATCATTGTTTGCTTCCTGTGTCTAATTAAGTGAAAGACTATCTCCTTTGAGTTTTCTTTCCTCTTAATCAATATCTTTAACTGTTTCTTCCTATGTCTTTCTATAATTATAGGAAGCTATTTTGTATCAATTGCCTTGTTCTCTCTCAGATGCAGACCTGCTGTGTAGTGGAAGGTGAAGAAATTTCAGGGACAAAATTAGCATTCACATCAGAAACACACCAATTATCTAGAAGTGCAGATTACTTAGGGGCAGTGTAGTAGAATAAGAGGTAAGAGAGGGAGAATTTAGGCTTTGCCCCATCTCTGGCCCATGTCTGCATCTTTGTTACTCCCTGGGTATCTTGGGTACATAGCTTCACCTCTCCTTATGTCAGCCTTCAATAAAACGAATAGTGAGGACCAGATGACCTTTGAGCCCTCTTCCATGTCTGAGATTTGGTATTAAAGGTATATTTTATGTCACTATAAAATAGAGTTATCTGTATATTGAGAATAATTTGAGCCAAGGCCAAGAAAATTGGTCCTGCATTAGGGTCAAAAATGAATCTTCATTATCTTGGAATAACAAATGTGAAAGAAGTGTTAGTCAATCTTATTCTCTGTAAATGTAAGCCCCATGGTAGGTTGATGGTAAAGCAGCCTTACTGGGGAACTTTGTAAGATGGTTAAAGAAAACTGAACTGATTGAAACTTCCAAAATGGGTGAGTCTGCTAATCACATGCTACCATGGCTAATAAAATCAAAACCACGTGCTGTATCTTTCCGGTGTTACACCAGCATCACATAGAATAGCCACTAATGTCACTTTCCCCTGCCAACTAAAGCATTAAGAAAGAATGTTGTCACCTAGTAAATAGAGATTTGTGTCACTTAAGACTACTCATGGACCATTTATTCTTTAATGAACACTGACAACCTACTATGTACAAAACACTCTATGAGATACTGAGTGAACTATACCTATGAATTAGACATACATCTACTCACTGGAACTTTACACACAAATATTTATTCTCTTATATACATTCATACAGCTATGATAAAGGGTAGGAAGAGAGAAATAAGCACAATGGAAGAGATGCAGATTAAGTACTCAGAGAAGGGAGCTATCCCAGTTGAGGGTATAAAGAAAGAATTTTATGAAGCAAGAAGAATATAAAATAAGTCTTGATGGTTGGGTTACATTTGGACCTGTGGAAATGACAAGACACAGCAAAGGCAAATAAAGAGGCACTAGGAAACATAGCACAGTGACAACAAAATTAGCATCACTAACATTCAATGCTTACCAGCTACTTACTATGTACTATGAACTTTCAATACATGGTCTTTTGGTTCCTCATAACTCTAAGGAATTGATTCCATTAGTATGCCTATTTTTAGATGGGGAAACTAAGGTCCAGAAAAGAAGAGTACCTTACTCAAGCCCTCCCATTATTAGAAGTAGCAGGTTGTTGAGGATTGCTGAAGTCTGTGGTTGTGGCAGGGAGGAAGGAAATTATAATCTAAATGGTTCATTGTGGCTAGATGATAAACAGGCTGGAATGTTAGACTCTTTCAGTGAAACAAACTTAGGAAGAATGCAAATGAACTAAATAGGAAGTAAAAAATAAAAGTTTCCATATATTTAAAAAAAGAGCTATGCCCTGTATATTAATTAAAATGTAAAAACTCAGTACCTCTCTGGCTCTTTTGTCAGTGTTGAAGCACAGAATGTCTGTCACATCCAGAAGGGATATGTCTCTCCTTCCCGGTACAACCCTCCACTTGTGAAGGTAGGAAAATTGAGGCTGAAAGATAATTAACCTTGATCAAATGCTCCATTCAATTTAGGCCTTAAATAAAGAATAAATGTATATGTGGGCTCATGATTGCATAATTCTTGCCAATTATTTTCATACTGCTATTGGGAATTGACAACTAAAGATGATACTAAAAAGTTAAGATCCCCAGGTACTCATACAATCTATGCACTGCAAAGAAAACAATTAAGTTGTGTTCTCTTCTGTGCTTTAATCATAATAATGTGATTCTATTACTTCACCGAGTTGATTGGTAACCAGATGTACATAAGGCATTTAACACAGAGAGATCCCCTAACTGGACACTCATTAATTCCCTCTTAAATGTCTTGTAAATAAAAGATGCACCAGAACCTCAAAGGGTCTTCTGTTTTCACAGAGATTAATGAAGTGGCTTGGATTTTCTCTTGTTTGATCAGCTGTTCAGGAATTAATTCTACTAAGCCACATTCATATTAAAATGTATATTATCTAACACAAATATTTTCTATAAAATATGAAGTCCCTTGTGGATGTTTGTATGCTGCCATCAGTAAGCTCACACTATGGGGATCTATATTGAGTTTATGTATTTATATTGGGTTTATTGTTCTACTGCAGCTATTCAGAAATACAGTCGATAGTTAAAACATACATCCCCAAAGGGACATCTATTTAGAGTCTCTGTGAGTTAAATTAGCAATGTTTTAATCTCTATCTTGAACGGTACCATTCAGTATGTCTTTATAATGTTAATAATAATAGCTAGCATGTATTGAGTGCTTTTATTACAGCTTGCATTTTTATTTGATGCTTTCTCTGATCAAATCAAAAGGCTTGAGATCTCTTCTTCAATTATTCTACAATTATGATATTGTGCTCCAATACATTTAATGTATAACATTCACTGAGTAAACCAACACACATGTTTTTTGCAACCCATACTACTCTACCTGGAAACTTAGAACAAAAGTAATATTTTCCCCTGAGAAAAAAATTTAAGAGCTTACTTTTAAAACATGGGCAGTCTTTTAGCCTTGTTCAGTTATAGAGAGGATTGTCAGTGGTGTTTCTGTAGATAAATATCCACAAATAAGAAGCAATTTTTAAAGACTCAGAACTTCATTTTCGCTATTTAAGCCAGCTTCTTTCCTTCGGTTTCTAAATGATTTTTTCCTTCCATTTTTCATATATTTTACATTTAGCCTGGCGGATGGTTGGACATTTCAGCCTGTTTACCCACTTACCCATAAATACTCATTTCAATATCTAATTTTAAGTGTATTTAATATGTAATTGATATTTGTGTCAGCCTTTCCCAATAATTACCATTGGATTAAGTTAGAATTCATAGAGTTGTTTGAAATTATTTCAGATTGAAATGACCCAAACTGTAAGTGTTTCCATTTAGGACAGAACCTTTATTACCACAGGGAATTTTAAATAGTATGTCTGTGAGATTTGGAGTGCCTATCTCAAGTAACTGGACTGAAATCACAACTGAAGCTAATCCCATATTATTGAACAAAAAGATACACAATGAGAGATCAAATTATTGTTTTTCATAATTTCACCATAATTTTATTTTTTATTTACAGTCTTCAGTTTCTAATGCAAGGGTCTTGCTGAGGATTGAGGGATTAGGGATGAGGGATGAGGTTTGGAGGAAAGGAATCAGAGGTCTTATATGGACAACCATAATTAATAAAGCTAACAGGATGTGAAAGTCTTCCAGAAGAAATTCTTGCAGCCAGCTTTGCGTTCTCTTGGTGCCATGGCAGGGTTTGAGTTAGCAGATCTCTGCAGTTCCAGCCTCATTTCATCCTGCTCAGCAGCCTGGGACAAATCTTCAGGTTCCAGGGCATCGTTCTCTGTCTGGTTGGGTTCAGACAGCAGCTCCGCCAAGAAGTACTTGGCCAGTTCCTGTAGAGGGTAGGAGGGGCAGAGAGAGGGAGGATGACGATGACGATGATGGAGAAAAAGAAATGAAAAAGCCTTTTTCCAAACTGGAAAGCAGATTCAGCTACACCCCAAACCCAATTTTCATGGCTGTGCACTTTTGTCACACTTAAAATCAGTTGAGGATATAAAAATAAGGGTAGTTGCTGTAATCATCAAGTTACACAGAGAGGCTTGAAAAACTCAAATGTTTCTGCAAGTTTCCTGCCTCTATAGATTTAACACACACATACACGCAAAAATAGTAGATTGTTAATACAGTTTTGCAAAGATAAAACCGTGCCAACAGTTTGTTTAATCCAGTTTCAACTTCCAGCTCATGAGCTACAAACTGGAATTGTTCTTACCGTTTTTGCTAAGTTAATTCTGGGGAACCAGACCTTTCACAGTCTTAAACATACTGTGCTCTGTCTGTAGAGTGCCCTTTAGCAGCATGGGAGGGAGGTACTGCTCAGGAAGATAGCCTTCAGAGGTCCACGCTTTCAGCACCTGGGCCAGCACCTCCGCGTTCAACACGGGGGAATGAATGCCTCATCCCTTAGTGCTCAGCTACCCGGGTCTTGGGATTTTCTTGAATGCCAAAGAACTTACCTGAACTGTGACCGACTGCGCTGATCAGAAAAAATAAAAGAGGTGAGAGGAGATTCTGGACTTTGAAAGTTTTCCTGAGAGCTTTGGGAGCGGAGGGACCCAGAAAAGCACCGAAAGTCTTCAGGAGTACCTCCTAAATCCACCCAAAGGGGTAATGTAAAGGCTAAGAGAAGATTGAGGGATTCGGGAGAGGGAAAAGAAGACGTCGGGGAAGTCTCCTTACCTGCTTCCCCGCGGCAGCAGCCAGGGACTTCTGCAGAAACTGACGGAGTCGGGGATCCGAGGGCGCGCCGGTGACACCGCCCAGAGCCAGGACGATGGACAGCGCGGCCAGCGCGCACTGGAGGCGGCAAGACAGCATCTCGGCGGCGCCGGGGAAGCCGAGCGAGAGGACGGTTGGTCAAACTCTAGGAGAGGATCCGCAGGCAGCAGCGATAGCTCTGAAACTCGCGACGCCTAAAGCGGCTTGTGTGCTCTCCACCGGCTCCCCGCTTTTTAAACTCTCTCTCTGACGTCAGACTAGGAGGCGCCCCCAGATCTCACCAGCGCTTTTACGCACCATTACCCTCGTGAAATCAATCACAAAAGTAAGAGGAGGCTACACAATCCAAAGTGGTTTACTTAAAAAAAAAAAATCATAATCCTGCACTGGCACAAGCCCACATGATTTTACACATACCACAGTATCTATACAATCTTTTATATTCGGTCACTGCTGTGCACACGCACATTCCATGATTTCACTCATACATATGCACATGCACACACTAAATTACACACACGCTCAAACAGCCTCGGAGGAGGCAAATGTTCCATCACACACCGCTGCAGACACTAAATGTACCCAGACAACTCAGTCTCTCATCATACTCAAACACTTTAAGAGGGCCAGACAAATGCAGAAGTATTTGTGTGTGAGAAGGGGGGATTCAGAATCATTCTTCTAGAAACAGATTTGAGACTGGAATGTGGATGTTAGGAGTGAATCGTTTCTTTCTCCATTATCTCTGTAAAAAAGTCTCGGGGATTAAGATGTGATGGATTCTAAAAGAATTTCACTTATCCCTACACTGGAGGAGAAAGTACCTTAGCCTCACCCTCCATCCCTCTTTCTCAGCAGCTGCAAGATTTCTGGTCTGCCTGCCTTTCTACTGTGACAAAATATACCAAATATTTAAAAAGCGAGACTGACTTCATTTTGGTGCCTAGAAACCTGGAGCTGGAAAGTGATCTCAGAAACCATCTATAAACCTCAGAGTTTGAGCTGCTGAGTCTAGTGATGGGTAGTGAAATGCTCTGGCCCATATATTGCATAGCTTCAGCTAGGGCAAGATCTCCACACTCCAAGACCAGGGTTCTTTTCACTGAACTCTAAGATATCTATCAGATCCCTGGCCAGTAGAAGCAGTTTTAGGTCAGGGACCCCCACTCTGGACATGCAAAAGTCCAAGAACCCCCTGAACATATGTGACCACTATTCTGTGTCTATGTGGGAAAAGAATCAACAGACTCTTGGTTAGATCCAGCACTCCCCTTCTCCCCACGCACATAAAAAGGAAGGTTAGGAAATGCTGTCCTAGAATTCTGGTTGTAGTCTGGTTGGATGTTTGGTATCCAGATCAGAGTTTCAACAGCTCTCCCCCCTAAAAAAATAATTTGTTATCAAAGAAGGACTAGCTAATGCCCTGGCATGGACAAGATGATCTCTGCAGGCTCTTCCAGGGCTGACATTGTATGTCCTTCAAGCTCATAAAAAGCTAAAAAGATATTCTGTGTCTCCAGAAACCAAGTGAATCAAAGAACTTGGCCAATCCTGTCACCAGCCATGCATCTTGTGCCTATTCTCAATACTTAGACCAAAACCACAATGTTGGAAGGCAGGAGGGTTTGGGAGGTGTCCTGAATGGCTTGGAGAATTGTCACCATTTCCTTTTGTGTCTATAAGCCAAGGCTATGAGAGAATGCACGGCAAGGAATGCTAAAGTTTCCAGGGTTTGGCAGGTCCAGACAAGGCTAACCACAACTGGGGCATTAAAAGTTCACTCACATGTGTTGGAATAGTTTGGGAGAGCAATAAATCTGAGGCAGAAGAACCCAACCTAGGAACTATATGTTATTTTCTCTACATATCCTGGAACCTCCTTGGCCCCTGACAGGGAACTCAGAACCTAGTTATATCAGCCCAATTGTCCACAGGCACCCCCCCCCCCATAATCTCACATCTTCTCTGGCCAAGACTTGGCCCTTGGCAGCCCCACCGAGTAGAGAAGGAGTTTTCCTCTAACAGCAGCTGGCACAGGAACAAACAGCAGCCCCACTCCCTTGCTCTGTGCTCTGGGATCTCTTCGACCTCCCCTCCCCAGATTCCTGCTCCTCTCCTCCCATGTCCTTAATCCTCTTCCTCTGTCCTTGCTCTTCATTCCTCTTTCTCCTTTTCCCTAACTTTTCTCTGAATTTCTCTCTCAAGATCTTTCTTATTCTATCTTTTTGTCTTCTCTCTACACCCCCTCTCTCACTCCTCTTTGCCCTCGTTTTCTGACTTCAGTCCGGTTTGGTCAGGCTCTTTCTCTCCTTCTCTGCACTTCCCTTCCCACTCAGCCTGGCTGATATCTACCCCAGCCTCTGCCACTAGCCTCTGCTTACCTTAGCTCCCCCCTTCTTGGCTGCTTCTCAGGAAAAATAGTCTAGCTATTTAAATACTTATTTGGGAATAGTGAGGTCTGGGTTGCTTCCTTCACACGCTCGCTGAAGTGCTGGGACAGTGGATGGATTGACTTCTGGGATTTGTTTTTATTTGGTTTTGTTTTATAATCCTTGCATTGTTAGCATCTAAGAACCACTGGAGAGGACAAGCCAGGAGGAGAGGGGACAGGAATTCTTCCTTAAAAGCCCCCATGGCCAAGCTTTGCATAAAGGTTGATTGAGCCCAAAGGTACTTCAAACCTCCCCAACCTAAGCCCTCAGCAGCCAACCCCCAGGGCTTCTCTCCCAAGTTCCAAAGGCTGGGAAGGGGAGAAGTTTGTGGTTGTACTAGGGAGCTATTTCAGACCTTGGTCACCAGGAATCACCTCCCCCCATCCTTATGCAGCCCTCTGTGGTTCACAAAGTACTTCCTCATCTGCACATTAGGGCATGCTAGCCCTATCTCCCAAAGAAGACAATTGAGGGCCTGAGAGCATAAGTGCCTTGCACAAAGGCACGCAGCCAGGAAGTGCCAAGGTCAGAGGGAGGGTGTTACTCCATGTTAGAACTTTTCACCCTCCTCCTATTCTTAGGATGCCAGAGATACCTGGCTGAGCAGCCTGCAACCAGGGTACAAGTGTCTATAGAGCGCATCCAGGCCTCTTTCATGTGATAGATACATGGAAACAATTTCCCACCACCCTGTGAAATGTACATTTGGGGGTGACTACCTGCCAATATGAGACACAGAAACCCATTTTAATGAGAAACGGTAAAATTGTGAGCAGATATAGATGCTCAACCTTAAGCAATGCAAGGAAGTAGAAAGTGCCTCTACAGGGAGTTGAGAGACCAGGGTTCCAGTTCTGGTTCTGCCATGATCCAGCTTCCTCTCTGGTCATTGCTTTCCTCATCTGCAAAATAAAAGGCTTGATAGGTAATTTTTGTGGTTCCTTCCAGCCTTAATAATCAAAGAGTTTAAGTTTGAGGAAATAAAGGGACAAACTAGACTGTATTGTAATATAAAAATGCTGTTTCTCAAAATGAGGACTGTATATAGAAAAAGAATCTGGCTTTTATGTAATATGAAGGAGGAGGCCAGTGCACTGAACATTTCACAGGCCTGTTAGAAAGAACATTGGCTCTTGAGTCTTGCTTCTGCTACTGACCTGCCCTCCCCACTCTGGACCTCAGTTTCTCCCTCTGTAAAATTGATTCACTCAAATTCTTTCTACAAATAAGTACTGAGAATCTGCACTTGAGTGGTCAATGATTTAGCAGTAAACTAGATAGACAAAGTCCTACTAAGGGAGACAAAATATAACCACATCAAATAATTAATTAATATGTGTCCAAATAGATAAGGATTAAAGCAAGATACAGAGTTGGCTAGGGAATACTCTTCTAAGGAGGAACTATTTAAACTATTTAAACAGATACCTGAATGAGGTGAAGGAGCTAGCCATGCAAATATCTGCAACAAGACATTTCCTTGTCAGGTGGAAGGACAGTCAGTGCAAAGGCCCTGAGGTAGAAGCATGCTTGGTACATTCAAATATCAGCAAAAAAGCCAGGGCACTAGAACAGAGTAGGTGAATCAGAGAGGGCTGGGAGATGAGGCCAGCAAGGCAGGCAGGAGCCAGATCATATAGAACCTCGAAGGCTGTGTTAAGGAAACCTTTCCTGGGGAGGGTGGGTTTGAGTAAGGGGTTGGCCTCATTTGATATTTTAAAAGTAATACCTTCTGCTGAGTGAAGAATTAATTGTAGGAGGGCAGGCATAGAAGCAGAGAGATAACTTAGGAGCCTAAGAACCATTTAAGAGAAAAGAGGAGTCAGAATGAAAGGGACACATTCCCCTTAGACAGCCGTGGCCCAACTGGTTGGCTTAGCATAAAGGCATTTCATTCCTCCCCAACCCAGGCCTCCTACAGCCAACACCCAGGGCCTGTCTCCTTGGAAGAGGAGGTGGTTTGTGCTTGTTATTGGAGACCTTATTCCCCAGACTAATTCAGGCAAGGGAAGATGGTGTTTGGGGTTAGAGTGGTAGCCATGAAGGAAATGGGGACTGATTAGGTTTGAAGGACATGCTGATGGTTTGTTTGGATATCAAGTTAAGGAAATGAGAAGAACCATTGGTAACCCCAAAAGATTGATCCAGACATTCTCTAAAATGCCTTCAAATTCCACAGATTCCTGAGAGTATAGGAAATAGATTTCCGACAAAGATTTCTGGACATTTTGCAAATGGAAAGCCATCTTATTTCCCAATTAGAAGAGGGTGAGAGGAGTGCCTGGGTGACTCAGTCAAGTAAGTGTCCAACTCTCGTGGTTTTGGCTCAGGTCGTGATCTCAGGGTTGCGAGATGAAGCCCTGCATTGGCTCTGCACTCAGTGCGGAGTCTGTTTGAGATTCTCTTCCTCTCCCTCTGCCCCTCCTGCTTATGTGCTCTCTCTCTCTCAAATAAATAAATAAATCTTAAAAAAAAGAGGGTGAGGATTTCAGGCAGTGGGAGAAGCAACATGGAATAGTGGAAAGAGCCCTGGCTTGGCTGTCTGAGGCCCTAGACCTAAGTCCTCAGTTTTCTCCTGCTTCAAATGGGCCTAATCATCTTTGCTTTTGCTAAAATAGGATTTAAGAACCAGATTAGACAATGTAAGGGAAAGTACTTGGTAACCCATAACACATGATAAAAAATAAAGGCCTGTTTTTGTTATTGTTACTCAGACCAACATAGCCAGTCCTAAGCCAAGGGGTGATATTAACGAGCCAGGCTTTGGGAGTTGAGTGTCCCTGCTGATGCTCTGACCTGATAAGAAAGGCAGGCCTGTTTCACACTGTGGACATGTGATTTGAAGGCCCAGGAAATCTCTTCCATAGAAATGCAGCACAGGGGCACTAGAATTCATTCATTAGAAAATAATCTCTTTGGGGCGCCTGGGTGGCTCAGTTGTTAAGTGTCTGCCTCCAGCTCAGGTCATGATCCCAGGGTCCTGGGATCAAGCCCCACATCGGGCTCCCTGCTCCACAGGAAGCCTGCTTCTCCCTCTCCCACTCCCCCTGCTTGTGTTCCCTCTCTTGCTGTGTCTCTCTCTGTCAAATAAATAAAATCTTTAAAAATAAAAGTCTCTTTTCTTTTGTATACTTGTCCTTGGAGACACAGACATTAAAACTCCATAGCTATTAACACTTTAGTGTGAATTCATTTATCGAATTGTCTTTTAGATTGACAGTTTGCTCAAGGTTTGACTTAAGTTGGGAGGAGACCGATTTGGAGTAAGCGACCCAGCCAATAGAGGGCAGACACGGTGGCTTGTGGTGTTGGGGATGGAGGCAGTCTACGGTGAGCATGTAGACTTCTTGCTGAAAGGTAGAGAACAGGAGAATTCCGTAGGGACCCTTCCTTCTATAGCAACCCTACTGCCATGGAGAATAAGAATAAAAACGTGCAATCCTCTAAGGGCTTCTCTTGGGCTGGATTTCAGCTGGAAGAGTACCAGCTCACACTTCTGCAGATGCTGATGGTAGAGGAGTCAGTCTTTCCTGCCAAATTGGCTTTTACCAACTTCTACAAAGCCTGGCTTAATGTGACTGCATTAGATAATGAAGGGTGAGAGGATTAATGAATGAAGCCTGTAAGGTTACCTTTTTCCATGAGGAGGAGTGGGTGGTGACATTTCAGACTGGTCTCTTGCAGAATTCTTCTATCTGGTTTTATCCTGTCACTTTCCAGCTCAAAATTTTTCAATGATTCCCCAGTGCCAAGCAGTTTAAACGCAAGCAGATTGGCCTGACAGTCATGTTTCCTCAGCCCCTGACTTTCCTGGTCAGTCTCACTCTGTGTCGCTCCCTGTATCCCAGCCCTCCTGGTACCCCCAGCCACCTGCTCATTCTGTACACACTCTGAAGTCTCTTGTACCCATTTATATGTGCATGAACCTCCCTCCACCTGGAACACATCTCTGTTAACATAAGACAGCTTATTCTAAGATGTTTACAAGAGTCGTTTAGAATCAATATGGACTTCTCCCGTGCCCTACTGGAGACTCTCACAGATCACTTTATATTTCCATTCCTTGGGAGTCCGTAAGAAGAGCAGAAACCTTGTATCAGCTGTGTTTGTATCCTCCTCGGAGGCCATAAAAATGTGAAGTAGAGTAGTCCCTAAAAAATAGGCGTGAAGATAAATTTCTCTCTCCTTATCTGTGAGGTCTCTATGGATTCTGTAGGTGGGATAAACATCATGAACCTCACATAATTGATGACTATTAGAAAATAGTCTCTTGGGGTGCCTAGGTGGCTCAGTTGGTTAAGTGGCTGCCTTTGGCTCAGGTGATGATCCCAGGGTCCTGGGATCGAGCCCTGCATCGGGGTCCCTGCTCAGCAGGGAGCCTGCTTCTCCCTCTCCCTCTGCCTGCTTCTCCCCCTTCTTGTGCTCTCCCTCTCTCTCTGTGTCAAATAAATAAATAAATAAATAAATAAATAAATAAATAAATAAATAAAATCTTTAAAAAAGGAAAAGAAAGTAGTCTCTTTTCTTTTGTATACTTTTGCATACTCCAACTCTAGACTGCTGATACTCTCAGGAATACATATCCATGGATCCCTTAGTCATCTCCAAGCTTCAGAAAGAGAAACCTTTAAACACTGCTCATATAATTGCTCCTATATGCTAAGAGTAAAGTGAAGGCATAATACAAAAATGTTAATATAGTCACTGCAAATTTAAGAGTTTTTACATCTCTTGAAAGGGCTAAGGAGGACACACCCATGACCACTGAAATAGACATCTGTCCATGGTACACCATAGGAGTGAATAACAATGCAAGCTCATGTCTGTGTAGTGTGTCACATTTGATGGCGTGTGTTAGTCTCAAGTAGACAAGGCAGCGGAGGGCCCAGGTTATACAGTGTGCAGCTGGGCTGATGTCACTACTCTTTCTGCCACTCCATTTCCTCTCCCACTAGAGTTAGGTAAGAAAATTTTGCCCCTAATTCTCCTCTTAATTTCCCTCATCATGGGTCCATCAGTCTTTCCAGAAGCCTCCCACTTATTGATCTATGATTTCTGTTCAGGGCCCCCAGTGAAGTGACATTGAACTGAGCTCTGCCCCACTGTGCCACCCAGAGAACATCTCTCAGTTCTCTTTACCTTTTTGCCCCCTAAAAACAGGGTGTTAAATCTGGGGTCTTCCATGCACCTTTCCCGTGCAGCCATCCGAGGAGCAGCTGGGTCTGAGAAGTGAGGCGAGAAGCCGGAGCCCTATCCCCTGAAATAGTGCAGAACAGATGGTGAAGCTCCTCTCCGGACTGATCCTAAGACCTGCCCTTTGAAGCGTGTGGTAGGGGCTATATAAACACAGAGATGCCCTGTGGAGGGAAAGTAGCCTTACAGCTGCTCCAATTTCCTCACACTCAAATTTACGAGTATTAGTCTAGACTGATGATTCTTAAGCCTGGCTTCACACCATCATTGCCTAGGAAACATTTTCAAAGCCTAGATGCTGGGGTCCCATCTGCAAAGATTCTGATGCACAGCCTATGTCTTTGAAGAGCTTAATTCCAGAAAAAGCTGGGGTCACAAACTGCTGCCCACCACTCTCCCTCTTTCCTCTCACTCTGTACCTTCGCCCTTTCTCTTCCTCCTGTGTTTTCTTCCTTTTCTCTCCTCCCCTCCTTGCTCTTGCCCCCGTCTACCTTCTTTCTCTCTCAACCTCTTTACTCAGTCATCCCCAACAATCCTTTTCAACTCCTGCCCCCACTTTGGGCAGCACCTGAGCACAGTGGGCGTGGTTTTGCCTTGGGGGCGGTGCGAAGCACCTGCTTCATTGTCTTTCCTGACATCACCCCAAGAGCTGAGGGCAGAGGCAGGTTGGGCGCCAGAATTGGACCGGTCCACAGACCAGGACCTTCAAAATCATCCGGTCTGTTTACATACGGAAAAACTGAAGCCAAGAGAAGGGAGAGGTCTCTCTCAAGGCCACATGAGTAGTATCAGAGTCACAACCTCTGTTCTCTTAGTTCTATGCTCTTTCTGTGATAGCAAGTGTGCTGTGAAGTTCCTTGAATCTCTTCTACCTAAGTGGTTGAAGTCATGTTATAAAGATCGGCAGCTCCTGCCCTGTCTTTGGGGGTTAATGTGTCAGGCCTTCGTGCTTTGTGTCTCCATCCTTTTCTGGCTGTGCGTTTCTTATACCCATAAAACGAACAGACCTTCTCTCCCCGCCATGGCTGAGCTTGGCTGCTTTGGCTCCCGGGGGAGGAAGATCTTGTTACACTGAACTCTTCTGCCCTCTGCTGGCTGCATTGGTACAAAAGAGCTTCACCTACAATTTTAGGGCAGGATTTTATTCAGTTAGTCCACCAACTTTTTTTTTAAAGATTTTATTTATTTATTTGAGAGAGAGAATGAGAGAGAGAGAGAGCGCGCACGAGAGGGGGGAGCGGGAGAGGGAGAAGCAGACTCCCTGCTGAGCAGGGAGCTCGATGCGGGACTCGATCCAGGAACTCCAGGATCATGACCTGAGTGGAAGGCAGTCGCCCAACCGAGCCACCCAGGAGCCCAGTCCACCAACTTTTAAAAAGCGCGCACTTTGCAGAGAGCACTGTACTGGTCCCAGAGTTGCAAAGAAGTAGGCAAAAAAGACCCACTTTCATCAAACACTCAATTATTGAACACTTTGTGGCAAGTGCTGTGCTGGGGATTCAGAGATGACCAAAATTCCATTTTGGCTTCGAGAAGAAGTCACAATCTGATAAATGACACAGAATTTTGTCTGAGCCATAGAATCAAAGAATTTACACTCGAAGGGACCACAGACACCTTCTAAGCCAGTGTTAGTCATTACAGGGTTCCCAAATTAGGCATAGGGCTTGCTGCACACAGGCTTCCAGGACAGGGGAAGGGCATGTTGCAGAGATTCTGTGCCTCTGCACAAGACTCTGCCACAGAGTTTCATAGCAACAAAAGGGCTGAAGGGAAAACAAAGTTTGAAAACTGCAGATCTAATACAAACCATCCTCCTATATGTTATCCGAATGCCCTCCAGCCTCATGAACTGTACTCACAATCGATATCCCAGTTACAGCTGGTCCCAGAATCACTGACCTACCTAATCGCCCTTTTCACCCCCATGAGGGGGAGGCCCCCTGAGGATTTCTCACGTGTGTCGAGAGCTCCCTTTTATAGCTGTTCCTGCCATCACTCACTGCTGTGTGGGGCCAGACCCATCTTCCCCAATGTTATGCCCAGAACCAAGGACACTTCCCTGGACCACTGCTCTCTCCATGATACCCCCAACTGCCATGCCTGGGGCTCTTATATCAGTGGATCTCAAACTTCGGCTGCAACCAACATAAGGAAAACATTTTACATCATAATCCAGTGCACACATACACCTCTGCACATGTTTCTCAGAACAATACTTACCTTTATTACTGGTAATAAATTTCTGGTATTTTCTATTCTTTTCTATTTCTTTTTGTCTTTAATGCTGGTCATGCCCTATTAAATTAACTGTGCGACTCACTCTGAGTCGTAAACCTTGGTTTGAAACGCACTACCTTGGACCATGGCCCACGTGCACTGCACTCTGCGTGGACCCTCAGAAATTCCAGGTTGCTACTTTCCCCACGGCTGCACAGACTCATGGAGCATGAGACACCAGGCCCTGTTGCCCTGGGGGGCCGGTGCTCCCCTCTCGTCTCCTTCCTCCCCCTCTGCCTTCCATCTTTTTGGAGGGTCTCACTGCTGTTTTAATAGCCAGGAGTCTACGCTGTGAAGCAACTTGGCCTGTGGCTGTAGAGACAGCAATGTTTGCTAACTGTAGTGGGTTGAATGGTGGCCCCTACAAGCTTATGTCCACATCTTAACCCCTACACCTGTGAATGTGACCTTATTTGAAAAAGGGATCTTTGCAGATGTAATTAAGAATGCCGATATGAGATCATCCTGGATGATCTGGGTGGCCCTAAATCCAAAGACACTGGAGAAACTTAAGAGGAGAAGACACAGAGAAGAAGACTATGTGAAACAGAAGCAGTGATCGGAGGGATGGGGCCACCACCCCATGAGCCTCAGCAGCTACCAGAAGCTGGAAAAAGCAAGAAAAACAGGACCCTAGACCTTTTGGAGGAATTGTGACCTGACACTTGGCTTCCAGACCTCTGCCCCTCCAGAATGGCAACATAATACATTTCTGTTATTTGAAGCCACCAGTTTGTGGTATTTGATCCAGCAGCCGTAAGAAACTAACAGACGAACCAAGCCTCTCCTTTCCCTCAGCTTTGAGGGGACCGGACAGAGCAGGATTCAAGTCACAGTTACCCTTTGTACCTGCACCTCTCCTCCCCCTCCCAACCTCAGGCCCCATCACAGAGTCAGGCTCATCCTTCCAGATGTCTTCTTCCAAAGGGTAGGTTCTACTAAGGGGCTCTAGAATCTCTTGTTGCAATTTGGCTGCTATTGCAAGACTCCACCGCACCTCCCTTCAGACAGACATATCTGAATCAACTGAATCCCACTTACATACACAGTGGAATTTTTTCTCTGGGAACTTCCTCTATGTCCGTATAAATCAGTTGGTCAAACTGGAAACCAGGCCCAGTGTGGCAGTAGGAGTGGTGGGTAGGTGTGCTAATAAAATCCTGGAGGAGTGCAATGATTTGCCCAAACCTCAGAGTGAATTGGTAGTACGTGGGTATTTATCTGAATGCTGACAACACAAATATGGAGCGTTTTCTGGTTTTCTCCTTCCCACAGCTTTTGGGAAATCCACTCAGCTTTCAACCTTTTTATACCACCATCTTCTTCTTTTGCTGTCTTCCTCTTACCCTACTTCTGTACTTCCTAGTCATAAAACTTTTCTGGTAAACTGAAGAACCAACACCATGCCCTGGGAAAAAATAAACCCTTTGGCTAAGCAACGTGTAATAGCAGGGGTCAAAGGGAACAGAGTCAGCTCTG
The DNA here is from genome assembly GCF_037043125.1 of Eumetopias jubatus. Lineage (NCBI taxonomy): Eukaryota > Metazoa > Chordata > Mammalia > Carnivora > Otariidae > Eumetopias > Eumetopias jubatus. The sequence continues at coordinate 78,495,958 of NW_028274807.1, read as the reverse complement.
GGTTCCTAAAAGAGGACCAGTGTAGCAGGAAAGCTGCATTCTGAGATCCAAGGAGAGGTGACATGAGCTCTAGTAAGAAAAGATTCCTGCAACCAGCAACATCCTTCTAGGACCCTTCAGTCCTCAGATTCCATGCCACCAAAAGCTATGTCTTCCAGATCCTTCCAGAGTCCCATTTCCTTCGTTAAAAGAGGTTGGGAATTTCTGCATTGATTTACTCTTGGCAACTCCAGAGGACTGATGCAAACCACATACGGTTCTTTCCTTCTAGAACCCATAACCCAAAGGGGCAGACCCATACAGCTAAATGATTCTGAAACAAGAGGACTATCTGTGTGTTGTTTTGTTTCATTTCATTGTTGCAATTACCTCATTGTCTAGCAGTAGTTTGTTTGCATGTCTACCTCTTTGCAAAAGGGTTTTCCTCAACAGCAGAGACTATGTCTTCCCATCTTGGTCTACCTAAAGATTGCCTGGGACATATGAAGTGTTCACAAAATGTTGGTCAAATATTGAGTTAATGTTGACCCTAGTGTCTTCAACTATCACATTTACCCCAGTAATGCCTAAATTTACCTCTTCTCATATCATATTTCTCTCCCTCTCCTTTTTGATGGCACATTTAAGTAATCATATTTTGTGAAACCTATAGATATGTGTTTCTTTTCTGTTTCTTTCCATTGTTGTCATAGTGGGACACCACGCTAATTCAGGACCATACTATGTCTGTTATGAACTCTTTTAAAAACCTCCTAACTGGCCTCCCATGGTTGGCTCTCTTCCCCAACCCCCAACACAGTTCCTTCAAATCTATTCTACATGCTTGGTCTGATTTAACTTCTAAATACACATCTGATGATATCACTGTTTCCCTTCAAACCTCCAAATGCAAATCACTATCTTCTAAAAAAAAGTCCATACTCCTTATTCAGGTTTTTGAGGTTCTCAGGAATGTGGTTTCAGCTTCCTTAGGTTTGGTTCCCATTGATGTTTCACCCTCCAGAAAATACGTGTGCTCACCAGTCCTTAAATCAACCATACACTTTAGTCTCTCTTGAACTGTGCATCCTGTTCCATGTGTCTGCAGTACATGCATGCACGCTTCCTTCTATCGATGTCTACTCGCTCCTCAGAGAACATGTCCCATTTCATATTTTCCAGGGAAAAATGAATCCAGAGGCAGAGCCCTCTTTAAAAAAATTATACAAAATTATGAATGCAAAATTCTCTCATCATCATGGAGAGAGTGAATAGGGATTCATAGAACAAAATTATTGAGCCTTATTGAGCATGAGGAACACTGAAGTAGGTGCCCTGGAAAACTGCCACGCAGGAGGACAATAAAGATAAATGTAAAATGCTCCTCATGCTCAAGAAATTTACAAGGCAGCAGGAGATTCCAAGATATGCTAATAGCTCTCATCCAAGACAGCGTGGATTTGTTAAGTACAGGTTCACGAAACAGGTTGTGTGAATGTGCGGGATGATGTCCTTAATTCTATCTCTAGGCATCTGAGACAGCTTCCTAGAAGATGAGAATTTTTTTGTTGGACTTAAAGGAAGAGAATAAGCCAGCCGTTGGTGAAGAATGAGGACCAGAGAATTGCAGCCTTGGAGATCTGTGTGCTGGAGATCAGGAATAGCAGAAACACATGGTGTGTTTGAGGAGCAACACACAGTGCTATGTGACTCAGGTGCCAATGTACAGACCAATGAACCAGGAGGCCCTGGTGTGTTCCTGGTGGCCAGGTTCAGCTCCAAATGACCCAAAACTCAAACTAGTAGTGGGTGGCTTTAAGCTAAGATGTTTATTTCTCTGGTGCATAAAATTCTAGGTTGATGATCCATGGCTGATAAGGTACTTGGTGGTATTAGGTACCAGGTAACTTCTATCTGTCCCTCTGCCATGTGTGGTTTTGGCCTCATGACCAAAGATGGCAGATCTGTGTTGAGGCAGCTGGATTGAAAAAAAAAAAAGGTAAAGATGAGGAGAGCAAAGGACACATGGTCATTATTTGTGGGAGACCGAATTTCTCAAAGATAGCCCTAACAATAGCTTCCACGCCATATGTTCTTCTTTTGATGTGCCTTTGACATACTCCTATTGAAAGGTGAGTTCTTTGCCCTCTCTCTGAAATTGGGCAGATTTTGTGATTGTTCTGATTAGAATATGGTACACTGGCACTATGTGATTGCCAAGCTAAGTCATAAAAGAGATGTTAACCTTTGCTTTCCTCACTGGGATACTCATCCTTGACACCTTCAGCCACCAGGCAGTCTGACTGCGGCCCTACTGCGAGGAAGGCCAATAACCCACACGGAGGACACCCAGGACTACATGAAAAAAAGTTACCCAGCCAGGCTTACATGCTTCAGTTCCAGCAACTGACTGCAACTGCGTGAGAGACACCCAATCAGAAGCCCTCAGTTGAGTTCTTTCTGCTCTCAGCAGCCATGAAAGATAGATAACAAAGTGGTTACTGTTGTTTCTATAACCTAAACACTGTCTTTTAAGGAAGTTCCCCCAAAGCTTTTCACCTGTAACTTCTGTGTAACTTATATCCTATTGGCCAGAACTTAGTCACAAAACCATACTTACTTGCAAAGGGGTCTGGGATAAGCAATCTTTATTCTGCAAGTCTGTGTGGCCAGCTAAGATCCTATTACTGTGGAAAAGGGGACAAAGGATTTTAGGAGAGAACTAGTGGTCAGCCACAGTTAAGAAAGGAACTCTTTGAAGGACCAGAGATGCATAAATACAATGTACTAATTTAAAAAAAAATGGTTACTTAAATATCACCTAATATGTATCTAAATCTATCTAGGTTATTTATTTACAACTATCTTGACCTAGTGAAAATTCAAGTTAGTTTACAAGAGTAGATTTTTAAGATCCAAATTAGAAGTTGTACCTTCAGGTTCAAGGTGATACACGTCAGCCAATGCACCTATTTTCCAAACCTTCTAAACTTTCCAAATTCCCTATTGGCATAATCAAATGCAAAGTAAAGAGAGATCTGTATTCATTGGGAACCACAAATGTTACATTCCCAAAATGCTCAGAGATACAGGTATGATACGGTACCAAGGCCAGTGCCACTGAATGTGGACCAATCCGTGTTTCTCCATATGCAAACAAAACGTTCACCTCAGGAGTAAGAGGAAAAGACCACCTCCCCCAGCAGAAGAGCACTAACTCATCTTTCCAGGCTTGGAGTGGCAAGGCAAACTGGAGGCAAATCTCTACCCCACCTCTGGAACTATACCGGGTCCCTACACAGGAATTGCCTAGTCACTGCACTAATTTTGGATTAAATTTGCAGAAATGTAAAGCAAGGGGATGCCGCCTATAAAGCCAACTTCTTATAAGGTATTCATGGCAGTCCGTGAGAGAAGCAATGATCCTATGACTTGATCTATAACAAAATACAGAAAAGGACCATTTTGCCATGCTCCTATGGCCATGCAGGGCGGCTGCATCTGAGGGCGGCTCCCTCCCTACCACCCCCTTGTTAACATGACCTCTCTTCCAGTAAACAAACCTTCTGGGAAATAAGGCATTTTTCTTCTGCTTTTGTCAGAGACCAAATAATTTGAAGAGACATGGCACAGTCTCTAACAGAACACTACCCTCATCTCCCTGTTGCAAGCATCAGCAGAGAAAAGTCATTAAGTGTATGAAAAATTATAGTTCAAATACATAAAGACAATCTAAAGAATCAGAATAAATGCCTCCCTCTCCTCTGTGAATGACATTACTACAAGAAATAAAACAAAACAAGCAAAACCTTAGAAGTTCTCTAGATTGTATTCTCTACAAGATTTGTGAGGCTATTGTACACACACACACACACACACACACACATTTTACATTACATCAGGCAATGTAAAAGAAAAAAAACATTAGATTGATAACAGAATTTTTCTGTCTCAATAAATTCCAGAAGATACTGAAAAATGTCACCAGGTTTTGAGAGAAAGAAATAAAGGATTGTGATCACAGAATATAATACTTAGCCAAGCTATTCTGGGGGAATAAGAGCAACAAAAATCTTAGCCAAACTAACCACAGATCCTCTCTGAAAATATTTCTCACAAAAGTACTTCAAATGAAAGGAAGAGAATAAATCAAAATAAAGACCTCTAAAATGGAGTGGGCTGACATAAAGATGGTAAGGAAAAATAAAATTGTAAAATTTAAAAGTTAATTCCTAAATTAATATTATGAAACATAATGCATGTGTCTAAGGTAATTCTTGAAGGAAACCATATAAGCCATAAAGGATTTTCTTAATTTAGTTATAAAATACTAGATCATTCTAACAAAACTGGAAATCCAAGTTGGCAGTGAAGAGGGTATGTGAAATTTCTTCCCATTCTACCAAAAGAATTAATGGCTTATGTAGCATTTTTGAAATAGATGTAAGAATATGGTAAAAATACATTTTCCAAAAATGTGAAGATAATCAGTACTAGAAGAGACACTTGTTTAGCTTGCTTTCTTTCTTTCTTTCTTTCTTTCTTTCTTTCTTTCTTTCTTTCTTTCTTTCTTTCTTTCTTTTTTCTTTCTTTCTTTTTTAGAGGAAGAAAGAGAGAGAGAGAGAGAGAACATGAACAGGGGTAGAGGGCCGAGGGGGACGGAGAGAGAAAATCTTAAGCAGGCTCCACACTCAGCGTGGACCCCGACATGGGGCTCTATCTCATGACCCTGAGATCATGACCTGAACCGAAATCAAGAGTCGGATGCTTAAGCAACTGAACCACCAGGTGCCCCTGCTGTTTAACTTTTTATGGGAAATATAATTTTTAAAAGTCTATCGATACTATAAAATAAGTTGTTAAGGGATTACAAAGCATGAAAACAGAAATAATTTTTACATGAAGTTACACTCCTTAATTTCTAAATAAAGGCAAATATATATATTTCATTTTTTACCCTAAGATTTAGGAATACCCTTTTAAAACTAAATTCTTGAATTTTATTTTACTTGGTTAATTATTTGGTTTTTTTCAGGTAAATATCTCACAGTCAGAAAAAAATCTTTCTGTATATTTTTGTTTTTGAGTTCATGGAGACATCTGAACACCCCATGGACTCCTTGTCAATTTCCCTTAGCCAAAGACCTCCAGGAACATATGTATTACTAAACAAAGTTGGGTTTTTTGACTCATTGCAAAGAGCAAGGATTCACTTAGCAACCTTGAAGCATCTCAGTAAGAGGGTATTAGAAAAGACATACTATAGCACTGGGGCATGTACCAGGTGGGGGAAGGTTGGTGTAAGTGGGCTGTGCTCTGGAATGGATATTATCAGAAAGTGGGGATAATTCATTCTATGATGGGGTATCTTAATTATTCTTATCTAGAAGGCCAGAAGGTATGACTGGTAAAGAAATAGCAGCCATTCATATTGGCCATGATAGGGGGTTATTTTGAAGTTTGGACAATGTGCATGCTTCTATTTGTATTCAGATACAGTTATAGAGTGGTCTTATGCTTGCCTTGATCCAGCATCACCCCAGAATGGTCTGGTCAATGTTGGTGTTTTATGAATTGTTTATGTTCAACAGGTGAGCACCACAACCTAACTGTGAGGGTAAGGCCAGCTCCCAGATGTTGGAGACTGCTTTTCTCTTTCTCATCTCTTATATAAGCACTTATTGATATATGAACACACACACATTATCAAAAGTTTTGCATATTTTATTCTGTTAGAAACATTTATTCTTGTTTAATGCTTCTATAATGGATATGGACATATGTATATTTAAATCTTTAAGGAAGTAATTTATTTTAATTGTAGGAATAAAAAGAAACAAAAAAGCAAAAAGGAAAATAATTTGTACCATAACTGTCCTCAACATATGTGAACAATTGGGAGTGGAAACAAATTGCCTACTTTCACTGATTATTAAAATAGTTAATTGACCTTATTTCAGTATTGAATAAACAAAGCTTTGTGTGTTACTTGACTAAAGTTAATAGTTTTGTGATTTGCAGCCCAGATTCTCATTGCCCACAGAGCACTTGAAGACATCATTCATGCCCATCCCTAAAGTGGAAGCTGAGACTCTTCTCAGCTGCTGAGGAGAAAGAAAAGGATAGATGGAGATTGCGGTGAGGGGAGACTGAATGCTTCCTCTCATTCACAGGTGGTGCCAGGTACAACATCTTCAGTCATTCTAATGCTTCTAAGAGGCACTGGGGTTGGATTGCTGTTCTGTATTACTTATTCATTTTCTTTTAAAGACAAGTTCTAAAACTGACAATAAAATGTCTACCATAAATCAAAATGCTCCTCCCTCACTCTTTACTTGAGCCAAGAAAACCGTCTTCACCCAACTCCAGCCTACCTTGTTTTTCTGCCGTAAATCTAGCCAATGCTCCTAGATTCCTCTTGTGCTCCACCCTCCTGACTTCTCCTTGGTACTTGTTTGCTTACTGCTTCCTGGATATGAAGTGAGCTTTGCCTTTGGGTTTTCCTTTTTCACTCCAGTTGGGATGAACTTGGCTCCCTGCCAGCCCTAGCCTTGACGTCCCGACCACTTCCGTACATCCTTGAAGACATACCGGCTGCATGACTCCTCTTCTCAGAAACCATTCCTAGCCCCTCAACCCTGAGGTATGATTAGGCTGTCCCCTCTCCTAGCACAGCATTGACTAGTACACAATATGAGCCCTCCAAGTCAGGGACTGTGTCTGATTATCTTGGTGGTCTTGGAACTTAGGACAGGCAAGGAATCAAACAGAGTAGACGTACGTTGTCTTATGGATGAAAATGGAAAGAATATAGCTGTATAACTATAGAATATACCTCATACCATTTTTTTTCCAGGGGTAGTAATGGGTTTATAATCATTCATTTCACTGTATCCTTGGACTGGTACCCAGATCACAAGTCTTGACATCGCATTCTTTTGCATGCCTTACTGTATTCTTCATCAGGGAGTCTGCAGACTGCCAACCAGCAACCAATAAAAGCTATCTGTGCTTACTCAGTGGTGTAAAATCAGCACAAAGATGCACATGAGGGTGATAAAGCATTGTCTTCTTATAACTCCTATAATACAGATGTAGTTGTAGGATATACACAGACACCGGATACTACTAATAATAAGCATCTCTTGCCAGGTCACAAAGGCCCACACGAGAGGTGGGGTACAAATACTCATTCCACATAACAACATCAAAGGTACATGAGCATGGGGTTAATCTTACACTGAATGTCTACAAGAGTTCCCCTAAACTTCTTGTCATCTATTCCAGTAGACAAGTTTTGTACATTTTTCAGACTTCTCTGTTTCCACGTTTCTAGAAATCCAGCTTCTCTTTCTTCAGCTACTGGTCTGAAGTCCAGCTATCATCCAGATGTTAGTGGATAGCTGTGCCCTCTGGGTGAGGTGCTGGGGTCTCAATACCTGTCATGTTTTAAGTCATACAGACTTACTTAATTCTTCATTTCTTGGCCATTTCAGCTCCTATACCAGATTTCTACTAACCAGCTCTCAAGTCTTGCAAAACTAAACATCTTGCTAAGCCTCAGTTTCCCCTGTGTAAGTGTAATTACACTGCGTAAATTTACACTGTGTAAATAATTACAGTGCCTATCTCAGGACTGTTAGTAAGGGGAAATTATACTTATTAGCTGGCATGTCCTTCCCTCCCAGGTTGGGGGTACCATAGTCCACAAAACATACACAGGATGGTTCTTGGTGGGAGGGAAAGTGTGGGAGATTATATTGCATCCAAGACAAGAATTTAGTCCATCAGCCTTCTGATTAAGCAGTCACTTTGTGCCAGGTACTGGGGAGAGGTAGGTGAAAAACAAGTGAGAGTGGTGAGCAGACACACAAACAACAGTGACAACACAACATGACAAGTGCAGTAGCAGAGCGGGGGGAGAGGCTAAGGCTGCCTGGGGCTGTGAACGAAGGCTTGACACCAGAGTTAAGGCTCCAGCTGACATTGAAGAAAAGGCCCCTGAAAGGCAGATGGGGACAGGGTTCCCAGGGGGTGAACATCTCAGTATGAGGAGCACTGGCTTGGTGGGAGTGGCAGGAAAACCTAGTGATCGAGAACTGAAGTTCTGAAATCAGAGAGACCCTGGATTTCAACCTCAGCACTGGGACCTACTAACTGGGCTCACACGAACCAGTGTCTTAACCTCGCTGAGCCTCAGCCCTACTAAAGATGATAATAATGCCTGCCTCAAACGGTTGTTTTCAGAATTAGATGAGACAATGCATACTTAGCACAACACCTCACGCACTGTAAATTATTATAGTAGCAACTGCTTATTGAGCTCCTTCTCAATAAATGTTCTGTAGTATTATTATTATCTGGAAAATGAGGTGTGCCTGGGTAATGAGACTAAGTTTTGTCCATTAGCAGGAAAGAGCTCTGGAAGAGTTTAAGCAGGATAGTGAGCTAACTATATCTGATTAATGGAAAAATCACCCCTAGAGAGTGGTAGAGTGCAGGGTCGGCTGTACGAGGGGAGGCTACAGGTGTGATGATTATTAAGGAGGCTACAGAGTCAAGGAACACCAAAGGATGAGTCTGGGCGGTAGGAAGTGGGAAGGAAGGAGAGGAGACCAAGCCAGAGGTACTTAGGAAGAACAATCAACAAGACACGTTGATCCATTTGTGCCGGGAGGGGTAGGGCGGTCAGGGAGGATCAGGAGATAACTCCCAGACTTCTGAGAAGTGGGAGGAACAAGTTTGGATGGTAAAGTGAAGAGGTCAGCCTTGGTCATGCTGAGGGAACTCCCAGGGGTCAGGTCGATTGGTCTGTGGGCCTGGAGTGTGGTAGCAGGCCTCCTAGAGCTATAAAGACTGGGCGTTCCCAGGCATGAGAACCTACTAAGTGAGCAGGTACATGTTACCCAGGAAGAACAACAGAGAGCCTCCAGGGGAACCCCAGCGTATAAGGGATGGACGAGAGAGGGAACATCACAACAGAGAGGAAACAGAAGAGGGAGGATGAGGCACAAGTGCTGTCATAAAATCTTCCAGGAGAGGGTGCAAGATGCAACATCCAGAGCAGGTGACAGACAGGCAGAAAAGTAGCTGGCCCACAGAAGCTACCACCTGTCTGCAGTTGAGCAGCACGTTATGGGACACACACTTTGCACAGACCCAGCTGAGCATTCTCTGTAGCTAACAGAGGTGAACACAACTTCACGTGCCCCCAGTTCACAAATGTTCCAGTCTGCTGCCCTTCTTGTACCTTTAGCATACCCAACCAGAGAGGTAGATTCATCCAGGTTACCTGGCTCTCTGCTCCTACAAGTCCAGATGGAAATCCAGACAAGCCACCAGAACCCCCTGCTAAAGCTGGAGAAGAGTAAAGCCAGTCTGACATACAGTGGGCAGGTGGGACACAGTGTCCAAATCAGCCCACCACTGGAAACATAGCTAGCTGGACACACCAGCCTTGAACCTCATCTTCAGTTCTCAGGGACCACTTGGGATAGATGCTCTAAGGGTGGGCTGTAGAAAGTTGTGAATGTCAGGAAAGAATTGGGAGTGTGAATAGGAGAGTTTCTGTTTCCTATTCCAGACAATAATAAACACAGGGTCACCTCACACCAAACCATGAGTCAAATTGCCCAAGTCACAGCTATGCCTAAGGGAATAGGCACAGCAAATCCATTCCTTGTAATGGGGCAAGTCCAATGGACTCAGAAAAGGAGAAGATGCTAGAAGACAGGTACTGTCTGCCTCCACTACTCATGCTTCCCCTTGGTCATCACCTCCTCTGAATGGAGACACATAACTCCACTGTCACCTGAAAGATTCCAGATCTGCCTAATATGCCCCTTCCCTCACTATCCCCAGGAACAAGGAGATCCATAGAATTGGCTGCAAAGATATTTTCGTTAAGGATGGCAGAGGAACATCTCCCTGCATTGTGTAATTAGTGGTGCTGTAGCTCACACATTTCCTCAAAACACAGGAATGTATTCTCCAAGACACCCCCCCACCCACACACACACACAGTGAAAGCAAGAGAGACTGAGAGAGAGTGCCATCATCTTGTAGTGAATTTCAATAGGTCCTCTCCCAGGAAATAAGTTTAGTCAACACTGGGACCCACAAATTCCAATCCACTGACAGCCAGAAACACAGCGATTACAGACTGATTTGTGTATCTCTAACACACCACATCCCTACCTGTCCTTGCCCCCAGATGGCTCCACGATGCACCCCTTTAAACCTGTGTCCCCCTCTGATTTTTATGAGATCACACACATTTAAGTGGGAATTTCAAGCTCTAGACTAGTGCTGTCCAGTAGAAATTTCTGTGATGATGTTCTGTATCTGCATAGCACAGTATGGTAGCCACTAGCCACATATGGCTACTGAGAACTTGATATGTGGCTGGTGCAACTGAGGAACTGAATTTTTACTTTTATTTCATTTTAATTAATTTAAATTTAGATAATCACATATGACTAGTGACTACCAAATTGGACAGTGCAGCTCTAGCACCAAAGTCAAAATCTGAAACTTTCAGAATGGTGGGAGCAGACTCTCCAAGACAGGGACTAAATCAAGATGCATTGAGTATTGATGTATAGGGTGGGATCACTGCCTACTCCAAGGGGAACCACGGCAGGTCAGAGGCAGCTGAACACGAACTTGAGATGAGGTCAGAGCATGACAGGATCTACGAGGGTCTAATGGGATGTGGGAAATGGAAATGGAGCTAAAGGTGGGGTAGAGATGGAGGTGGAGGAAGTGGAGAGAGAAGATTAGTACTACCACCAAGCCTAAATCCTCCTTAGACCCTCTCTGTAAATTTTAATGGAAGGACCATTAAATATCCCCCAGAACAAACTTCGCATTCTGCAGAGGAATACACTGAGGCCCAGAGAGAGCTGTCCAGAGCATATGTTGACTCTGCAGAAGAATCACAACCAGAACGGTCGCCCCCACTCCCACCCCACATGTGTGGCTCCACTAAAGGAAGGTAGAGCCGCGGAAGGAGAACTGAAGGTAGACAATGAGCAGGCAGAGGGAGGCCCCAATGAGGCACCAGCGAAGGGAGAAGAAGTTGTAGCCCGAACCCTCCTGGGCGCTTGGCTTGGAGGCTCCTGAAAAGGTGTAGGTGGTCGCCTCCTCCTCCAGCAGCTTCTCGCTGGGTTTCCAGTGCACGATGCCCTCCTGGCAGGCCTCGCAGAACTCACTGTGGTGTGGACCCCCGTCCGGGCGGCTGGCCACGTGGATGCGGTACTGGTCACCGTCTTCATTGTAGCACTGCTCCCGCAGGCTGGTGATGAGGTTGTCCACCAGGCTCTCGATGTTCTCCTCCAGCATGCTCGACTCGTCCAGCCGCGCCGTGCCGCACTCGTAGCACAGCTGCTTGAAGACGCGCATGCGCACCGAGCCCGCCCGCTGGGCGCGGTCCAGGTACATGTGGAAGAGGATGACCACGTGGGCCGACTGCCAGGTGTGCCAGCACCAGGAGCAGTGGAACCTGCGGGGAGGGGAGCGAAGGTTGGAGAGGGTCGGACTCCCTCCCGGCGACAGCCTGCCCTGGAGGAACCCAGAAAGAATGGGTCCTGCCTGCCTGTGCCTGGAGGTAAAGGCTGCTTGTTGGTTGTCCCTTGGGTTCTTTAGCGCTCTTTAGGAGGCTCTGCCTCCTCCCAGTGAGCTCCCCTGGGCCTGGAGCAGTGTCCTCAGGAGCCTGGTTTCTAGCAGTCTCTCCAGCCTGCCTCCTGCACACCTTCCTGTGGCCTCAGCTCCCCCTAAGCCTAATGCACTCAAGACATGCACCTGTACCTTCACAGGGCTCCCTCCCACAATCTGGGCCCTATTTTTCCTCTGTTAATTGCAGGGTGATGGTGTCCAATAAGGCTCTTTTCACTCAGACCTCCCCTGCCTCTACCTGTCTCACTCATGCATTCTGCCTGCTCTGGGGAGAAAAAGAGATGCCTCTAACTACTGAGCACAGACCACCAAGAATAACTCAGAGACTAACCACCAAGAATCCACCAGAGGGACTGGTGGATGGGTGATGGGCCAATAGGGAGAGGACTACGGAATTTGGTCCTGCACCTTTGTAGCTCTCTTAGCCCTTGACAGGTCATCCCTAGACCCACTCTAGCCCTGCCACAGAGACTGGAAAAGAGGGTCCTAGTCTGCATCCTCTTCCACACGCATGTACATATGCACACTTCCGTACACACAGGCCACACCTGAGACAAAGTGGGCCCCCCAGAGTCCCAGCCTAAGGATAGTGGAAGGAAGTAGTCTGGGACTCATCTAGCCATGCCCCACTCCCTCAGCCCCCACCCGGTGCTTGCGCATCGTCAGTGATGGAGCACGCATTACCTTCGGGCCAGTTCCTTCCATCCTGAAAGGAGCTCTTCCAGAACCTGTTAGAACAGCTTTACACTTGAGGGTCTACTGGGCCAAGTTTGCCCGCACTGCTGAATATCTCTGGGTCCCCTGTACAATGGCCCCAAGGACCTTTGATGAGGAATTCAGTTCAGTCCAACAGACACCACTTAGCATCTACTTTATGCCAAGCACCACATAGTCCAGGCTGTGGGGTAGAGATGAAGCCAAGCCTGCCCCTGAGGCCTGGATCCCACAGACAACATAAGCACAGAACAATACCCAGCATAGGCCAAGGCCAGGTTGGCCAGCAGAGCAGCTTGATTGGTCCTAAGCCAGAAGGGGGTCCCCACTCACATCGGGCCAAAGTTGTGGGGCACCAGGATTAATGCATCCTATGACTTCCAGGGAGAGTGAGCCTGTGCACAGAATAACACAACAGCAGCAGTTCTGAAGGCCTGCCTGAGGCCAGCTGAGAGCCACAGGCCACCAGCCAGGAGCAGGACCAGGTGAGACCTGAGGCAGGGAGCAGCCACGAGCCCGTGGAGCTCAGCCCCTCATCCGCTGGGCCCCTGGCCTTCTGGGCCCAAGTTTCCAGCCCTTTGCATTCCTCTCAACAGCCAGCTCAGGGGCTTCATGTGTTCTGTCTCCTTCTTCTACGTCTTTTTAATCAAGCCAATCCAGAGTTGGTTCCTCTCCCTCAAGCTAGAACTCAGATCTTAAACTTCAAAACAGCAGACCTAGTACAAGGGGACCTTGTAGGATCATCTAGTCAACCTCATTTTACTGAGATGAAACAGAAACAGAGAGAAAGAGAGCCATCCATGTACAGCCAGCCAGAGACTGAGCCAGGACCCAGCATATAACAGGTGCACAATAATGTCTCTGGAATTGATGCAAATTGAAATTAACCAACCAACCTCTGCTTCTCTGTCTTTTGTCCCTAAGACAAGTTCACTCTAATATTTACAGGTCTTAGAACAAGAGTACAAATAGAAGTAGCCTGCTTCCTACTGCCACCCCCAGCAGCATGCCACACCATACAAACACACCTGAACGACCCAGTCTGTGTGTCCAAGTTCTGTGTGTCCACACCCCCAAAACACAGCCACCTGTTGGCCTCCCTGGGGGCCTTTGGGGTACTATTTGTCCTTGAATCAGTGGACTCAGGGAAGAGGACTGTATAGGCCCTAAAAGTGAGTCTGAGGCAGCTTGGGCAGGGAATTCTGTGGTCCTGATCCCAAGTCACAGTCTAGAAGGAGAGGCATGTGGGCTTCAGATGGATATGTTCCCTTAGCCTCAAGGACTCCTTGCACTGTGGAAGACATGAGGTTCCTATAAGGTATAGGACTCTGGGCTTTAAGGACCCAAGGGAAATTGTGTCCAAAGCTAAGTCTTTTTGTCACAGACCCATAGACAATAAAGCTGGAAGGGTCTTAATTGGTCACCCAAGGCCAACTTCCTGGTTTTGCAAATGTGAAAACTGAGGCCCGGAAAGGGAAAGAGACTTTTCACAAGTTCACAGAATTAGTTAGCCATAAAGGCAGTTTCCCAGAACATAGCAGGGGGACAATGAATGTTTTTGTGTTCAGAACAAACTGGACTGAGTTGACTAAACAGACCTAGGACCAGAGCACAGGCCCCAACCCTAAGCTAAAAGGTTTTCTCAGCAGATCTCATGGCCTCCTCCCCTCAGGCCCTACCATTTTTTAAGAGATTATGAAAATGTGAAAACATCTAAAATGTCAGAGATTGTAGGGACATTATAGCTCTTCATTTAGTAGAAAACCAAGACCCAAAGACAGAACACAACTTGCCGAGGTCACCCAGGCAGTCAGTGGTACAGCTGCGATTAGAACCCAGGCCTCTTTGACCCTCTTGGAAGTTCCTTCTCTGCCCCCTAACCTGAGCTGACCCCAGGACCAGGCTCCATGTATCTCTCTGCCTCCCCCTGGAAGATGCCCCCAAGGCTGCCTGCAGGCCTCTCCCGTCTGGGTTGCTCACCTGCCTGAGGCATGCTGCTCCAGGTACTGCTTCCAACCTGGGGCCAGCTCGTTGGGCTTGAGGTTGGGATCTATGACGAGTTCCCAGCTGTCGGCTGGCTTGGCCACCTCCATCTTCTCATAGAAGACTTTCTTCCATTCACAAGTGGTCAGGCTGGTAGACATGGTCCTGCTGGCAGGGATAGAAGCTTGAATTCAGCCTAAGGGAGCATACAGAAAGAGCCCAGGTCGATGCCGAGCAGTTCAGTCTCTGTGGTCTGAAAATCCTCATCAACAGGACCAGGAGGAAACAGGACCCAGCACTATCCTTTGTCACCTGGCACCTGTTTCCATGGCAGCTGAGCCAGGAGCCAAGAGCCAGGCCTGGGGAGGAGGGAAGTCCCAAGAGAGAGTTCTAGGGCCCAGAGCTGGGCTGGAGAGGCAGGGCTGGGTAGTGACCCTGAGTGGAAAGGGCAGGCTGGGAGGCTCAGGCCCAGATCACAGCCACCCAAGCCTTCAAGGGTCTCCACCCTCCTGCTTCCCCTACTGCTTCACCCTACTGCTCTTCCAAGTATCCTGCACATTGTGTGCGACAGTAACTATGACACCCTGGGGAGCCAAGGAGAAACAAGGGCTGAGGAAATGCAGAGCCTGCAGCTTGCACACCCCCTGATGTGTGGGGACCTTCATTCACTATTCACAATTCACCAATTGCTTGACCTATGTGCTGGCCAGGGTGGGAATAGCTCCCCCTTCATCCAGATCAGGAAACGGAGGTTTACACGGCTCTAAGAGCCTCATCCAAGACTCAGATCCAGGCCTTTCAAAACCAAGCTCATTTGTTCATTTATCAGAATACTACTGAGTTCTTAACACGTAGGGATTGAGATAGAAGTGAGATGCCCTTTGCTCAGAAAGATCTCAAGCCAGTTGTGAGATAGAATGCAATCTGACACGCTATAAAAAACACAATGATAACATTTCAGATTCCTAGAATCTTAGAATTGTTAGAGCTCATATTTGGTTCCTGGCCCCAGGCCACATGGAAGAAGATGCTGGAGGAATCAGTTTGTTCTGTGCTGCAAGCTTCCACTGTCTCAGCTGCTGCTGAAAGAGGCCAGGCAATGGGGTACCCACAATTCCCTGGTGCCCAATTTGAATACTTTAGAGACTAGGAGGGAAACTGACTCCAGATTTGCATAATCCAGATGAAGGCACAGACAGCAGAGGGAGGCACCGGGGCAGGGAAAAGACCAGGTGGTTTGGCACTTTGTCCCTCCCGGCTCTGCAACATCTCTGCTCGGCCTCAGACCCCAATAGTTACCCTCAGTGGACTTCTGTCTTCCCACCTGCACAGGGGAGGCTGGCTAGATAGTAACTAGTGCCTCTTCCAGCCATAATCTACTTCTGATTCTTTAACCTGGAAACCAGATCCCTGGAAAGGTGGAGGCACACAAAGGGAACAGCATGCAGCATGGAAAAGGTTGCTAGGAACTGGAAAGGACTTTTCAGTGTTGAGTTCCAGTCGTGGCACTTGTCTCCAAGTGGTTTTTGCAGGGGGTGAGGTCGGGGACAACACCACTGCATCATCTCTTAGAACAGGGAGATGTTCTCCACTAGCTTTGTGCTGAAGACCTCAGAAAGGACAAAACCATGTCTTTGGGTCCTTGACCAAGAACTCTAGAAGAAACTCTTAGAAATCTGATTTCTTCATTGGCTTCTTTATCTCTTGACATTGAATTAAGACACCTGAGGTTCAAAAATGGGAAATTACTTGGCCTCAGGACTGGGTTACTCACACGTCCCTGGTGTGTGAGTAACACCCACTCACCCAGCCGAGGTGAGATGGGGGACCCATGAGTTCCCAGGAATTTAATGACTTGAGGAAATTATGGCCCAGACTGGAGCCACATGCCAGGAATGAATCTGAGAACAAAGGACAAAGAAAGAAAAGCAAAAAGATAGAGGGTGAAAATTGCCAGGGTTTATCTGTTTGTTTTCACCCAAATGATACAATCCCCTTAGGCCTAGCATCAGGTGTAATTTAGAGTGGGAGCCCTCTAAGCAGAGACCGATAGAATTCATCTTTCTGTGCAACGGACCTGTTTTCTCTCAAGAAAAAAATGTGCTTACAATCCAACCGATGAACAAAATGACTACCTCAATTTTCTGCAAGGCACTGGATTGCTCCAGAAGCCACAAATTAAGAGCTCGCTAATGTAAAAATGTGTGCAGCTGTGGCCACATCACGTACTGGCCATTTCATTATACATCCCTGCTGTCTTTTTAATCTAGATAATATTTTTTAATAAAGGAATTTTATTCCTTTATAAGATATGTGACTATGCACCTGTATTGTACAAACAAAATCAGCAAGAGGGAGAGGGATAAAAAAAAAAAAAAAACAAACTAGTCTCCTCTCCAATTTGGAATATGGGTTAATAAATATTAATAAATACTTTTGTAAAATATTCATTACTCAAATGTTACTTATTTGAATAATACAAGGATGGCAATGTAGAGTCTAGAATATGAAGGTAATAAAGAGTTGGGGAGGTGAGTAGGTATCACTTGAAGGGTTTTGGAGACTGTATGTAACCTTTACCCCACAGGTTTCAATGCATGGTCTTGAGGGGGGATATATTCCCTCTACCCACTCCAGGCCCTGGGGAAGAACCCCTATCATTGCCAGCCATTGTTACTGATGGGAATATGCTGTTCCAGAGGGATTTGAGGGCCCAGGAAGAAAAAAAAGTTAAATAAAAGTGAGTTAGTGCAATTATGTTGGCTAATTGAACATAATAAAGAGAAAAAAAAAAGTGAGTTAGTGGTTCGGGATATTTCTTAACTAAGAAACAAATCCAGAGGAAATGCAAGCTATGTCCAGTCTTCTCCTCTCTCTCCACAATCCAAGATCCATGGAAGGTGCTACTGGACAAAGCCGAGGTTCCCAGGGAATCTTTTTAAAGGGTGGTTAAGAAGGCGTCTCCATCCTCAGGCTGCAGCACTTGGAGAAGGCACAGCCCAAACTCTACTCTTTGAGCGGGATTGACTCTGAATCTCGGGAACGTTCACGTGGTCAGAACAGCTTTCAGTGCGTATAGTGAGACTACTTCCAGGAAATATTTCAGGCCACTCTTTTAGCAACTGGCGGCAACGATAATACCTTCAGGCAGCCTAGATCCTTTTCCTGCTGGGATTCAAGGGTCCAAATTCTATGGGCCATGCCTCGGGCACCCCAAAGTCTGTATTAAACATGGCCATATCTACTGTTGCTTTTTTCAGGACCTTATTATGCTAGGCAAAAATTTCATGAAGAATTGTCACACTATGTAAGGGAAGTACATAAATAAAAAGAGTGCTCCCTGCTAGGGGGAAAAAAAAAAGAGGATGGGAGTTGATTAAGTGAGTTAGTGGTTCAGGAAGGAAGAATGCAGAATTCTCCGCTGAAAAGAGACAGTCGAACTCAGAGGGTCTGGAGATACTTTCAACAGATAAAGTATATGCTGAATTCTGTCCAAGATGTTGAAGGCCTCCATCAGAGTTCCTTAGCTATGCTCAGAGAACCTGCTGGTTTCTGATGAGCTGAGGCTCACTAGACACACACACACACACACACACACACACACACACACACACACACAGAACCATAGCTCCTCTCTGGGACAATTCCAGGCATCATGACAGAGTGACAAAGAAGACTGGGGAAGCTTATGTCAGCTGTTAAAGCTTCTCTTCTAAAATGACATTCATCACTTTCCCTCACATTCCATTGGCCAAAGCAGGTGACACAGCCAAGCCTGCAAGGGCGCAGGGAAATAGATCTTGCCAAAGGTGAGGTGGTGGTGGGGGGGTGCTTTAGGGAGTGGCCCTGAACATTATGAACAACAATAAAATCCATCACAGCACCCACCTGAACAATGGTTGCCCTCCTGGAAAAACAGAGCTGAACAGGTTCTATGGTGCAAGGTAGTTATAGATATGACATATATTTCTTAAAAACCAAGAAAATGATTACCATTATGTCAAGATAGTAGTTATCTCAGTCTGGAGGGGGAGAGGTGACTGTAATAGGGGATTATTATGTATTATGGATGGGAGGGTTTCCAGGAGGCTGGCAAAGATTTCTCTGGCCTGGGTGTGCATTATGCAAGTTTTCAGTGCTTAATTATTCTTTAAAATTGTATGTGTATGTTTTATGTACTCTTCTGTATATATAACCTATTACACAATTTAAAATAAAATGGATACCGCCTCTGCCTCTCCCCTTTCCTCAGATTGTCCCAAAGCACCAGCATCTAGAAATGGCCCTTCTGAACATTTTCGTTAAGATGGTCATAGATCATAAAACTGAAAGAAGCCTGGAGAAACCATCATGCCCTTACCCTGAGAAAGGTATTAGGTAGATGAGCAAAGGAAGGTCAAAGAAAGAAATTATGAGAGACAGTATCTAGTAATAGTAAGCTCTCGGTAAATGTCCCAGGATCTTGAATGCATTTCTTCTACAGCACCTGCTATAATATCATTACATTCCTTCCACAAGACTGTCTTACTCATCTTGTATGTTTTCTCCAGCAAGTATCAAAACCTGAAACTCATAGTAGGTGCTCAGTAAAATCTTGTTTAATGAGTGAATAAAGGCAAGACTTTACTGTGTGTATCCTTTACAATGGAGGCTGACAGTGAATTCTAAAAACGTAAGAACCATATAATAAGTTTCCACAGACCCCAGAGCATATGGATAGGCACATTATAGAAGTACAGTAGGTGTTGTGAATTTCATTCAGTTCATAACAACAAAGATTCATTTAATATTCATGACATGCTAGGATGAATATTTGTGCAGAGAGGGACGCATTAATACATGATCTGCCCATGAAGGTACCCCTTAAATTGTGGGACTGAAAGGGAATCCAGCACTCCCAGCTTCTTGGAATTAGGTTTACAGTCATAGGTCTAGTCTAGAATATAATGTTTTTTGGCACTATAATCTCAACATAATGCCAGTTATCAAAAAGAGGGGGAAAACCCTAAATCTACCCAAGCCGACCCTCAAGGAGGATATCTAATTTTTAAATAGACTTCTCACTTCACTCAGACATATCAGACACATCGGGCACCATTTTAAGAAATATCAGAAACCATAATCTGTATGCTGGGGCTGCAGACCACTCATGTGCTGGGGGTGATGTTATTCATAAACCACTTAAGGAGATGAGCTTGAAAAGATATATTTCATTAAGTCGTAAGTTCATACTGATATTTTCCAATGGGGTTTTAACATTGTTGCAAAAGTATTTTTATCCCAAATATAATTTCAGTCTTTTCTTCTTATAAAATAATGCTATAAATTACTTAAACTAATATAAATAATTGTTTTGTCTGTCAACCATAAGTTCATTAGCACTAGATACTGCCATTAGCACTGACTATAAAAGCACTAGATAATTAATAATTAGATTAGATCATTAATTTTTTGTATGTCCCACTGATTATGTACATTCAAATCACTTCATTTCAAGTGAATGGTAATGAATTATGTATGCCTTGGTGATTTAATCACTTGTATGACATTTTGTATGCTTTAGTTTTATTTACCCATTCAACATTCAATAACTATTGCTAGGTTTCCATCCTTTTCTAGGTGCTGGGGATAACACAGTGCAAACAAGACAGAAATCCCTTCCTTCACGGTACCACATTCTACTGAGAGAGATAAACAATAAAATAATACTATGGTCGATGCTAATAGGACAGTTTTTCTTTAAAAAAAAATCAGCAGGAGAGAGAGATGGAGAATGTATGGATGGAGGGGACTAGGGAGGATTATGGTTTAGACAGTGTGGGAAGAAAAGGTCTCAAATGAAAGCCATATCTGAGAAAAGCAAGAAAGAGATAATAAAGGGAGTCCTGCTAATAGGAGCAAAGGCATTCCAGGCAGGGCAAACAACAAGTGCAAAGTCCCCGTGCTTGTTTTCTGAGGCCGCTGGAACAAATTACCACAGACTTCATGGCTTAAAATAACAGAAATTTATTGTCTCATAGTTCCAGAGGCCAAAAGTCTAAAATCAGTATCACTGGGCCAAAACCAAGGTGCAGAGCCACACTCCCCCAGAAACCCTAGAGAAGAATCATTTCTTAGCCTGTGGCCTTCTCACTCTGGTCTTTGAGGCCAGCATCTTGGAATCTCTCTCTGGTCTGTCTTCACATTGCTTTCTCTGTGTGTAGTAGAATTTCCCTCTGCCTCCCTCTTATATATGTGATTGCGTTTAGGATGCGCCCCCCCCCCCCAAACAAGTCATCCAGGAAAATCTCCCTGTCTCAAGCTTCTTAATTTAATCACATCTGGAAAGACCTTTTTGCTATGTAAGGTAACATCCACAGGTTCCAGGGATAGGATGTGACTGTCTTTGGAGGCCATGTCTCAGCCCCGCACAGCCCTTCAGTGGGAGTGCCCCTGTGTGTCCAGGAAACAGTGAGTGGGCCAGCGTGGCACTGTGCCTTGCTCACAAGCCGGGTTAGGAGTAGGGGAGATGGACCACTGCACACCAGGCAAGAGCCGGACCGCAAACAGCCTGCTAGGCCCTTCAGGAGAGCTGGTAAGAAGATTCGGGGCAGCAGAGTAACAGAACCTAACTTAGATTTGAGTAGAATCACCCATGTGCCAATCTAGGAGTTGACTGCAGGAGACAAGCAAGGACGCAGGGGAAGAAATCAGGATGCTCTTTCAATATAAGAGAAGATTGAGTCACAGCCAGGGTGACAGAGTGGTGTGGTCGGACTCTGGTGGTATGGCCAGATTCTACACATACTATAACAGGATGTACCAAAAGATTGAACGTGGAGTATGTGAGAGAGAAGGCAGAGTCAAGGACAACCTGAGCATCTGAGGGGCCATTATGGAGGTAGGAGTAAGGAGGAACAGGTTTGTGGGGAGATCAGGAGCACAGTTTGGAAGATGTTAAAATCTGAGAAACCCAAGCTGATATGTCAAGTTGATAGTCACATGTAGTTTGTTTAATTTATTGTACTATAAAGGCTTCAGAATTCTAACCTGTAATTCTTACATGGCAAACACTTCCAGTTACTAATTTTTAGTTGGTCACAGCATTCAGTTACTGGAGGGGAAGGAAAGATGCTCAGAAAATGCAATGTCTCCCCATAGTGATTGATGTACGAGAGCATTTCCCACTCCTTGTCTGTAATGACTCAACACACACTGACACATTGAAGGTTTATCTACAGGAGTCCTTGCTGCATAAACCCCACCTGGCTCTCACTGTCTAAAATGGACGTAGACCTTGTAGCATTGCTATTGAGAATGTTGCAGATGTAGCACCCAGAGCTCTTAGTTTTAAATGTGGGGCAAATTACCAACAATGTTATAGGCCAAATAAAATGCAAGACATGTGTTGTTGAAACACCCCTTTTTGGATGTATCCCACTCGACCTCAAGTTTATGAAATCCTTTCTCATTGTGCCTTAATATTAAAGTTTTTACATTTATTTTTCCTCCTTTGCAGCACTACCAAGGGTTTCCTCTGAGCGCAGAATGTATTTGAATAAATACGTGTACTGCCCATATTTGAAAGGCTTCCAGAAGGAGTGCTGCATGAATAAAGCCTTGAAGAATCAGCTATTGCAGTTAAACAAGGAAGGGGAATAAATGTATTCTAAGTAGCAGGAACGATCAGCAAAGAATTCAAGGATAAAATAATCTAGAATCATTCTGGACACTCTGTATCAACTAGGACATCTGCATCACAGAAGGGAATGATAAAGGTTGAGGCCTGAGAAGTATGTGGGACTGGGACTGTGAAGGACTTTTTAAAACTTTTTACTATTTTTATTTTTTTCCAGTTTTATGCCAGGTATAATTGATCTACATCACTGTAGACGTTTAGGTGTACAGCACGACACTTTGACTTACATATAGTATGAAATGATTACCGCTGTAAGTTTAGTCAGCATCCGTCATCTCATATGGATGCAACAAAAAGAGAGAGAGAGAGAGAAAGAAAATTTCTTCTTGTGATGAGCACTCTTAGGATTTACTCTCTTCACAACTTTCCTATACATTATCCAGCAGTGTTGGCTGTGGTCACATGCTGTCCCTTCCATTCCTAGTACTTGTTTCTCTTCTAACTGGAAGTTTGCACCTTTTGACCACTTTTCTCCTAGTCTCCTTCCCCCTTCCCCTGCCTCTGATAACCATAAATCTGATCCCTTTTCTATGAGTTTGTTTTTATGTATCTGTCGGGGGCTTTTTTGTTTGATTTTTTTTTTTAAGATCCACATATAAGTGAGATCATACATTTGTTTTTCTCTGTCTGACTTATCTCACTTAGCATAATGCCCTCCGCATCCATCCAGGTTGTTGCAAATGGCAGGATTTCCTCATTTTTTATGGCTGAATAATATATTTATATGCCACAACTTCTTTATCCATTCATCCATTGATGGACACTTAGGTTTTTTCCATGTCTTAGCTATTGTAAATAATGCTGCTATAAACACAGGGATGCAGGTATCTTTTTCAGTTAGTGTCTATGAAAGATCCTTAAACATTATGTGAAAAGTTAAGATTTCGTCCTAGAGGAAATGTGGACTTAGTGAATTGTTTTCAGGCTGAAGTATGTGATCAGATTTGCACATTGGTAATGGGCCATTTCAAGACCTCACTCTCCCTTCCCCCATAAATTGGCTGGAGTTTCCAATGCTGTTCTCATGACAGTCTAACTCTGGGTTCTGATCTACTTAGCTTCTTGCAAATCCAGACCCCTCTGCAGGAGGGTGGGTAGAACCTCCACTCCATCATACCAAAACAACACCGTAGAGAGTTCTGTTGTGCACAGCCAGTTGAGACCTACTGGATTAAGCATTGAACAAATGGAGAAATAAATAGTCTATAGTGCTTATATTGGAAAGCAATTAATACTCAGAATTTGAATATTACATGTCTTTAATGACTTCATTTTGTCAATGAAAATTCTATGAACCATTTTCCTGAATGGAGTTCATATGAACAAGAAATGAAAACACTATCGTTTCTAAGTCTGCATTTGCCAAATGGACACAGACACTCTCAGGAGATAGCCATGAAATTGCCTTAAATCTCCCACTTAGTTTTAAAAAGATGATACAGAGGGACAGGAAACGCTTAATGTGGATTCATGCTGGTAGACGGGGGAAAGAGGGAGTTTAAAAAGAACTTAATAAATAATATACTGGAGAGTATATTCTATGACAAGTAGAAACTACAGTTGCCAGAGGTTTAACAGTTACTTAATCGGTGTCGCTCCTTGCAAAGGCAATTAAGCAAAATCCAAGAGGGCAAAGAAACTCTAAGATTCAGTCCAGAAGGTTTCAGTGTCCAAGGCGACCCACTGATGGAAACTGGTCAGAGTATGACACCAAGCTCACGGATAGCTGCAGTTTCCACATGGGAGTCCAGGTCATTCTTCCAAGAGACTATATGATGCAAGAAAAAGCAGAAACTGCAACCCACTTCTGGAGGCCCCAGGAACTGGGCAAGGAAACAGAAGATTATTTCCTCATCTTAAAAATTCATTGGGAAGAAAATCCTAATAAAATTTTATTATTATAAAAGTGAATAGTGATAGGATGCTGACTTTGCATCGTGAGTATTTCTGAGTACTTTACGTATATTCATGCATTTTGGCACACAAGAACACTGTGAGGTCGGTACTGTAATTACTATCCCCATTTTACAAGTGAGGAAACTGAGCATAGAAAGGTTAAGTTGTTTACTGGTGGTCACATAGTTACTAAGGGACGGTTGCAGGATTTGAAACCAAACAATGTGGCTCACGGGCTGGATGCATTTATCCACTAAACTTCTCCCTACATCCAGTTTTAAAAGTAATAAACCCCTTGTAAAATTTCAAGCAATACAAAAATACAGTAACAAAGAAACAAAAGTTCCACATTCTCTTTACCCCACCTCTCCCTGCCCTTCATTTTTTGTGGCAAGTTATTATGGATAAAAATTTCGAATTTATTTGGCTATAGAATATATTCGATTAAAATGGATCATCATGTTTTGGGGTCTATAATTTGTAAGGCTATGTAGAACCGGTATCTTTCCAGGGCAGTACATGATGATTTATGAGGCTTGTTGTGAGCCTGCGTTAGTACTGGGCGCCTCAGTTAGTACTGAGGCCAGCACCACACCTCGGCAGCTGCCCCCCATCAGAGCTCCCCTGCGTGACTGCAAGGCAGCGCCTTGTGATGCCACCACAATACTGCTTCTGTAGGAAAGCAATCTTTCATCAAAAGGAGGCGGAAACTGTTAGAAGTTGAAAAAGCAACGAATTGGTGATGTGAGGCCATGCTTTGGCAGCCCATGATGCTCTCGAAATGTGACTCCAGTAAAAACCAGAAAGCCTTTGCAAATATTTCTGAGTTCTTGACTTGGGATCCAGGAAAATCGAGGCAGTGTCCACTATGGGGACTATTTTTAAATGGCGTCCATTACTAAACAGTTATTGACTCTATGAGCGCAGAGTGTCAGCTGAGGCTCTGAGACTCTTGGGATGACCACAAGACATCATCTGCCCTGCTGGACTCCATCCGGGCAGCACAGTATTGCCTTTGTTTACAGCCTTGAAACAATCACACCTTTCCCTCATGGCATCCTGTCCATGAACCCTTGCTCCCTTGCTAGAATAAACTTCTATCCTCTTCTCTGACCCACAAGTTGTTTAGGGGTAGAATTCTTAAAATTCACAGACAAATGGGATTTTTCTGTCTCCCATTTTATTATTTATTATTATTGATTTTCCCCTTAATTTCATTGTCTTGAGAGAATGTGGTCTGTATGGTAGCAATCATTTGACACTTTCTGAGGCTTCTGTTGAGTTATACTTTTTTGTGTTTATTTTTTTAAATTTATATTGAATCTATTTAGAAAGGTAGCATAATATTATAAATAAAGGTTCAGACTCTAGAGCAAGATATGGATTTTAATCAGCTCTGCCAGTTACTGTCTGAAAAAAATTGGGTGAATATCTCAGTCTCCACATCTGAAAGTAGGGGTATTAATAGAAATCATTGCAGTGGGTTTTTGAGGGGATCAATGAGCTCATAGCTGTACAGAGCTAGAGACAATTCCCAGCTCATAGTGAATGTTCAATACATGTTATTTACTATTATTATGCCATTATATTATATTGCTATTATTATATTCCATGTATATAATGTTCTTTTTTATTTTTTTTAAAGATTTCTTCATTTATTTTAGAGAGAGAGAAAGAATGCATGAGCCATGGGAGGGGCAGAGGGAGAGAGAGAGGGGAAGCAGACTCCCCACTTACCAGGGAGCCCTACGCAGAGCAAGATCTCAGGACCCCGAGACCATAACCAGAGCTGAAACCAAAAGACACTTAAGCAACTGAGCCACCCAGGCACCCCTCCATATATATAACAATCTTTTTTTTTTTTTTTGCCAAGGCATATTCTCCAGTGTATGTATGTATGTATGTATGTACGTATGTATGTATGTATGTATTTATTTATTTATTTATATTAGTTTCCAAGGCAGAATGTAGTGATTCATCAGTTACATATAATACCCAGTGCTCATTACATTACACGCCCTCCTTAATGTCCATCGCCCAGTTACCCCATCCCCCCAACCACCTCCCCTCAGCAACTTTCAGTCTGCTTCCTAGAGTTCAGTGTCTCTTACGGTTTGCCTCCCTCTCTGTTTTCATCTTATTTTATTTTCCTTCCCTTTCCCTACGTTCATCTGTTTTGTTTCTTAAATTCCACATACGAGTGAAATCATATATTTGTCTTTCTCTGACTGACTTAGAACATTCTTAAATGACAAAATTATACAGATGAAGAACAGTGGTTGCCGGGGGGGGGGGGATGAAGGGAGGGAAGAGGGTAACTGTGAACGGGCAGCACGAATCCGTGAATCTACACATGAGATAAAACCACATAGAACTACACACGCACACAGGAGTACATGCAAAACTAGTGAAATCTGAATAAGATCTGTAGATTGTACCAACTGTGTTGACTTCCTGGCTTTGATCCTGTGCTGTGGTTATGTAAGATGTTACCATTGGGGGAAATTGGAATGGGAGAAGGGTACACAGAACTTCTCTGTACTATTTGTGTAACTTCCTGTGAATCTATAATTATTTAAAAATAAATTTAAAAAAAATCGTCGTAGAACATTGTGAATGTTCAAGAAATGTTATTTAGTATTACTTATTTTTG
Source organism: Eumetopias jubatus (assembly GCF_037043125.1). Classification (NCBI taxonomy): domain Eukaryota; kingdom Metazoa; phylum Chordata; class Mammalia; order Carnivora; family Otariidae; genus Eumetopias; species Eumetopias jubatus. The sequence goes on along the minus strand of NW_028274807.1, from coordinate 78,469,379 downwards.
TCATAGCAGTTTTTCTAAGTTTTTGTGCATTTAACATACATTAATTTTGAAATAAAGCAATGTTATTTTTTTAAAAAAGATTTTGCTTTAGCGAAGTTACAAATTGTTTTTTTTTTAAGATTTTATTTATTTATTTGACAGAGAGAGAGAGCACAAGCAGGGGGAGTGGCAGGCAGAGAGAGAGGGAGAAGCAGACTCCCCGCTGAGCAGGGGGAGCCCGAACCCAGGGGTTCGATCCCAGGACCCTGGGATCATGACCTGAGCCGAAGGCAGACACTTGACCTACTGAGCCACCCAGGCACCCCCAAAGTTACAAACTTAAATATATAGGAACTCATGTTAGGTAGGTTGGAGTTTGTGATAACTAGTGTCACATTGTAAGCCCCTTCTGAACTGTGAAAATGTCGGGAGGCATGGATAGGGAAGCCCCAAATCCTGGGTCTGTGAATGTTGGTCCAGGGGATGCAGAAAACACTGGAAACAATAGATGAGAAAGGGCGGTCCTCCAGCCATTAGCCCTCTGTCGTCTCCATGAGTGATTTCTATTCCCAGGATGCCCCCAGCAAGAGCAATCACTGTCTCCCAGTTACTTCAGCTGGAAAAGTCAGGGTCATGGTTTCTAAAAGGGGCCTTGGATATTATCCTGTTGCAGTCTTTTCATGTATAGTCAGAAGCTGAGGACCAGGGAGAACTAGCTTGCGGACTCAGCCAAGGGACCTTGACTCAAGACCAGAGCTGCTTGCCCAAGATCTCACTGCATGGGCCCAAGCCAGCGGGGTTTGGATGATACCCCTCCACCCTCATGTACCCAGGGTCACTTGAATATGGTTGGGAGAGGAAAGCTGAAGGGGCAATCCCAGCCCTCAGCATCGAAGGGGAGTGGCAAGATGCTCAGGGTGCAGCCAATCCACACCTGGTACCAGGCATCCAGAGCTTGGATGCAGATGTGGAGCTGTGTGACTTGCCCTGGTGGCTTCCTCTCTAACATTCAGAATTGGGGATTTTGACCCAAAGAGAATTCTAGCTCTGAAATTCTTTTTCTTTAAGATTTTATTTATCTATTGGAGAAAGCAAGTGCGCTCACACTAGCGGGGGAGGAGCAGAGGGAGAGGGAGCATGGAGCTGGACGTGAGGCTCCATCCCAAGACCCCGAGATCATAACCTCAGCCGATGGCAGACGCTTAACTGAGCCACCCAGGGGCCCCTCCAGTTCTGAGATTCTAAACTCTCTCTTTAGGCTGTGCTGTGCAGTTGGAAAAGCCGTGCGCTAGGGTGCATGAAGAAAGGGGCCCCTTTTTGTTAATTCAATAGCCGACACACAAAAGTAGCACCTGTGCTGGCTGCGGCCCAGCCTGCAAGTCAGAGGGTAAAAGTTGCACCCCCGGGCTTGCCACTTACTAGCCTGTGTGCTCGTAGGCTGTCCGCTCTGAATCCCAGTTCCTTCATCTGCCAAATGGGATCTTTTCTTCCTTAACTGGCAAGGTAGTGGTGAGGATTAAGAGAGCTCTTGGCAACGAAAGCCCCTGGAGATCCGTACCTTCAGTTCTATTTATTGTTAGTGTCATCTCATGAGCCCCTGCTCCCTCCAGTGTTCTCTTAGGGATTGCCTGCTTTTGCCTGAGAATGGAGATCCGACCTCTTTTTCCCCAGGAGAGCTGCAAACCCAAAACAAAGCAATGGCTTTCAGAGTGGAAATTCACACACCCAAGTAGGTCTCTGAAGGAGAGATCCGGGGGCCAGAGGACCACAAATCACATCCTATAAGCCACCCGCCCATCCCATGGGATGGCTTCACCGAGAGGAAGAAGAGGGTTATAGGAAGGGAGCAGGCACAAAGGCCCAGGAAGCCATCTAGAAGAAATCGCACTAACCCCATTGACACCTTTCGGCTTCCCTGGAACCAGAAAGCAGGGCCTCAGCCTTCAGTCCATGGTGTACCCTGCCACCTTGTGGCTGTTTGCTAGACTGCCTCAAACACGTAGGCCCTGGAAGAGCTATCAAACCAACGGGAACCCTAATTACACCTCACTCTTTCACTCCATCATTCAACAAACCTGTACAGATGCCCATGGTGGTTTCGGCTGAGGAAGTTCCTGGATGGCTGGCCCCAAAGGATTTCCTGGGGTGGAGTGCTGGGGGAGAGGAGAAGGAGAAAAAAGACATGCTACATAGAGGTCATGGTGTATCACAGACTGCAGCCCGGATTGTCAGGAAGGGATGCATTTCTCCACATGACTGAAGGATAGGGACCCAGGTAGAAGTAGTGGGAGGTGAGGCACAGTTCCACTAACAGGAAACGTGTGTGAAACCCCAAGCCAGCGTGTGTGCTGGGGAAAAGAGATGGACGAAAGCCACCCCTGGAATGCAGCTCAGTTCAGGGGCACAGGAGCTGTCCAGCCCTCCACAAAATGGCCCCAGACTTGTGTGATCATGCCCTTCTTTCTTGAGAGTCAAAGCACACCCCTACTTCTGACGTCTTCCCATGATCAAAACCAGTTTCTAAGTGGGATGGGACTGGAGAGAATCTCAAGCTTGAAAGGGGACCGTAGAGTCATTTAGCCCAACCCTTTCCCCACGTCAACATCACTGTTAACTCGTCCTGCATCTTCTGCCTAATCACCTCAGCAATGAGCTAGGGAGCCCACCCAAAGCCCCTTCCATTCTTATACATCTGTTCAGAAATCCTTTCTTTTACCCAGTGGATTTCTGCCTCTTTATAATTCCTACCTGGGGGTCCAAGTTTTGCTCCCCTAGGGTTATACCGAGGAAGTGATTAGAAATATGAAGATATTTGAGGAAAGCAATCATTTAGGGGCTGCACTAAGGTTTCTGGTAATAGAAACTCACGGCAGCATAAGGCAGGGATTTTAGTGGAAAGAACACTGACTTAGGTATTTGGGGAGCTGGATCCTCCCCCTCATAGAAGATCTTTGCTTAAATGTCACTTGGCTTTCTTTTACGTATGATGAAAAGATTGGATTAGATTAGAGGTTCTCAGCCTTGGCTGTGCCTGAGTGTAACCGGGGGAGCAGTCAGCAGAACATTTAAATGCTCGCTCTGGCAAGAGCTGCTGGATTAGACTATTAGTCTCCCATTTTTATTAAGGGACTTTTATCAAACCTGTAATGGTCTGGTATACACATCCTCGGTAATTCCTATTCCATAGGGACCTACATGGATCTAGATTTTTCTCCCTTCTGCTTAACCAAAGTGTGGTTACTGAGCACAGTTGCCTTGTCCCCTAATGTTCTTCTGATGTGAGACCCACCAAAGATATGAAGAACACGGTTGGGTGGAGGAGAAGTGGAGAAGCATTGCCTGACCTCAGCCAAGTGACCTGGTCTCTCTGCATCTCACCCTCCTCACCCGTGAGAGGTCACTCGAGCCCCGCCACAGTGGGCTGTGGTGAAGGGGACTGAAACCATGAATGCAAACCCCAGTGCCAGGCATCGCGAACATGCTCCAAATCTCAATTCCCTTCACTTTTGTCAGCAGGGAGAAAGTGCAAAGGGAAGGTGAGGGTTGTGCTCTTCCGAGAGCATCTCACCAGCCCCTCTCCTACCAACAATCCCTGTCATGGGTCGAACTGTGTCCCCTTAAAATTCATATGTTGAAATTCTAACCCCCAGAACCTCAGAATGTGACCTGATTTGGAAATAGGGTCGTTGCGGTTGTAATTAGTTAAGATGAGGAGGTCCTTAGGGTGGGCCCTACACCAATTTGATTGATGTCCACATAAAAACTGGAAGGTGGGACACAGGGACATACATGCAGGGAGAATGTGAAGGTGAAGACAGAGACCAAGGTGATGCTTCTACCAGCAAAGGTGTGCTAAGGATTGCCAGCAAACTGCCAGGAGCTAGGGGGAAAGACTGGAATAAGCTCTCAGAAGAAACCAACCCTGCAACACCTTGATCTGAGACTTCCATCCTCTGTGGGACAATACCCTTCTGTTGTCTGGGCCACTCAGTTTTGTGTGACAGCAGCTGAAACTGAGCCAACTCCAGAGGTGGCTCCTATTGGTGACATCAGGGAGGACAGCTCTTTCTAGACAGCAGGAGGCACTGCAGTCCCACAGGAAGGAGGGACATGTGTGAAAGCCCTGAGAATGGTCCTGCTTGGCCCCCAGCTCATTAGGCTGTCGGCCTCCTATGGCCTGAAGGAACAACTTGACATTCTGAACATCGCCCTGCTCAGGACTGTCACTCATTGGCCATAATGTTATATCTCTGTGTTTCTTTGTGATGTTACCTCCATATTTGTCCATGTTTTGTTTTCCCAATTTGACCATACACTCCTTGAAGGCTGGGATGATGCCATAAACCAAAGTGGGAATCAGGGGCCCCTGTTGATAAAAATTCTTGGCTTGGGGGTGCCTGGGTGGCTCAGTCAGTTAAGTGTCTGCCTTCAGCTTAGGTCATGATCCTGGGGTCCTGGGATCGAGCCCCGAGTGGGGAGCCTCTTTCTCTCTCTCCCTCTGCTACTCCCCCTGCTTGTGTTCTCTCTCTCTCAAATAAATAAAATCTTTTTAAAAAATTCTTGCTGTGACCTTAGGGACGTCCCTTCTCCCCTCTGCACCTAGTGTCTTTATCCGTCAGTTAGGAGCATAATCTCCAAGGCCACATCTAGTCACAATATTCTGTGATTCTGACTCTTAGCATCCTTGTTATTTAATCAACCTGCTTGCTTAGGATGCAAAAGGAAGGGAGACTCAGGAAACTCATCTTGAGATGTGCTGACAAGCCAGGCTTTTGGGGTTAAATGTGTCAGACTCATTTAATGAGAGGGCTAGACCCCAAGGCCTCGGGGACCAACATAGTACTCTAGGGGCTCCCGGCCCCATTGGGTCCCCTTCCTAGACTCGGGGCTTCCCGCTTCAGCACCTGCCTGTCTATAAGGCCTCTCCCTTAGTGACTGTGGATTCTTCGTCCTCCTTCAGTGATGCTATACTGAGTGTGCTGGACCCTGTGCCCACAGCAGGGCTGGGCTCTAGGGTGCCTGGTAGAAGCCACCCGTGGCTGCTTTGAGGGCTTGGGGAAACAACACTGTCTTTCCGAGTGGCTATAGTATTTTGAGTAGCTCACTTGTCTTACCTCTGAGGGATCACAACATGCCTCAGCCTCTACTAGGGAGCAGCCTGGACCCAATCTAAGAGTCTCTAAGGATCTTCCTAATGGCAAATACCCCAGAGGCCTGAGCAGCTGGGTAAATCGCCCTCTTCTGGTTGGAAGGAAACAGGGACTCACACAAAGCAGTCCAAGTAATGGCAGGTGGTATAGCAGTGGAGGCAGGGACCTGATTGAAAAGTGCTTATAAGAGGGATGGAATCTTTTAAAAATCTAAGACCAGACACTCCCACTCAATGACAAGCTTCATAGAACCAGGTACTAGAAGGTCATTCTACTTCCAAGCTTCCTCTGGGGACCTCACTCCAGTGCTCTGCCATTAATGTGACCCCACTACCCTCCAGGGATTCACTTCTGTCGGCATCTCTCCGCTTCTCTTCCCCGCTGGTATTCTCTGAAGCATGCTTCTGGTAGAACACGAGGCAGCGGAAGTGAAGACACACGAGTGAACATTTTTATTTTGAATGCACTTAGTACTTCATTTATTTTAATTTATATTTGGGGAAAATGCATACCTAAGAAGTATATTGATTTAAAGGAAAACAGTACATAAATAATCAGGGTGCGATGCCATAGCAATATCATGGAGGTGGGTCACAAATGACCAAAGTCTGAGAAACACTGGAGTGGCTGCCTGTCTCCACATTTCACTATAAATTCCCAGAACACACAACCTTAGTGGTGGCCCAACTCATTAGCACCCCTATTTACATATTTACATCACACTGTAGGTGCTGTAATAGGGCTGCAGGTCCTCAGGGAGCTGGATGCCCTTGGATCCAGTGTCCGCCCTTAGACAAACCAGCAGTCTGGGGTGGGGGGTAGGGTTGCATGATGTGCGATATGGCTGCCCAAGTTCTGGCTCTTCTCCAGGGGCTGAGGACAATTTTCTTCGGGAAAATTCTGTGGGCAGGTGCAGCTTGAGGTGTTATTATGGACCTCTAGGTTGAGTTGTAGCTCTGGGGGGCACTGTCTGGGAGTGTCTGAGGCGGGCATGTGGTTTCCAGCCCCCTGTAACCTTACTCTGAAGGGTGGCTGTGAGAACTGAATGGGGTCATTGATACAAAGGCGCTTTGAAAATCATCCACACCAAGAGAGGGGACAGTAAGCAACTTCCCTCATCTCTCCTGCCTCAGTGCCTTCATAGGGCAATGACAGATTTGAGTTGGGTGATCCTTACTATCTCATCCCTTCCAGCTCCTTAGTAGTTCTGCTTGATTCTAAGTTCCCTGCCTCTCTGCATTTTGCCCCCAACCACCAACCTGGTCTCCAGAAACTTTTCCTCCAAAATTCCAACAATATAGGGAAGAACATCAGGAGCCCCCTGTTCTATAAGTTACGTATTTGTAAAACGTGGCATTCATGTCATGTTTGCCTTTTAAATAAAAATTCTGTATGCCCTTGGCCTACCTTATCTGTTTAGAGATGCTTGCTTTTTACTTATTATTGATTGTCGATTGGCTCCAGTTACTCTTTGATCTTCCATTTTGTTTGAACTTGAATGCCACCCACACTGTCTGCCCTGGGCCCATTGTCTCTCTATTAAACAGTAATGACACATAAACGAATTCGGAGGCCCTCTGGGAGTGGAGGGGCCCTGGGCCAGCCACCCTCAGGCCTGTGAATTGTCATTTCTGAAGCCGTCTGTTTTGTAAGTTCTTTTGCCAAGTTTCTATGGGAGCAGAGGGGATCATCTTCTCCCTTTTCAAAGAGCAGGGTGAGCTGAGGCCTCGAGCTGGCAAGTCCTCTAAAGTCATTTTCAAAGGAAACCTGAACCAAAAGGCCATGTGGCTGGCAGGGGGTGGTGTGACTTTGTGAGGCTCTCTCTGGGGCTTTGGGTGCTCAGCCCCCACAAACCTCTCAGCACGTGCCCAGAGCCTGCTGCAAAGGCCCTGCCAGGGGCCACCTCTGTCCAACCACCGGCCAGAGGGCCCAGGGAGGGGCTCCGCTCCACAGCCCCACCCCACGGCCACCCAGGAACCAGAAGGCAAGTGCGGACTTTCTCCTCTGGGGTGGGGGGGGGGCAGGACCGCACTTGTCCTCACTGTTCTTAGGTCTCATCAATCAAACTTGAACCTTGGGGCTTTTTGAGGTGAAACAAAACTGGATGCCAAAGCAAGCTAGGGTGAACTTATGTCTGAATCATGGACTCATAAATGATCTAGTTAATCTAAACCTCTCATGGACAGGTTGGGAAAGGGACACAAAGGGGAAACGGTTGTCCCAGGTCACGCAGGAGGAAATGGCTGCCTTCCACCAGAGTTCTCTGGACAAAGAGCACTTCTCCAGGGATGGAGGTTTGCTTGGCTGGTTGCCATTCGTAAAGCTTCTGAGTCTATACATACCTGTCAATCATCAATCACACAGCAGGTACCAGGCTGAGAAATGTATGATGGGGCCAGACCTGACTTCATACTGTCCCCTGGACCCCAGCAGAGAGAAATTGTTTATGAAGCCAGGAGGCAAGAGGAGCCTTCACAGAATGGGCAAATTCTCCAAGACACAGAGAAGGAAAGGAACGCCTATACCTTCGTGTCAGAAGGGCAAGAAGGGAAATCACGAAAGCTCAGCCTAGAGCTCTGAGTGAAAAACAGACAGAAGCAAGAACCAGCCAGAAAGAGAAGGTGAGAGGCAGTCCATCCCACACCCCCCACCGGAGTTCCTCACGACTAGGGTCTGGAGCCTGCAGCCCGTCCCAGTCTGGGAGCCAACAGTGGGTCTCAGTGTCCAGGAGCCAGCCCCAGCCTCAGCCTGCCCGAGGCCCCAGCAGCCACTCCTCTCCATGAGCACCTCCCGCGAGATTCAGAGCCAAGGAAACCAGACCCATTCCAGTCCTGATCCCAACACAAGGAAAGACCTCTGGAACGAGCCCACTTGACTTTTCTACATTTTATTCTTGTATTTGTACAGCTATATTTTACAACGCGGTAATGCAGTTTAGACACAGCCAAACCCTGTCTCCGGAGTAGTTCTAACACAAGCATGACGCAGAATGTGATGAGACAAACATTCCCAAAGAGAGCTTAGTGAGCAACAACTTCAAGTCCCTGTGTCTGCCTACACTTCAGAAGGGATGGCACGCTTGTCCATCACTGAAAACTTCCATGAAAAAAGGCACCGTAGGACACGTTGTACAGGTATATACAAACCAAAAACTAGAACAAAACTACACATTTTTCCTTCGGTAGCTTTTTTTTGTTCTTTTTGTGTTTTTTTTTTAATACACACTTTGTAAATTGTAAACCTTCACTTGCAAAAAAATACAAATACACTGAGGCATTTTAGACAAAATATTTTCTTACTTATACAGATGCAATACTTAAAATATTCTCTTAAGTGCTCTTTCTCAATAAAGATTCTCAGATCCGTGTCTGCCTGCAGATACAAAATCGAGCCTTTAACGCAGTTTTATATTTTTAATATATCTTTTTTAGGTTTATATATATTTATTTTATATATATATATATTTATATATTTACAACTCTGCCATATATTCCTTCACCTTTGGTTAAAAAAATTAAAGCCCTCTCTTTGATAACATACCGAAGTCTCTTCTTTTAAAAGAATGCACATTTACATACAAAAGAAACATCTGTCCCCACAAAACATATACATTCCTCATTTTGCAGACCAAGTCAAGTCAGAACTTTTGCATACTCCCCCACTTTGATATATAAAATGATTTTGCTTTTTGCTGACATGGTTTGCCTTACACATAGGAGAAGAAGCAATATTATTTTCTTAATGTTTTATGGCAGTGGGGGAAGGGGAGCTGCCTTGGCCCCCAGTCCCCACGCCCCTCCCCCCACCCCCACCCCAGCTATGATTTGCACTAGTGGATGAAAGAGGCACTACATCATGGGATGAACATTGTAAAGTGTTACAGTATCCTTTGGGTAGATTCTGAGAAGGGACTCGAATGGAAAGCATCAACACTCCATGCTTCAGCAGGCTTTGGGGAGCTCCGGGGGCAGGTCAGTGGCGGACACGCGGTATTGCACCTTGGTGTTGGTGATGGCGCCATGCTTTTGGCGCAAGTGAAGACGCAGCTGGCTTTTGTGACGGAAATGCAGGTTGCACTTCTCGCACTGAAGGAAAACCAGAGGCAAACTGTTAGCTGTCACCAATCCCAGGAACGTGTCATTGCTCGAAGACCCAGAGAAGGAGATTCTCCCTGTGAGGGATCGGGGCAGCTCTTCCCTCTGGAAGGCCAGGTTAAGAATTCTGGCTCAATTCAGCTAAGCGATAAGTAAGCTTTGTGCAAATGTCCCTTCGCTGTTTTCTAAAGTGGTGAAGTATTGCTCCTGCTTTTCCCCAGCCAAGCACATCATTTCTCTCCGTTGGCCTTGGCTTTCCCTTCAGTGAAGGACTGAGTCGACAGGCTCTGCAGGTCACTCTTAACTTGACATTGGTGCATCTAAACTTCTAGCAAATATCTATTGTACTCTTACTGTGTGCCAAAGACTATCCTGACACTTGAACGAATTTGTTAACTGAAAACAACAACTCCGTGGGATAGGTACCATTATCAGGCTCATTTTATAGATGAGCAAATAAGGGTATCGAGAGGAAAACTAATTTGCCCAAGAACAAAAAGCAAGTGAGAAGATACTCACTCAGGAACTGATAAACAAGTGGATGAAAATACCTACATTTTGCAGGTTCCCATTTGCGATATGGGTTAACCACTCATTGGTTCGCTCTTGTGTCCATCACTCTCTACAGTGATGCCTCAAACCCACCACAGCAGTGTCACTGAACACGGTGGTTTCCATGCTTATAAACCATGGGACTCTCTTTTCAAATTCAACAGAAACTCAAAAGGTAAAAGAGGCTGTGGGGTTGACTGAAAGAGCACAGTCTGAAAACTGCTCACCTACAGCATCGTTATCCTTTTATAGAGAAAGAAAACTGTGGTCCCGAGAGAGGGTCAGGCTTGCCTATGGCCCTAAAAAGGGTTGGTGTCAGAGTCAGAATAAGAACCAGATACCCCAGCAGCCCGGCCAGGATCTCTCCCCTCTATAGCAGAGATAGAAAACTATTTTTAACTGGGAAAGAGCCGGATAGTGAATATATCACAATAATGACTCTGCCCCTGTTGTAGGAAAGTCCCCATGGATAATACGTAAACAAATGAACATGGCTGTGTCCCAATAAAGCTTTGCTTATGGACATTGAAAATTAAATTTTATATAATTTGCACATGTCACAAAATATTATTTCTCCATCTTGTAGCCATTCAAAAATATTAAAACCTAGCTCATGAAATGTTCAAAAATTAGCCCGCAAGCCATGGTTGGCTGAAACCCTCCTCCAGAACACTAGGATCCCAATGGCCCATTCATGGTACCCTGTTGTGTTGCTGGCCACCTGTTCCTTCTTATAATGGCCTTTTCCCTGCCTTTTTTCTCTTATATCACCACTTTTTTCTGATTCTCCTCCCACTCCTATGGCTGCCCCTTCTCAAACACCTTCGGTCCTCTTAAGTAGACATCTAGTCCAGCATAGAGGCATACTGTAAGAAGCCAATTAGTGTGGAATGAATGAATGATTCCAAAATCGATGTAGCTATAGTTTGGACCTCTTTCCAAGGGCCCAGATCACCTAGCCCAGTATCCCCACTTTACAGATGAGCAAACTGAGACACAGCCAATGTCCAGCAGTGTGTCTGACAACCAGCCCTAAACCAGGTCTTATGGTCATTAGTTCAGTGGTCATCCCACTGTGTGCTTGAGATTGGAGCAAACAGTTCTGCTGCCTGCCCCTCCCCCACAAGCCCCTCCCAGGCCAGCCGCGGGCCACAAGAGGCTCACATACATGGTAAGGTTTCTCTCCTGTGTGGATTCGCAGGTGGCTCTTCAGAGTCTGAAGGTGCCGGAAACGGGTGCCACAGATTTCACAGGGATAGGGCTTCTCTCCAGTGTGGATGAGCACGTGGGCACGGAGGTGGGCCACCTGAATGGAAGAGCAAAGCATGAGAGGCTCTGTTGGGGTGGGCTGTGGCCCCCTCCCCTGGGAGCCCCTCATCAGCATACAGAGGCTGAGGGGTCTTTTCCCCATGGCCCTGCTCACTTGTACAAATCTGGCTCCACAGGTTTCGCATTTGTAGGGCTTCTCTCCAGAGTGAATTCGAGTATGGGTTTTCAGGTTGGCTGGTCGGTTGAACTGGGCTCCACAAATGTTACAACGATAGGGTTTCTCACCTATTCCCGAAAGAAAGGGAACAAAGAAAGCTATATTTGACGGAGGTCTCCACAGTCCTGGGTGCCTGGATCTCAGAGCAAACTGCCCTTCCTGGGCCACCTCAGTTTTCTCTCCTTTGGAAGATGTCTGAGAGAGGATCCAGGGGGCCTGCCACCCTCCTGCCCTTGCCAAACACACACCATGCCACCACAGGCTGCAGGCGGCCAGGGTCAAGGAGCAGGCTAGGGCAGAGGGGACACAACACTGGGGGTGGGACAGGGAGGGGGAAGGTTCCAGGAGGCCTTGGAAACAGGATGTCATTAGGATCATCTAACTGCAGACTTGGACAAGTCACTCTCCTTCTCTGGACCTCAGTTTCCCTCTCTGGAACTTGAGGGGTGAATTTAGATGACAGAGTCAGTCTCTGCCAGCTCTTCCCTAGGACTAGACTGATTCAGGAATCAAGCCCTTCACCAGGAAGAGACAATCAGGCTGCTCTAGTTTCTCTTTTAGAAAAAAACATGCTTTTCCGCTTGTGGGAAAGACAGCTGGATTCCATTTGCAAGAAGCCTGGGGCCTGAGTCAGAGTAGATGCTCAGGCTGGGGAAGCCAATAGAAGGGCTGAGCCTTCCTTCGTGGAAAGTTTCTGGGATAACGGACACATTTAAAATACCAAGAGAGAGTCAACTTTGGACAACAGTCGGGTTATTAGAAGCTACCTGGTAAAGGAATGTAAGTTGATAAGGAGCAAGCTCTGAGAGGAAATCAAGAGGCTTTTAATTTTTTTTTTCTGGGGTAACAAAAACCCTATCTACTTTGCCTCTCTCAGCCTTAATTGCTTCGCTTGTGCGTTGGGATTAACACTTCTGCCCCAGCAATGCTAGAGAAGCAGGACAGAGCGCCTCGGAGAAAAGACAAAGAATACAGGGAGTGGAGGAGTCGCTAAGCAAAGACACGACAGGGTTAGGCCCACCTCCAGATCAGAGCAGGGCCTGCTCCCTGCCCCCCGGGGGACCAAGGCCCCACACTGCTTTCTCTAGGGTCCTCCCCCCACCCCCCCCAGGAACCCTGCCCAGCTGCGGCGGGGGGGGGGGGGGGGGGAGCATACCCGTGTGGACGGTCTTGTGGCTGGCGAGGTTGCCCTTGTAGCGGAAGGAGGCCTGGCAGCGGTCACACTTGTAGGGTTTGTCACTGTGGGTCTGCAGCGTGTGTCTCTTGAGTGAGGCCTCCTCAGAGAAGCGGCAGTCACACTCATTGCAAAAGAAAGCCCCGTTCTCTGTCGGAGGTGGGCGGGGAGGCGGGACACCACCATTAGAACGGGGAAGGGATGTAGGGCTCCAAGGCCACGCCCCTTTGCAGTTGCCCTCAGGGCCATATGGAACCCCCAAGCTCCACCCACCCGACATTCTGGGCTTGTGTGAGTTTTATTTTTCTGAGCATTTAGAGTCTCCGTCATGGAGGAGAAAGGGGACAGAGTTGAATACTAAGGTACAGAGGGGAAACTCAAACCAACAGCTACCCAGATGGCCTGTGCCAACTTCAGGAAAGCTCAGCAGAGCTCCTCCTCCTCTAGAGAGCTCTGAGAACTGGCTTTTCTTCTCAGTTCATTGTTTTATTTACATCCATACACAGGAGCCCTCGAGCAAGACCCTTCACCTCTCTGAGCCTATCTGTGTCTCTATCTCCAAAATCAGGATAGTCAACCCCCAGGCTGCCCACCTCACAGGAGTATACTGTATACCACAAAGTGTTCTAGGAATGTGAGGTATAAAATCCAATGGTACGTGGAGGCCATTAAAGGAGGAAGTGACCGTGAACAGGGTCACCCTGTATCTCTCTGGATTTCATGTCCCCCAAACACTTCTATGAGATTGGGAGAGCCAACAAGGATGGAAGTAGAAACGGCAGCCCAGAGAAAAGGGACTGGATGCAGAGAAAAGGCAAATAGCCAGGGGGACAGATGGGGACAGTCTCTGCTCTCCCAACTACATGTCCACAAGCCTGTGCCAAATCTCATGGTGTAAATAACTGATTTTTCCCTTCTGTTAGAACATTTTGAAAATGACATGTCCATGTCACGGGGGCTCACCCCTGATTAGGTATGACTGGGCTATCCTACTGCAGCCAGAGCTTGAGGGAAAAGACAGACTTTCTTATCTAATAAAAACTGGGGATGCCAATCACAGAGTGTCCAAAACTTCAGTTTAATAATTCAGCTCAACTAACCTAATTCAGCTAACGTCAGCTGAGCACCTACTCCATGTTAGAAACTCCCTCGGACCTATGGGAGACACAGGCACGAGGCAGGTCAGCGGCTTGTCCTTACAGAGCGCATGGCCTAGCGGGGGGGCCAACCCAGGTCAGTCCTGGCAGTTGGGTCCTGAGGGACTGAGGAAGCTCTGGGAGTTAGAGCCGCTCCCCCAGGCTATCTTGGCTACAGTGCGCGTGAAAAGGGGGTCATTCTCTGTTACCCCAGACTAACTCCAATACCTCATCCCTTGCTCGGATCAGCCTGGTTCAAGAGGTCAAGAGTAGGGGGACGGGCCGGTGATTTTAAGGGCCAGTGACCTTCTAGTCGGGGACCTCTCCCAATCAGTGACAAGAGCATAAGTGAAATGGAAACGCAAACCCCACAGAACAGAGGCAGGGGCCTTCCTTCTCCCCGGGAAGGGACGTACCACAGCTGGAATCCGAGTACTCAGACTGGGTCTCTCCCATCTCCTCGGGGAATGTGGGGCCAGCGGTGTGGAGGCACATCTCTGCATGCTGTGGGGACTGAGAGCCGCACGACGTGCACTTGGGGGGGTGCAAGTAGAGCGGTGAGTGGCTCTCGCTGTTGCTGCGGGGGGAGCCTGTCAGGGACCTGTGGGCAGGAGGAAAGAGAGCCTCAGCAACTGGAGAGGGTAAAGCACTCCACCTGGCCTGGATGCTGCCCCCTCCTTCCCATGCTCAGGTGAACCCAGAGGCCAAAGCTGGGCCGCCTCCCTCTGGATCCGGGACCACAAAGTTATCCTTGAGCCCACCTCCAAACGGCGCATGCCCTGAGATCACTGATGTTAATATGCTTCCTTACTGAGGCCAGTTCAGTCAGTGGGTACTTACTCCACACCCATAATATACCCAGTATTCAGGCAAGAAAGGACACAGCCCCTGCGTCCATCGGAAGAAGTGACCCCCGTGGGAAGCCCTGACCCCAGGCCCAGGAACCCTCTGAAAGCACCTATTGACGATGTTATTGAGCCGGCTGGCCTGTGGGATGGTGGAGTCCTCCCCGCTGACACTGAGCTTGGTTGGGGACTGGAGGTCAAGGCTCTCGGGCTCCATGGGTGGCTGGCAGGCCGGTGGGGCGGTGTAGGCTCGAGGGGAGAGGCGGCCCAGCTCGGCCTGCTCGGGCCCCTCCGGTTTGGCATTCTGGTTGAGGCTGTTGAGCACAATGAACTTGTATTTCTTCCAGTTGCAGGCTTTGGGGTCGGTGGGGCTCTTGGCTGGAGGTGAACCAGAGGTCTGGAGGATGCAGGCATTCTTGCTACTGCAGGACTCCGTGGGCGAGTTGGGCTGGCAGTCGGACTTCTGGGGGCTCTGGGGGCTGACCAGACCCTTGCGGTTCAAGGGTGCACTGGGGGGCTCGAAATGCAGGGCGATCTCATCCTCTGAGGAGGGCCTCTCTTCCTCCTTGCCAGCCTTATCACAGGGGAAGTATGGGGCATTCCGGGCTGAGGGGGCGGCAGGCTTGGGGCCCTCAGCCACGCCGTAGTGCATGTCACTGCGTGTCTCCTCTGGGGCTGCCTCCTTGGGTGAGTAGATGCTGCTGTGGCAAACACTGGGAGTTCTCTCCAGGGCCGGCCGGCTATAGTCACCAGGGACGGGCCTGGCACTATCGCAAGGGTGGGCCCGCTCCTTAGGGAAGGGGTTGGCCACAGGCATCCGGGCATCCCGCAGCTCCTCATCAGAGAAGAGGAAGCTGCTGACAGGGAGGTGACTGTAGACGGGGTAAGAGGCCGGCGGGGTGGACAGGCCGCTGTACAGGCTGGGGGCAAAGGCCCTGCTCTCACACCCCGGGGCATTCCTCAGCGGCAGGTTATTCTCCACCACCTCACGACCCCGATAGGCCATGATGTCTTGGGGCATCAGCATCCGGCTATTCAGAAACTCTTCACGGGGAGGCTTGATGGCAGGAACCATCTCTGCTTCACTGCAGGAGAAAACAGAGAGGAGACCCGGGCCTCCAAATAAGAATTGTTGAACAGAGGACTTTCTGAGCGACACTGGTGTTATGTAGCCACATTTGTGCTTAGTCAGCTAGACATGAGGGATGTGGCTCTGGAATAGGGAAATCCTCGCAGTCACAAGGCCTTTATGCTAGAAATCTAGCAAGCTAGCCCGCAGTGCGGGAGACTGGACCCCGACAAGGGCAGCGAGTCAGCCCCGCAAGCTGTGCCTGCTTAGACATGCGATCACATGTTTAAGCCACATTCTGTGTATATGTGTGTGAATCTGTAATTCTTCAGATATTACAGAATGTAAAGCTTTCAGAGCCCTTAGTTCATCCATGCAAAATCCTGCAAAGGAAGAAAGGCATTACTGTCTCCATTTTACACACATGGAAATGGAGGCTCAGGGAAAGAAGAAGTTACACAATGCATGTTCAGAGGGTCACAGACAAACTGGTGGCCCATGGGAGAAAGGACTCAGCCTGTAAGCTGCCTAGAGTCTTGGGAGGAGTTTTCTTTGGAGGACCGGCAGCAGCCAGACCTGCTTTCCAATCCCAGCTGGGCCACTTAGCGGCAATGGGCCTTGGAGCAAGTTGCTTCACCCCTCCAAGCACAAGGCCTGACCCAGAGAAAGTACTCGAAAATGACCGCGATGATGACCTCGCTACCATTATCACCCACAGGAGACAACGAGCTCTCGCTGCACATACTTGAAGGGATGTTATGTGGGCGAAAAATAGGCCAGCTCACCATGATCACAGTTAACAGAGCTGGAACCAATGAGTGAAGGTTAAGAGGGCCAGATTTCAACTCGCCATCAAGAGGAGCTTTCTAACGGTCCAAGGTAGTCAGTGCGGCTCTGGGAACACTGGGTTCCTGACTCCTGGAGGTGATCAAACAGAGGCTGAAAACCTTTCTGTTTCATAAGACAGACAATCACCCTAGAGCAGCCTAATCAAATGGTGCTAAAAAAGTCAAGCCCCGAGTTTCTGTTCCACTTAGCAAAGCCCTTCACTTTGTGGGCTCTCAGGTTCCCCCGCTTTAAATGATGGTCATGTCCGACCGGCCTTCAAGGACAGGATTAGACCCAGTGAACTCAATTTAATGCAATAAATATCCTCTTCTGTAGGAGCAGGGCAACAAAAAAGATGAGGAGAGCAGCCCACAGTCTGGCAGGGGAACTAAGGCACATATGCAAATCATTATAACAGAAGTCTAAAGGAGAACTAAAACACATATGCAAATAGTGAAAATAGAAGGAAGGTCTGAAGGACAGGCAAATGGCTTAGGGATACAGAGGGAGAGCTGAGGGAGGAAGAGTGGCAATTGGAAAACGTCCACAGAGGAGCCAGCTTCCAAGCTTGGCCTGGTGGGACGGGTGGGAGGAAAGGGCCCATCCAACAAACGAAAAAAGCAAGAGGGAATGAATGCACAGGGCATATCTGGGTAGCAGTGCAAGAATTAAGAAGGCAGAAGTGTGCAAAAGCTAGCGGAAACGTAGGCTGTGGCACATTGTAGAGGATATGCATGCATTATCAAGAATTTCAGATGTCTTCCACTCCCAAGGGCTTCTCCCTCCGTAGCAGCTCACCTGGCCTTGATAAACTTCCGGCAAGTGTCCACAACGTGCTCCATCTGCAGGTACATTGCCGTTGCCATCACGGCCATGATGTTGCCCTCCCGCAGATTGAGCCGGGACGTGTACATGAAGTCCAGGAGGATGCAGAACCCCTCAGGATTGATCTCAGGATCCAGGTTGATCACACTCAGGTTACATTTCAGCTGATCCGTGAAGATGCTATAGAACAGGCCACTGTAACACAAACACAGGTGTCACAAGAACAGACAGGACGGGCAATCAATTACAGTCAGTGTCAAGGCTCAGCTCCTCTCCCCTGGGCCTCGCTCCAGAATTTCCACGGCAATTAATAATAACTGCCATATACAAAGAGCTTACTAAATGCCAGAGAGTCATTAAGCACTTTACATACATTATACTGTGTTCCTCACAACCTTGCAAGGTAGACATTATCATTCTCCCCTCTACAAATGGGGGAACCAAGATCAGAAGGTAAATGATGTTCTCAAAGTCACAGAAGCTATTTTCCTTATCGTCTTAACTGCATGGATTACCAGAGTGAAATTTAGCACTCATTTGCAGTAACCATTTTTAGTCTATAACTTTGAGATAAGCATTTCTCTTCCTATTCCAACACATGATCCTTATTTTTAAAATGCCATTGTCTGTTTTTAGAAACAACTTGGGTATCAACGATAAATAAATAAAATGGTGCCTACATCTACAGTCTACTGATTTTCTAAAAGTCCACAGACTTCCATAGGGTCAATATTCCTAGGAGACACAAGTCAAACCTCAAGCTGTGCCTCCAGGGACCATGTTGTCTGGTAGAGGAAAGAAGGCTCAATTACAAGTCAGGATTTGGGCTGGCATCTCAATGCTGCTCTTTCTGAATGGGTTGCCAGAAGTGAGCCAGACTTTAACCAGTAAGTAGCTGTGCAACCTTGGTCGAGATACTTAACTTCTCTGCACCGTAGTTTCCTTCCCTGCAAAGCAGGAACAATAGCGTCTACCTGACAGGGTCGTGCATGCCTGGCACAGAGTAAGCTCTAGGTTAGCATTTTCTATTACTTTTATATGTCTGTAAACCTCTGTTCTCATCACTACTAAAACACAGGCGTTTGCTGTACAGTTTGAGTAAGCTCTCTTCTGGCAGTAGAGATCCTCAACTTTACATCAGCTCACCTATCTGTATCTTCGTTTTATTGTCTATAAAAGAGAAGTAATTATGCCTCCATAACACGGAAGGCCACTGCAGGGATTCAGGGAGATGATGTAATATGAACTAGCTCCAAAAACTTGAAATACTCAACAAATAGGAAGAATCGGCTGGCTCTCTCTCCCTAACTTACACACATAGCCTGAAACACCCATGGAAAGAGAGCCACAGGATAAAATACATGCAATTATAGACTAAAAGGGCAAAAGACTTCAAATTCACTTGCTTCAAATACCGAAAAACCCCCTTTCACTTCTCCTTTCTTCACTGGTTAACTGAAGTTATTCTCCGTGTTTGTTCCAAACACATCCTTTCTTGAGACAGTCTACCATTTCTGCTCCCTCTCTTCCCACGGAACAGAAACTCTTTCTTCTCCAAACATGTGTTCATTCATTCGTTTCCTGGGAACCTACTCCACCAGGCCACATGCGCTGGCGGTCTGGAGACAAATGAGATGTAATTCTAAACACAGCAAAAGGCCCACTCGATCTGCCTTTCTACCTGCCCACACCATCGCCGCCCTTCTATACAACCATCTTTCTCCTCCCAGACCCTCACCTGCAGGCCATGAGGACTGTCTTATGGGCTCTGAACTGCTCATGGCTCACCACGATGACAACATCAGTCAAGATGTCACGGCTCCGGAGGCGATTAAGGTTGAGAAGAACGTCACTGGCATGGCGGGTGAACTGGATACAGCTGTCAGCCGGGGAGGCCATTTTGTCTTCACCTGGAAAGAAAAGGGTCAAAATCTTGTTGAGTTCTCCAGAACCTGATTCCTGCTCTACCAGGGCTGTGAAGACAGGTGGCGCAGCCTGCTAACACACCGAGGTCCCTTGTGTTGGGTCTTTGACCCATTTGTGGGCCCATCTCTGGGCATTACTGTTCACATCTGTAAGATGGGAAAAAGAATCTTTCTCTAACAAGTTGGAATAGAAAGCCCTTTCAGGGAAAGCGGAAGTGAATGAATATTTGTAGAGTGCTTTTCCCACATACCCCGTAATCTGCCAAGCGCGGAGGGGCAGTGAGGGTGACAAACCACGATTTGAAGGTTAGCATGCCAGCTTTATCTTTTGCTAGCTGTGTGACTTGGGGCAGATTGTTTACTGTTCCTGGGCTTTGGTTTCCCAAAATGGGAGGAGTAATACCTATGTGGTTGTAAAATTTAGAGATCTGTGCCTGGTCCATAGTAGGTTCTCAAAAATTGCAGCTATTCTCATCAGGATCTCATTTCATTATCCCAGCCACCATCTGTTTCTTCCTCTTTTAGGATTTACAATTGTCTGAATGTACTTCGAGCTCCTGGCACATTGCTGGTGCATAGTAGGTGGCTACATTGGCTTGGAACTAAGAAATGAGTGAGGGAATGAATGATCACAGGACAGTTAAGACAGTCTAACACAGGGGTAAATGGGTGAGGGAGAGGGACTCGGCCATCCTTTCTCTCATCTCATGAAAAGTGGCCAAGTTCACAGCAACACATGCATCGGCAAAGTCAAAGGAAACAGTTTGTCCATAAAATTTTAAAGCATATAATTAGATTTACTTACCCAATGCCTTGATTCACAGTCCAAAATTTTGCTTAAAATCTGCAGGGAAGAGAAAAAAGCAAACAGAAATTGATTCCATGAATGTTAGATTGTCCACTATAGTCTTATTTTAGGACACACGTATTTAGTTTTCCTTTGATAGCTGCAGCTTGCCAGCTGGAGCGGTTTTACCACAAGCTAGCAAACATTCTTCCAGCTCTGCTCTTACGGCAACAACAGGCACCCGGAGCTATGCGATCGTCATGTTTTTGCCCTGAGTACTGGGAACACAACTGCACACATTAATTATATGTACACATACACATGTAGTTCCTTTGTCAAAGTAGAAGATGCATACCATCCAAAGGCCACTTGTGTTCATGGGAAAGAAAAATAGAAGGAAAGTGGTTCTTTCAGTATTAATGAGAATGGTCCTTCAGGGGCCTAAAAACTCTGGACAATCTCCAAAACCTGCTAAAATATTATCTTTCGAGTCTTAGAATGATTTCTCAAGGTCTCCTGGGGTCACCATCCTTATCCCTACTTCACTGGTGACGAAAATGAGGCTCAGGGGTTCAAGTGGCTTGGGTAGGACAAAAAGCCAGGCAGTAATTCCTGATTGTCTGAACACTTAAGACTAAATACAGGATCTGCAGAATACACCCAGAGATGGCGTGTCTACGCTTTCCTTGAGTATTTTCGCCTTTTTCAAAGTTTCCTCTTCTTTCCCTCCTGGGTCTGAGACCGGATAGAAGGCCACAAACTTCCAAGCTTGTGCTCCCCCTGCTGGTCAAAGATTTAACTGCGTGCTTTAGCTAAGAACTGGCCAGGGAGCACTCATGGAATATGTACCCGCTCCAAATTTTTGTTTCTCTAAAACAAAATAATTTCAAAGCACAGGTGGAAGACTCTCATTTATGATCACATGTAGGCTGCAAAACAAAACAACATCTGAATCCTCTTCCACTCCCCCTTCTTTTTTTTTTTTTTTTTTTTTTTTTTTAAGCATAGCTCTTTAGAGCCATTTTCTGGGTAAAGGGGCCTGAGGCCAGGGAGGTCATGTTGGGCCACGTAGATGGTTAGTGGCCCGGCCCTCGGTCTTCTGGCTCAAATTCCTGTCCCTCTTCCAAATCAGCCTACGTGCTGTACAACATGCAAGACAGCACCCTAATGTGGGTGAATCTCATTTTTAAGTTCTTTCCCCCACACAAACACTTTGCCCCCATTCCAGGCTGCTGAATCTTACCAAATGAGCACTCTAAAATGAGAGGTTTCCTTGAGTCTGTAACCAAACACTCTGACATTTCTCTGTGGTCCCAAGTGCCAGTCACTCAATCCCATCGGCTTCAAGGTTATGTGCATGTGAGTGAGTGAGGATGCGGGAAGGGGATGGCTGAAGGGAGAGGGCAGAAAGAGACGAAAGAACCTATTTCCTCCTCTCCCATCCTAACTCAAGATGGGCAAAGAGAGACACACTAGATTGGTCCTAACCAAAGTTCAGTGATTGTCTCCGTTGAAAAAGAATGCTGACGACATGTGAGAGTTTCATTTATAAACAATCTCCTCTTCCCCCATGAAAGACATCCCTAAACACTTCTGGAATACCTAAGGCTGCCCTTTAGCCAGCTTCAACCACCAGCTCGCTTGTGAATTCCCAGTCACAGACTTTTGGAACCATGGGAAGCCCAGATTTGCCATTTCACCTTGGCAAATGGCAATGACTCATTCCATATGCAGATTGAAACAAACAGACAAAACATTCCCCATTCCCAGGGGTCTACTGGTCAGCCTGGCCCTGGGGCTGGGCCATTTTCATCCTCCCCCTCTGCCTGGCTTGGGCAAAAACAAATGCACATCTGCTGAGGCCCACAGCCCTATTAAGTCCACTCCTTCTTCAGCTAGCTCTATCTTTGGAGCTGCCACAGCTAGCGAGTGTGTGTTATGGTGGATGTGGGAAGCCATGCCTCCCTCTAGATGCTGCAAGTGTGGAAGCACCTAACAGCTGCTTTGGTTCTTACAGACCACTCAGCCCTTTCCCATCCGTTACTGTATGGGATCTTTATTACAGCCCTGATTAACTGAGGCTCCACCGGATAAGCCTCGCCCAAGACTGAAAGCTAATCTCCAGCAAAGTCCTGGACAAACTCCGTCACCTAGCTTCAGCCATCCCACCGGTGCCACGCGCAATACTCATAACACGAAAACACTTGCCAAGAGAACAGGGCTGTCAAAGAGAAACTGATAACTGCAAGGGCCCAGACCTGGACTCTCCGGATCACCAATCCCGCCCCAGCCGCAGTAACCACCAAGCCAGACCTAAACGTGGTCTTTCCACCCACACACTTTCTCTCTTCTGCCTTTTCAAAATCTCCGGATTTGCAATTAGGCACCTTGAGGAGAAGGCAGATCTTTTAAAGGAGTTGGAGAAGAAAAAAGAGGGACCCTTCCCTCTAAAAAAAGGCAGAGGGAAGAGAAGACAGCAGAAGGCGAAGGCGGAGACAAGAAAAGAGGTGAGAGAAGGACGAGAAGCGAGGTTAAGAGCGAGAGTGAGCCAACACGAAAGCCCCCATCCATCCTTTTCCCCTGGCTCCTACACTCGGCGGGCACTAAGCAGCCGTTTCCTCCCGCGCTCGCATACCGGGACACACACCCGAGCCCTGCGCTCCGCGGCAAGCCCGGGCTAGATTCGCCCACCCCGTCCTTACCGTACCTGCCCGCCAGGGACCGCCCACCCCCGGGCGTTCTGCGGGCACCGCTGCCCATCTGTCGCGAAGCCCCCGCAGGCGCGTCGGAGGCCCCGTGGTGAGATCGTGGCAGCCCTTAATTTGGTTACATTAAATAAAACGTTTCGTGCACTTCGGTAGCTAACATTGTGTGTGCTTTTTTTTTTTTTTTTCCTGTTATGCCGTCAAGGCAGGGGGTAGTGAGGGGAATGGCACAGCCCTCTCATTCCCGGAATGTAGTCGATCTCAGCTCAGCGGATTTCACAGAACACTCTGCCTATCGCCGGCTCCAAGGAGAAGTAACTTTCCAGGAAGCTGCCGGCACCCGACGGCCGCCAGGATCGCCGCCTGCGCCGCGAGGGCCGCCGGGGATTCACCCGGGGGACGGGGGCGGGGGGGGGGCGCCCGGGGAGGCTCGCGGGGAATAGGCACACTTTCCCCTAAATCCCTCGCCGGCGCCCGATCGAGGACTTTGAGTTCACCCGGGCTAACCCCTACCCGTAACAGTTTTTATAAATGGGGAAAGTCGCACAAGTTAGTCGCAGAGCCAGTCTAGAACCCAGGAATTCGGGTCCAATCTGAGGCTCGTTTTATGACTTCAAATTGCCCAATTCTGGCCTGTTTGCCTAATGCGTCATTTATTTATTTTTGCTTTTAGCTTGCCTCCTCCCCCTTTAAGAGGGTGGTTGGGCCAGCCGTCAAGGTCAAAAAGATGGGAGTCCCTAGGGCTGAGGGTCTCCATCCAGCGCGCGCCAGACGACTTGTAGGAAAACCAAACCGAAAGCCCCTTCCGCCTACGTTGGCAAGTCCGGGAACCCTGCTAGGCTCGGTTTCCGCCCAAAGTCTTTACAATAGGAGCTCCCAGGCCGAACCTGGCCAGGTTTCGGGATTTCGGAATCCGATTTCCCCGAAACCGTGGAGACCCGGTAAGGATTCCGCAGAGGCCGGGGCGCTGACCTCTGCGCGCGCACGGGCGCGCTCCAAGGACGCCTCGCTTTCTCTGGGCCTTCCTTGGAGTTATAACCCCTGGGCTCCCTCTCCTAACTGGTCCTACTAGTGGGCTCCGAGAGGAATTTTCCGGGGCGGGGGGCTCGAAAGACGCAGCGCCTAAGGCCGCAGTCCAGTCCTAAAACTGGCGGGTGGCGTCACACTGCGCCGCGCATCCCATCAGCGGCGGAGGCGGGGTCAGGGCCGTCGGTAAAGACTGGGCCTCGTCGGCCTCATAAAGTCCTACTTTGAGACTTTGTTATCCCTTCGCCGGGTGGAACAAAGGTGAAAGCGAAGGTTGAAATTTAATATGGAATGGGGTGAGTATCTAGGAAGGTAAATTAAAATTAAGTACATGCACTTAATGGAAATTAGGATTCCCGTGGTTCCGGGAGCTCAAACCTAATCATGTCTTACCGCTGCTAAACACTAGAGAGAGCCCTCCATCAAGGCTTGAAACCGACAACCCGCATGTAGCCCCGCCTCTCCTTCCCATTGACCTACTTTAGACACAGTCTCCAGATTGGGAGAACGCCTTTCGCACAGCCTCCCCCCCCCCCCCCCCCCCGCACTGCGTCCCTTCTCTAATCCCGGCCCGCCGTTGGATTATTGGTAATCTAATAACTCGAATAACTCGCCGAGAAATCCAAAGGAGAATCTGGAAGTGCAAAGCAGTGTTTAGGGGTAGGAACTAGGAATTTTAATAAGGCTCGAGCTGCCGTTGTGAAACCAGCCATCAGGGCTCCTGCCGGAGCGCTCCCTTTCTGCGCAGCGGCTCAGCTAACTAGCTGCTGCAGTTTAGCCACGGTGGTCCAGCGGTAGGTGGTGGGGTTAAACCGCGCCGTTGTTTTTGTTTTAAGGGTGAAACACTCTTCGCTGTCTTGACTGAGGGGCGGGAGGGCGGAGGAGACGACAGTAAATGAAAGCGAATTTGATAACGCGGTAGCCTCGGCAGTCGCTTTGGGTGACCGAGGTGTTCGGGGACATTATGTCCTGACTTTATTTCTATCACGTTTCCTGCCAGTAGAGCTTTTTCAAGCCTGCAAGCTTCTAGGAAATGCAATAAAATAGAGGGATGTGTCTTATCATCAAGATCTGAAGAGGAGCTGCAGAAGGGACGCTCTCCATGCTCCCAGCTCGCGACAGCCTTCCAGAAAGAGCCGGCAGACAATGCCAGCAAACCACGTCCCCGGGCAAAGATATCTCGGCCATCCAGGCTGGACTGGGCTCTGCCTTTGCAAAAAGGCTGCCGGCGGAGGGGAGCGGCATGATGTTCCCAAGCAAACAATGCCTTTAAAAATCCGATCTGGACAAAAGTCAGCCAAGGTCTTTATTCACGTTAATGAAGATGGAAGGCACTAACTGTCCTTGGAAAGCGATGAGTCAAACTTGACCACTCTTCAAACACATCCCCAGATTCGTTTCCAACCCGAACAGAGGCGCGTTTCTCCGACGCGGCCTCCGACTGCTCCCGCAGTGGGAGAGGCTGAACTTGATTTCCTCGGACCAGGACGGTGGAGACCGCAGCATCTCCCAAGAGTGTGCGCGCCGGCGGTCGTCGCTAGGGGTCGCCGGCACCCCTACGTGCCTTTGCCATCTTAAGTTTTGAACTCCGAGAAAATAAAACTTTGCTTAATAAGAAGCTATTGTGGCCCAAATTCTATGAGGATTACACCTGCCTGTCCATATGACCCCCACCCCCCACCCCTGACACACACACACACACACACACACACACACACACACACACACACACACCTTGATCTCTCGCCAAGCCACCAAGCAGTTTGGAAGGAAGGGGAAGAGGGTGATTTCAGAATTCAAATGTGAGCCTCGGGCTCTGCAAGTCTAGGACTGGGACTTAATCACCCATTAACACAGGCACACCCCTCAAGATCTGGGACCTCCACCCCTCAGCCCTGCGGTAGGCTTCCCGTATCTGTCACTGAAATCTTAGGCCATATTTTCTAGAATTCCTCCAAGACATCTGGGGAGCTGTTTCCAGCTACGCTGACGTGAGACATTAAAATCGTGGGTCTCTCTTACTGCTGTTCCTTTCTCTTAGATACTTCAAGGGAGCGGAGATACACTCGCCTTTGACTTTAAGTCACTGACCTGGGATTCAGAAGGTAAAAATCTGGTCCCAGTTAGGGTGCTAACTCACCAGCAACAGGCCCCCCTCATGAGGCCGCCTGTTTTTCTCAACTGTGAAGTTTTATGTCCTAGAGCCTCCAAGCGTCCCTCCACTACCCACTTAACCCAGGGAGACGCTACAGTGACAGAAAGTGTGTTCAAAACGGGTTATCTTACTAAGGTTCTCTTAGGGAGGCACATGCCGGAGGCTTCCGAATTTTCATCCACCTTACCAAAATTTTGGAGGTCAGATGTCATCCTCATTGGATGTTGCCCTCCTCTGTCAGTCCTAGCACCTGGTAGGGATACTTGGGAGACCCGAAAGTAAGAGGGTCTGTCCACCGTCCTAGGCCCGCGGGGCGGGGGGGGGGGGGGGGGGGGAGGGGGGAACTCTGCTAGAACCTACCACTAGGTGGCAGACTCAGTCCGTTCGAAAATCATCGCGCAGCCATAGCCTTCCACAACAGACTGCCCCCCACTATTTTTTTTTTTTTTTGGATCTGTTAGCGGGAGGAGGTTGCCTCTATAAGCAACGCTGCAAAACATTTAATTTACTGGACGTAATTCCGTTCTTCCCGATGCTCACTCCTCTAGTAACCACAACG
Organism: Eumetopias jubatus; assembly: GCF_037043125.1. NCBI lineage: Eukaryota > Metazoa > Chordata > Mammalia > Carnivora > Otariidae > Eumetopias > Eumetopias jubatus. The sequence goes on along the minus strand of NW_028274807.1, from coordinate 78,443,084 downwards.
CGGTCTCTGGAGCAGCGTTCATGTATTATACGTTCATTTTTCCAGCCCGAAAGGCTGAATGTATTAGAAGGGAAGGAAAGAGTGCGCTTGTCTTTAAAAAGCAGAATGGAACTCGAAGGTATTAGCAGAGCTTCTTGCCAAACACTGGTCGACTAGAAAAGAAAGTCGGGAATAAACTCGAGAGAGGGGCCCTGGAGGCCAAGGGCAGGGTTCCACCCAGGCTTACAGCGCTCGGTAAAGGCGGAGGGTGGGGAAAGGGGGGCTGAGTTTTGTCTTTGGCGGGGCTGCCGGTCACAGACTGGGAGGCGGGGAGAACTGCGAAGAGCCATTCCTGGCTTCCAGTGGGGCGAAGAGAAAGGGGCCGGCTTCGCCACAACACAGCACCCTCGCTCGGATCACTGCGGCGGCATTCCCACTTGTTGCGCAGTGCAGGAAGCCGGCACGCGCCACACTACTTCGACTCCCAGAAGGCTCCAAACCCAGCTACGGACCAGCCTACCATTGCCCCACGCCACAAACCTCCGTCCCCAACCCAGCCCCCAGTAGACACCACCATCACCGCCAGCAAAACTACAGGACTTCCCATCACTGGTTTGTTTTTACACCGACACATTCCTCCTTATCTCAGTGTCAGACTGGCAACAGAATTCAGGTGCTCTGAGAAGTCAAGTCCAAGGCGGAAGGAGGCTACCTCCGTCTGGAGAACTCACCTCACCTACTTCAAGCCAACTAGGCAACCCTCCCCGCCCGGGCGCGCGCGCGCGCGCACACACACACACACACACACACACTCGAACTTCTTTGCCTCTTATGACACTCTCCTAGCTGGAAAGCAACGCTTTTCCACCCCATTTGAGAAATCAACTACAAAGTCCTTTTTTTAAAGTTAGTTTTATCTCCCCTTTCTAAAGAAAAAAAATCCTCATAAGGTCATTTCACAATGTTTTTCAAATATTTGACTTTTGCAAATAGAGTTTCACCCACCAAGGGGTGGCGCTGCCGCACTACCTCCTCTGAATCTCTTCAAGTTTTTCACAATAAAGTGGGTTGTGAGGGTGGCTACCGGGCAGGGGAGAGAGGGAAGGAAGGATTTTGACATCTAGTCCTGGCTACCATTTACTCAACCAATAACTGGAACTCTCCAAGGCTCAGCAAACGACAGCTTAAGAGTTTAGAGTCCCATCCCTGTCCAGCAAACCCAGAATAAATTGGAGAGTCTTTTCAAGAAAGCATGGGGTAAAACCCTTCACAATTGAGCACAGAAGAAAAGGCCAATTGGAGAATTCCCTCTTCTGGCTTCCTTCTCCTTCAAGCTGCCCAGTTTACCAACAGCTTCTGGCCTTATTGTCCCTATCAACAGACCCTTAAAAATCAGCCAGTGCTTGGGCCTGCAGTATTGGAAAGTCTTCCAAATTGGATATTGGAAACTTCTATTTATAAGTGGGGGGAAGGGGAATATTTCCCATCTACAGGTTTCTATTTCAGCCTGAGGACCCAACCGGAGTCATTTTAGCAAGGGAATGCCCATCTCCTGGCACCCTCTTTCCATTTCCTCCTCCCCCCAGAGACAGTATTCTTTCTCCTTACCCCCCCAAAAAGGTATATATTTTAAAGCAAGAATGTGATTTCACCTCATTCCTTTGAGCTCATGTTTGCTACCTCCAGGAATAGCGTGTGGACTAGGGCCAGATGAACTTCAACTTGGGCTGCAGATTTACGAGGCTCTGTTCCAGTGCCAAAGGCTTTTGGTAGTAAATAGTGAGCAAAATAGATACCTGTCTCCTGACAGATCTTGCCGGCCCCCCTCTTATTTTTTTAAGTTATTTATTAAAACCACACACACCTTGCAAAGAAAAAGGGAAACTGGCAGTCTCTGTAGAGGAAGCTGGTGGCACTGCTCAGAGCCACAAACTGTATTTCTAAACAGCCCTTTCCCTGGTTCCCTCTGTCCTGCCCCAGTTTTTTGGTTTTTTGGTTTTGTTTTGTTTTTGACAGAAAAAAAAAAGCATCTATTGATACTTTACTTAAAAAAAAAGTAAAGAGTTACAAGATTTTCCTCCTGGAAACTATAAACTGAATGGGGAAAAAAAAATCCATAAAAGATTAAATCAGTTTCCTGTGGCTACTGGTGGTGGGGGAGATGACCAGCTCTCTGTGGTGGTCAGGAACCCAGTAACAGCTCTGGACTTTCAGTACCCTATTTGGGGTCTTTCTCCCGGTTCAGCTGCTGGACCCCCACCACCGCCTCTTAAGCATTGCAAAGGGGGGCACCCAATAAAAGGGTTCTTTTTCATTTTTTTTTTTTTTTAATCTATTGGGTTGTGTTTTTGTTTTCCATGGGGGACCTTTAAAACTCATTATTATAACACTAGATCCATTTTTCGCCAGAGTTCCAATAACACGGCATCATAAAAGCAACGCAATCCACAGTTCTCAAGACACTGACCACGGTCACTACCTCTCGCAGCAGGGTGGCCCCTAGCTCCCGCTGCCCAAGAGCGCAGCCCATTTCCGAGGCTCCAACTCCCCACCGGCTCCCGCCCCGGGCCGCCGCCGCCGCCGCCTTCCCCCATTCTTACTCCCTCGAGGAGAGCCACAGGTTGCAAATCCAACCAACCTCGCAATCCGTTTTTGCAAAATCACTCACAAAGATCTCCCTTTCGCGCCCGCGCCCCCTCCTCCCGCGCCGGGTCCCTCATCCAGGGCGACAGCGTGCCCTTCTCTCCTCCCGGGTCTTGCACGTAGGAACGCGGGCTGGGGCTGTTTGTTTTTCCCCTCGCCCCGTGCAAGGACCTCGGGAACCTGAAGCCTGACGTCGGCTACTCTCCAGTCTGCAGTTGTCTTTTTACAAAGCTCGCACCATGGGAAAAAATAAGACAAAATTTAGGAGAGGCGGGGGAACAGCCATTGGGAGCTAACACCGAGTCACGCAGCGCCCAAAACACAAACACCGCGACCGCCAGAAATCCCGCCACCTTCCCGCTTTGCTGGGCCGTCCTGTGAAGGTTCCCGGAGTCCCCGCATGCTAAACGGCACCGCAGGTGCAAACGCGCACCCCTTTGCCACCCCCCCCCAAATCCCTGTCCCGCCACCAGCCTCTCGCCTCAGGATGGGGAGAGGGAGCGCGCGGGGGTTCCCGACTCCCTCGACTGCAACCAAGGAAGAATAATTTTCAAAGTATTCAACATCCCCGCCCCCAGGCAAGCTAAACCTCCCCCAAAACACAGGGTAAGGGGACACCAAAACACTCGGATCTCGTTAGGAAGATCGCGGCTCTAAAAGGAAATAGTAGAAACGATACTTCAACTGGGCTTATCGGGGGGGGGGGGGGAGAGAAAAACAAAACCCGAGGAGTTCGCTTGCATTTTTCCTCCCAAATCTCGGCTCCGAGGCAGGGAATCTAGAGGAGCGAGGCCGGTGGAAGGGAGCCAGCGGGGCGAGCGAGCGGGCAGCCTCCCTCCTCGCCTCCCGGAGTCACCAAGAAGGACGGGAGAGGAGAAGGAAGGAGAGGCGAGGGAGAGGAGGAGGGAGGGAGGGAAGGGGAGGCAGGAGCGAGGGAGCGAGGAAGGCAGTTTGCAAGCGAGAAAAGAGGGAAAAAACACAGTCGCCCGAATCCAGCGAGATCACAAGCCGTACGCAAGCAGCAGCAGAAAGAGCGAGAGCGCGAGCGCGCGTCCTCTCCGTCGTCTGGGGCCAGACAGCCCCCAGACTTGCCCGGAGCACCCCCCAAACACTGTCTCGTCCTCTGGGCTCCGGCCGCCCCCTAATTCCCCTCCTTCCTCTCCTCCACCTCCTTTTCCAAAATCAAAACAACACAAGGGAGGGTGGCAAAAGCCTCCCCAAACCGGCCGATGCACTCAAAGACAACAAGAATAAAATAATAAATATATAAAAATCTATATCCTAGAGTGGGAGAGACGTGGGACTAATCTTCGGCATTTATTTTAACACCTGACAGCTAGAATAAATAAATATATACATTTATATCAATAGATACACATAGGAAACTTGGAGCCAAAGCATTTGGCAAGAGCGGAAAAAAAAAGAATTAAAAGGTAAAATAATGATCATGAGCAGCGGCGGCGGCAGCGGCACCAGCGGCACCAGCGGCGGCGGCGGCAGCAGCAGCAGCGGCAGCAGCAACAGCAATAATCACCTGGTGTCCGGCCTTTCCTAGAAACTTCTTGCATCACCACTTCTAAGAACCCCAGTTCTAAGAATCAACAGAGCTCAATTCTCGGAATTTGAGCTGCGGACTTTACCACTGCTACGTGGCAGGGGAGGACTCGGTGTCAGCTCCCCGGGACTTTTGCCTCTTTGGGCCCATGGAAAGCCCTCAAAGCCAAAGTGTTTTTCCAGTTCTCGGCAGATTTCGAGGTCCTCAGCGGCTAGGCGTCTCAGATTTGGAGGTTCCGGTTCGAGGCTCGAGGGGCCAGACGGCGTCCCTCCCTCCCGGGGCCCCGCACGATGGTACGGCCTGCTCCGCCAGCGTCACGTGGGCGCCCCCTCTGTGACGTCGGCGTCTTCGCTGTAGCAAAGCTCGGCCTCTGGAATTCTGAGAACTAATTTGCTATTCGGTGACATAAGAGGGGGAGTGCGCTTTGCTTTCCCGGGGTCTGGGGCTAATTCCTCCTCTCTTACCCATAAACTCAGCTCCTCGAGCTAAATACACAAAAGGGAGCGAGAGGTTCGACCCGTTGGAAAAAGTCTGTTATATATAGTAGCTTTAGAGGCGAGGTAGAGAAAAAAACAATAAACACCACAGCTCTTTTCAGCTAGAATATTAGGCACCAGGAGAAAAATATTTGCCAAGCAGTTTTCGGTGGGTTCATTTGCTTTATTTTACTTGGGACGTTTTTTGGTTCTGTTTTTTTTCCTCGTTGATGTGGTGGCTGGGATTTTTGGGTGGTTGTATTTTGATGATTTTCCGATTTTTTTTTTTTTTTTTTTTTTTTTGCTTCTGATTTTTGCCTTTTGTAAGTTTGTGGTGTTACGTAAATAGTAGGATCCCGCATCGGTTGGATTTTGTTGTGTGTGTGTGTGCCTTTTTTCCCTGTCTAATCCCTCAGGCGTTTTAAAGAGGATGTGTTATTTTAATATTGATACTATTGAAAGCAGCTTCAGTTTTTGATCGCATGTAACAATCCCAACCCCCACTTTTTTGGGGGGTTGCAATTTTCTCCTTCTCTTTGGACTTTTTACTGAGAGGAGGTTCTCCTGCACTTGAGGGACAAGTTCAAAGGATTTGTTTTGGTTTGGTTTGTTTCTTTCCAGGACAGCGAGTGGTGGGTTTACTCTTTCTGTTATTGTTGACTGTTAGGAAATTTCTTGTTGAAGGAAACGTGTGTGTATTTGGGTATGTGTACGCATGTGTTCTACAAAATTATGTGAGCCAAATACATGTTTGTGTTTTGCTTTTTTTTAAGGTCTTGATCCCCCGCGCCCCCCCTCCACCCCCAGCTCGTTTCAAGGTCGTGGTAAAAAAAATCTCTCTGTCTGTGTTTAAGAGATCAGCCGGAGGGAATTCTAAAGGCCTGCCGTGCCAGTATCACAGATACTGCGTGTATTTAGAACAGCCTGTGCTACAACTACGGCGCTCCGCACGCAGCACGGGCTCCCTAGCTTCGGAGCTCACTTGGGAGGAGGAGGAGAAGGAGAAGGGGGGAAATTCTTTCTTTTCTATCTATCTTTCTTTCTTTCTTTCTTTTTCTTTCTTTCTTTCTTTCTTTCTTTCTTTCTTTCTTTTTCTTTCTTTCTTTCTTTCTTTTTCTTTCTTTCTTTCTTTTCTTCTTTCCTTTCTTTTTAAAAGCAAATGCAGTGCAGAATCATTTCACTGTGGGCCTCGGTTTGTTTATTCAGAACTGCCAGTTTCCCTATTTAAATGTTGGTTGGGGTTTTTTCCCCTCCTACTCATCCCCGAATGAGGGAGACTCTTGTTTCTTTTATGTCTCTCTCTTAAAAGAAGGGTGTGAGGGGAAAATAATATTTCAGATTCCTCAAGAATTAACCCAAAATGTTTGGGCCAGAAGCAGCTTTCAAAAGGTCAGGCTGTTCTGAGCCTTGGCTATGAGAGTCCTTCAGGCAACTCATTAAATTACAGATGAGTTCTTAAAGGTTCCACAAAATTTCTGCACATGTTAATTTCCAAAAAAGATATGTCCCAAAATCTACCTCTCCCAACCTCAAATCTGGGTTTATAATGGAGAAGTGAGCAGAGCTACGAAAGATTACAGGCTATTTCCTGGGGTATTTGGGATCTCTTTCCCAGGAAAAGTCCGTAAGAAGTTCAGATCTGTTGCTGAACATGTTATTGTCAATGCACCCCCCCCCACCACCACCTTTAAAAGGCTGTGTTGGGAATTTTAGAACCAGAAGAGGTCCAAAGGGGTTGATTATTTTCCACAAGGTCTGGAGCTTAGGAAATATGCATAAGTGTCTGTTCCTATGAAATCTGAATATTTTAATACTTATTGACAGATGGATTACTGCAGCCTCTGCAGAAAAGCCTGTCTTGTAAAGGATTTTTTGAAAAATATACATAGGCCTAATCCTGTCACTGTTGTTGAAATGAACATTTTACCCCCAAAGACACATGATATTGTCAAGTGCAGATTCATTCTGCCAGAAGGAGGACTATCTGCTTTTTTATTGTCTCCCTCCCCTTCCTTTTCAGAGTTTTAAATGAATTCCACTGGATTCAAAATGATACCCCGATTTTGCTGAAGTGATTTTCTCCGTGCATTTATATGTGTGATATTTTTTCTATCTTTGAGAGCAGTAAGAACTTCAAGGTTTCTCAGGTGTGTCTATATATGGTTTGGAATGTGAAATGTATGGCTCTGCCCTATTATTGATCCTACGATGGAGATTACTTTTATGATTTTTGGTCACTTTTCTAATCAAAGTTGCCATCCTGCCTGCTTCATTGGTCCCCTGCCGTTTCCCCCCCAACCCCAACCTTAAACACAGTTTGTCCCTCTGCGTTCTCTTTGCCACTCCAATCTTAGCCCCATGGGGGCGCTGCAGAGCAGAGGGAAATCTGCTCCCACTGGCAGTAGAACTAGCCAGAATGGGGGCTGGGAAGGAATTCACCCTTCTTGTACCTCAGACCTTTTTAATTCTTTGCAGGGAGCCCTTGGAGGGAAGACCCACCAGGCCTAGTTTATAGATAATTAAACCCACCACCAGGGACCTCAAACCTTCCAGCACATTATTTCTGGGACCAAGTGCTAGAGTCCCATATTTCTATGACCGTTGTTTTTTGTTTTTGTTTTTTTGCCAAATCAGTGTTTACATTGAAAGAAATTGATCAGAAGGATGCTGTTAAAAGAAAAATAATATTGAAAATATTCTAAAGATCGAGACTTTAGGTAGATCCCTTACTCTCCACTGAATGAACAGTGAAGAAAATTGTGCACCCACCTCTCAATCTCTTTCCAAATCCTAGGAGGGTAACTGTCAAATTTTATACCAGTTGAATTTCTTCCAGACTGTCCTTCTTTCTCTCATTCTTGATCTCTCCCCATCAGTAGCCAGTTGGCATCACCGTGTGGGCTCCCTCACTCCAGCAGTGCTATGTTATAGGATTAAAGAAAGGATTGACTTGAATATATTCAAATTCTTTTAAATCATCCTTAAGAAGCTCTAAAGAGAGATTCCGTGTCTGGGGTCTTATGAGTGATTCCTGCAGACTTGGAGGGACTATGTATCAACCAGTGCTATGATTTAATGGTCACTGGCTATTAATACTCAGAATAGAGGGCCAGGCCAGCCCCTATGCCCGGTGGACTGGGCATAGTAATAGGTTCCTGAGTGCAGCTGCCGGGTCAATATAAGCTTTGTTACAAATAAAATAGCCTGGTCCTAATATTACATCTATTCAAGGAAAGGAACAGATTTTGCATCCAGTTCCCCACAATTCAGTCATGGCTGAAAAGGAAGCTGTCCTTGGAATAAATAAATACTGCCTTGTCCTCTTTTTAAGGGGGCTCCAAACAGGAAGTCGGTTTCACCTGTCAGGAGCTTCTGGTACTTTGGTAGATCTTTAAGCTATCACATCTCAGGATTATAGCTTTTAGAACTGGAAAGAACCTTGCAGATCAATCACACAACTCCCCCAGGCTTCTCTCTTTCGAGAGGACAGGCCTGCCCTCACCAGAGGCGTGGGTGACCCCAGGACACAACTGAAAATGGGTCTTCGTTTGACAGTCCTGCGTCATTTCAGAGAATGAGGGTGATCTGACTGCCTGGCTTTGGAGGAGGGTGTCCTGTTTTCTGGCAGAATTGGGGAAAGAAAGGCTGCTTTGGGTTCCTCGGTAACTGTAAATTGGTCCTCAGAACGAACTCCAGGTCATGATGCTACTACTGAGTTTTGATGGACATTTGGGTTTGGTTATGTTTGTCCCCTGTGCTGCAGTACTCGACACTCCTTCTGATGGGTGTGGGAGATGTCGTCCACCTGATGCAGAAAATTTTACCTCTTCCTTTTCCTTCAAATCCTTCATTTAGAGTTATTGTAGACAAGCTCCCTATACTATCCTTGGAGAAAGAAGGGAGATTTCTTGGTATATTTTAGAGAAATTGAGCAGAAAGTTTTGAGACAGTAAAAGGAAAAACAGAAGACGATTTCTAGCTACTACCTTCTGAAAAAGAAGTGTCAACGTTTAATTTTGATCCATATGCTGCCTGCTTTCAGCCTGTTTTATTCTGAGACTTTTTTTTTCTTTAGAAACCTTTTCTAGCCCAGCTCAGACTTTCCCCCCAAAACACTGATTTTCCATACTTTTCTCACTTTTTAAAAATGGAAATAAATATCGGGAGCTTAAAATAGAGAAGTGATGGGGGGGCGCCTAATCATTTGTTTATTGCATTGGATCACTGTTTTGAATAACAGGGTTTTCACTTCCTATGAAACTCTAGCATGAAGGAAAGCAGCAGCTGGACCAGGAAGGGATGAAGAGAGGAAAGCACTGGAGTGTTTGTAAACTCTGGGTAGCTGGCCCACCCTCCCTGCGGCTGCCTGCCGGTACTTAGCTGTCTTTACTACCTAAGGCTAGAAGTGGAAAAACTTGATTTGCGTGTTGTGCCTGCATTTTTTTTCCCCTTCTCCACACCGCCCTCTGTACACCTGACCGTGCAGAAGCCTATCTGAAGCCGGCTGGCTGGCAGGCAGAGTTGGAGAGCGGAAGAATGTGCGGAGGGAGGGAGCACTTCGGTACTTTTCCATTCACATCTCCACAGTGGCTTTTCTTGTTTATTTCACCCTCCACCCGCAGAAAGCTTTCAGCTGCCTGAAATTCGAGTCATTACACTGCTCCCTGAGGTCAGACTACAGATGCTTGGTGCATGTTTCCTACATGTCGGTGTCTATGTAACATATGTACATACAGAGACACACACACACATATGCACGCACACACAGGCATGCACACAAACATGTAAGTCGCAGGGGCATGGTGTGAGGTAGGAAGGAAAAAAAAAAAACCAAACCTGGATTTGTTGCCAAAAAAACCTTGGCTTCTAATTACAGCTCTGCCTGGAACTCCCTTATGGAACCTGGAGCAAAACCACTTGTCAGGACTCAGTTTCCTCAGCAGTGTGAAGAAATAACCCCGATGATTTGCATGATGTCTATCTGTTCTAAATTCTATACCTCTATATCCAAATACATCTTTACATAACTTTGAGGTGGGGGCAGGGAACGGAAAGGAGCTGTACCTGGCATGGGGGAAGGGGTTAAAATTTAAACTTCTAAGTAAAGAAGGCAGTCCCAGAATCCTCACCTCTATCAATTTTTAACCAATTGTAGACCAAAGTCTGGGGTTATGCTGAGTGGGTACAAAAACCAATTGAAGATTTTTAATGTTGAGTTGGAGGAGACAGGTTCTAAGACCTTGTACCTTTGATCTCCAGCATTCATAATCAGCTGTGACAGTTCCCAAGTGTCTCTTCAGCATTATCGTTCCTTTTTTTTTTTTGCCTTCTGTTTGTGTTTGGAAACTGTCCCAGTCAATGATAGGAAGGAGATGACACTTGTAAACTGGGCAGTCTTTAAGCCACTGGGCCCCATGTGGATGTGAAAAATATGTCATAACATTCACACACACACACACACACACACACACACACGCACACACACAAAGGAAGGAAAGAAAAAAAAAAACCTAGAGAGAGATTCCTAGTAAGAAACTTAGAGGTAGATCAGCCATCACTACCTTAAAGGTAATTATTTGAAGTTAGAGGAAATAACAGATGAGGAGTTTGCCCTTACCAAAAAAAAAAAAAAAGCTTGATCTTCCAGAACAAACTTGAAGGCAATAAAAGAGATACTTCAAATCAGTATTTCCTATACTTTTTTTGATCTCCATTCTTTAAAACAAAAGGTCTAAACTTTCTCAGGCCTGACTGTCTAGATGAAATGAGGTCTTTAACAGACCTCTCGGCATCCTCAGGAAGTAATAAAACAGCCCCAATTTATTAGCAGTGACCTCCCTACCACCACCATTTCTCCTTTGGCTTAGACCCTCTGGTATATTGCTGTCCACGTACAAGGAGACATGGAGTCAGTTACACTCTCTCAGTGTAGAATTACTGAGTTATAATATGCTAGAACTGGGAGAGTCCTTAGCAACAATCCAATCCAATGCTATCAATGGTATAGAATTGGAAACTGAGGCCCAGACAGAAGGCATTTTCCACATCCATTGAACTGCAGACAGAGCCAGATCTAGAATTCTGATGCTCTGATTCTAAATCCATTGTTGTTTTTTGTTTTTTGTTTTTCCATAGTTTATCACGGAAAGAGGACATAGAGTGAGCATCCCTGCAAAAGAGCCATTTGCTGTGGCCTTACATTCAGAGAAGTCCTCAGAGTTGGACTTTTGACATGCTCTCCACTGAGGTTCTGCTGCAGTCTTAGTGGCGCACTGACAGGATCGAAAGAAGACCTTCACACACAAGTTTTGTGTGCGGGTCCCGCCGCAAGACCCAGTGTAGGAGCCCTCCCAGTCCCCCATGGTGCCGTGATTTCATACTGTTACTAAATCTAGAATTGTCATGAATCATGTGATTGTATTGTAATTGTGTGTATGTTGGTGTTTAAAATGTAAATTTTTAAATATATATGGCCTAGAGGCAACAATGCCACAGTAGCAATGAGCACACCTCATGCCCAGATTGTACCATAAAATAAGGATTTGCTAAAAAAAAAAAAAAAAAAAAAAAAGAAGCCAAACAAACACACAAAAAAATCCCTGCATTGCTGGGGGATATTTCAGAGACACTGGAGCCATCTGAAGAGCTCCCAATGGCCAAAGCTGCAAAATTTGAGTGACAAGATAGAATAATATTAGATTATAACCCAAAGTATAAAATAAATGTCCACAAGTTTACACAGATATAAATAAATTATGGGAAAAATTAATAAATGGAAGAGACAAATTTCCCATGCAGAAGGATTCCAAATAATTTATGTAGATATTCTCCCCTGAAGGAGGGAGAGTATAATTCCCCTCTCCTCAAGTGTGAGCTGGGCATAGTGACTTGCTTCCCAAGACTGTGGTATGGTAAGGGGAATGGGGGAGGTAATTTTATATGGAGAAACCAGATTAACAGTACATCAGCCAGGACATCAAGGTCAACATCAACAAAGATAAACCACAAACAACAAACAAACAATGATAAACCATGTTGATTGTATGTACCTTTGATATAAGGTGGTGAAATGGGTCTTTACTCTGTGGTCTTCCTCCCATACCTCAGTCTCTTTATGAGAAAAACATCAGACACATTCTAGTAGAGGAGCATCCTACAAAATGTTTGACCAGTACTCATTAAAACTGTCAACGTCATCAAAAACAAGGAAAGTCTGACAGGTCGCCACAATCAAAAGTAGCCTAAGGAGACATGATAACTTCATGTAAAGTAGTACTTAATGGAAAAAGACAGAAGGTAAATCTAAACAAACCTGAATATATGATGGACTTTAGTTAATAATATTGTGTGAATATTGTTTCATCAATTGTTACAAATGTACCATACTAAGGTGAAATGTTAATAATGGGGGAAACTGGGTACAGGATTGTTCTGTGTACTATCTTCTCATTTTTTGTGTTAAAAAACCAGAAACACACACACACACACACACACACACACACACATTTATATAATCTCTCTCTCTCTTTCTCTCTTTTTCCCCGCCATACTAGAAGCCTCCAAAAAGTGACCCAGGCTTCTTTTGAAATCTGAGAGGTCCTGCCCCCAAAATAGAGTCTGGAAAATGAGGGAACCTGCCTTTATTCTTTTAATTTACTAAACTGAAAGCAATTTAGCTAATTTCTGTATGTCATCATCTGGATAGAGAACTGTCTGGAGGCACCAAAGGCCAAATGTCATTATAGTAGTAGATGACTCAAGCCACCTCATCGGTCCGCTTATTCAACATTTTTCTGTGGAGATTCTCTATGGAAACAGGGCCTTGAAAAATCTTCACCATCCATCCAAATG